>NC_044392.1:105976872-106283994 GCF_006542625.1 Nomascus leucogenys | reverse complement strand
ACAGACAACAGAAGAAGGACCGTGTTTATTTGAATCTCTCTCTGCAGAGGGTGTGCCACCGGCCACTCCCTCTCCCAAGATACCTGAAGACCCTTGCCTGGTATCTTTATCCTTCCAATAATTTAACAAATCAAGCCGTGCCTAATTTTCTAAGCTGATTTCCTGAGGGCTATAACTTGGGAGGCCCCTTTCCTGTCATAGGAACCAGCAGACTGACTTCGTTTTCCTTTCTTGCTCCATTCCTAGAGCCATGGAGGTGGGAGTCCACACCACCCTCTCCCCAGGCTGCCGAATGTCCCTCTGGGGCCTCTATCCCCCCTGCTCCTTGGTGTCCTGACTCATTTTCACCGGATTTCATCTGGACAGCACGTAGGGGTGAGGGAAGGGACGACTGGGCCAGGGCAGCCCACGGAGATGTCTTTGCACCCCAGGCAGCCGCTGCCCTGGCTTCCCAAGCCTGGGGCAGTGGGTAGGCTGTGCCTGATTCCAGCCAGGGTTCCATAAATAAACTGCCATGAAGTTGCCAGCAGAAAATGTGGATGACTCAGAGCAGGAAACCAGTCTTTCCTCACTCTTCCTTCAGTTCTGGTTGCCATGAGACTGCACCAAAGGCCACTGTACAAAAATGGTTCATGCAGAGTGAGGACATACTATGTACCTGGCTCTGCACTGGGATCTGCAGGCCCATCCCATGGGATGCTTCCAATCTTACTACAGAGAAGGGATTGTTGTCTTCATTAGAGGAGGCTCTGTGGGGTTCAGCAACCCACCTGTGTAAAGTAATAGAGATGAGATTCTAACCCTGGCAGTCAGATCCCAACGCCCCAAGGGGCTTAACCATGTCTTGGCCTTAAACCTTTCTATCTCCCCTAGCATGAGTGCAATCTCAACATAACCTGATGTGGTGTATTTTCAGTATGACCATTACAATGTCTCATCCTAGACTCAACTATCCATGCGAAGATTCTTTCTCAGTGTGGGACGTGGGAACGTGTGGAGGAGGTTCTGTTTAATGACATCAAATCCAAGGTTCTGAATTATTCCCAAACAGCCTTGTTTTCCCAGTTAATGAAATTTTAAGTGCCACACATGAAAGTGTGAAAGTTTGGAATTACAGACATAATGTTGTCAGTCCTTAACTGTTCTTTCGAGATTATTTTACGTCAAATATGTATTTATTTTTCTATTTGGAAGAAAGAAAGGAAGGGTAAAAGAGGGAAAGTGGAGAATATGAGAATGACGGGATGGGGGAAAACAAAGGAAAATAAATTGTTTAGATTTGTCTCTGGCCATCCACACTCATAAGCTTCCCGTGCAGAGGATTTCACTGCAGTTACATAGATGACCTCTAGACTCGAATTCAGATCTGGCTGAAGGACAAAGCTCTCATATCTGCAGGGTGTGGTCAACACGCCTGAACAGAGACGGAGCTCAACAAAGATTGGTGGTTGAATCAAGCGATCCAGGATACAAAAGGAGTGCCAATATCTGGCCAGTTTGCATAACATGAGGTTAAGAGTCCCATAGGTTTATTCCTTTCTGAGGTGTGAGATCATTTTTAGTGGGACTCAGATTTTAGAGACTTGAGAAGAAAACCGATGTTATGATTCAGTGCAGTTCCTGAGGAAACACATGGAATTTTTTGGCCATATATTCTCAGCTTTTTGGTTCATTTGGCATATCTCCATGCTAAATTTAAAAGTAAATGTCAAACACGATTATTATATATGTGGAAATTCACCTCCCAGGGACTCATGTTCCTCACCTGGAAAATGAGGGGGTGGACCAGATGCTCCCTGAAGGGATTCTAGCATTTCTGTTCTCTGGTTTATGTATTTTGGGCATTGCATTTCACTTTTTGTTTACTACAAACTGAAAAGAGTGAAAAAGGATAATATCCAGCCTCCAATTCCCAATCACGTTACAGACTTACGAATTGGATATCTAAAGGCTTTTATTACCTTGGACCAAATAAAAAGACTAGATGAGCATTCTGAGAAGATGCCTGGATTGTGGCCTTCAGGTAAGTCCCAAGCCCAGGCATTGTAACAAATGCCCCATCTCACAGATAAGAGGATTATTCCATGCCTTTTAAGTGTGTATAAAAAGGAACGAAGGCCGGGCGTGGTGGCTCACACCTGTAATCCCAGCACTTTGGGAGGCCAAGGTGGGCGGATCACAAAGTCAGGAGTTGGAGACCAGCTTGACCAACATGGTGAAACCCCGTCTCTACTAAAAATACAAAAATTAGCCAGGCATGGTGGCGGGCACCTGTAATCCCAGCTACTCAGGAGGCTGAGGGAGGAGAATGCTTGAACCCAGGTCGGGGAGGTTGCAGTGAGCTGAGATCGCACCACTGCACTCTAGCCTGGGTCAGAGCAAGACTCCATCTCAAAAAAAAATAAGGAATGAAAATAAGGTACTAAACCAAGACTAACTATGGCATTCAAGCAGTTCTGTGTTTTCACCCAGAATGTGTGTGTTGTTTTTTGTGTTTGTGTGTGTGTGTGTGTGTGTGTTTAATTAATTTACTTATTTGAGACAGGATCATACTCTGTCCCTCGAGCTGGAGAGCAGCAGCATGATCCTAGCTCACTGCAGCCTTGACCTCTGGGAGCTCGGTCTCCCACCTCAGCCTCCCAAGTAGCTGAAACTATAGGTGGATGATACCAGACTCGGCTAATTTTAGAGTATTTTTTGTAGACATGAGGTTTTGCTGTGTTGCTCAGTCTGGTCTCAAACTCCTGGGATCAAGGAATTCTACTGCCTCATCTTCCCAAAGTGCCTGGATTATAGGCGTGAGCCATTGCGCCTGGCCAATTATTATTATATTTAAAGCAAATAATCTATAAATGACATTTACTTAGCCCTCCTTTATTTTAAAAGTCATTTAACTTTGCAAATAAACTGTAATGCTCAAGTATGTATAAGGTGGTATTTAATTGCGGAGTAAGACAGTAGTTGGGAGAAGAAGTCTTAGACATCTCCTCTGCCACGTAACTAGCCATGTAAAGTTGAGCAAGTTGCTTAACTCTCTGACTCTTTTTTTTTTTTTTTTTTTTTTAATATGGAGTCTAGCTCGGTCACCAGGCTGGAGTTCAGTGGCACGATCTCGGCTCACTGCAACCTCTGCCTCCCAGGTTCAAGCGATTCTCCTGCCTCAGCCTCCCAAGTAGCTGGGATTACAGGCACGCGCTGCCATGCCCAGCTACTTTTTGTATTTTTAGTAGAGATGGGATTTCACTTTGTTGGCCAGGATGGTCTCAATCTAGTGACCTCGTGATCAGCCCACCTCAGCCTCCCAAAGTGCTGGGATTAGGGGCATGAGCCACCGCGCCCCGGCCAACTCTCTGACTCTTTATCAATGAAATGAAGACATTAATAGTTCACTCTTTCCTCCCCACCTTCCTCTCTTACTCCTCCCTTTCCTTCAACAAATACTTTTTGAGCAACGTGCAACTGAAGGCTTTGGAAATAAATACAGCAGTGAACAAAGACAGCCAAACAGTGAACAAAGAACAAAGACAAAGAAAAAGAACAAAGTTCTTTTTCTTTTTTCTTTTTGTTTTGTTTTTGAGACGGCGTCTCTCTCTGTTGCCCAGGCTGGAGTGCAGTGGCGCAATCTCTAAGTGTAGAATCCAGGTAGGGAAGACAGCAGGTACAAGGACTCTAAGGTGGACGGTATACTTGCAGTGAACGTTTGAGGAAGAGTGAGAAGTCTGAGGTGGCTGGAACATTTTAGCCCAGGTAAAGCCTTTAGATTTTACTCCAAAGGAGCTGAGAAGCCACTGGAGGGTTTGAGCAGAAGAGTAATCACATGATCTAGTATATGTGGAACAGGACCTGCTTTCCAGGTTGTTTTAATATGTGATTTGACAATGTGTTGAAAGACTGACTTCTCAGCTGTGCATGAGATGGGCATGCGTTTATGAGGCAGGGCATATGAAGTCCTTGGCCCAGTTCCTGGCGGCGGACTGCACTCAAGACGTAGCTCTTATGATTAGGCTGTGAGTGAAGCTGATAGACCATCAGTAAAGTTCTGCACTGGTATCAATAGAGCATCCACCTGGCGGCCAAGGAAATGAGGAGAGAAAACCCAACATTTCTTGAGCAGTTACTCTGCCCCAGGCTTGTACCTACTTAGTGCAGATACAAGATAGGTCAAAACAATACACTTCGAGGGAGGGAAAACAATGGCAGCTGACCCCAAAATAACTCCTCTACTGCACCAATTTTGTCATGGTACCCACAACTAGTCACAACTTTGGGCTGAGGTCGTTATCTAGAATAGTAACATCAGGCCCCATTCAACCACTTTTACCTTGAAGTGATTTCATGGATCAGATTAACTAGCCACCCCAATGGCTCTGGAGTCTGATGGCCTAGGGTCAAAGTCTGGCTCAACCACTAACTAGCTGTGTGGCTTTGGGTAAGGTATTTAACCTCTCTGTGCTTCAAGTTTTCCACGTGTATCTTAGAGATGAGAGTGGTAACTATCTCTCAGGGTTTATGTGAGCTAAAGTGAGACAATGCTTGTAAGTTCTTTATCAGGCATAAATGTTATTTGTAAAGTTGAGTTAATGAGTCAACAATAAGAACTTTGAAGCACAGATCACAGGACTGATAAGTTTCTAAGAGACAGTAAAAGGCCAAAAATATTACAGTGCACAGAAAAAGGCAGGTACCAAGTAGAAGTCACAAGTACCTTGGAGAAGAAGGGAAAGACTTTCTCCTTTCTTTCTTTCTTTCTTTCTTTCTTTCTTTCTTTCTTTCTTTCTTTCTTTCTTTCTTCTTTCTCTCTCTTTCTTTCTTTCCTTTGCTTTTTAGACAGAGTTTCGCACTTTTGCTCATGCTGGAGTGAAGTGGCATAATCTCGGCTCACTGCAACCTCTGTCCCCCATGTTCAAGCAATTCTCCGGCCTCAGCCTCCCGAGTAGCTGGGATTATAGGCGCCTGCCACCATTCCCGGCTAATTTTTGTACTTTTAGTAGAGATGGGGTTTCGCCATGTTGGCCAGGCTGGTCTTGAACTCCTGACCTCAAGTGATCCGCCTGCCTCAGCCTCCCAAAGTACTGGGATTACAGGAGTGAGCCACCGCACCCGGCCGGGAAAGCCTTTAAGTCTAGGGCAAAGGGACAGAGACAGAAAGGATGCTGGAAGGGCTATAAAGACATGTTCAGTCCGCTTCTCAATTTTGCCAGAAACCCTTTCTGTCAAAATAGTGTCTTCGTGGTTAGACACCTGGGTATGGTATAAGGCCTCTGATTCTCTGAAAGAAGATGGACTCCATCTATGCTCTGTAGCTCTACCTTGCTTTAAGACAATCTGATGAAAGGCTAGAATAGAATAACTGATGCTAAGAGGGCCTATAGAACTCATCAGTTCAGTCTCCTCATTGAGCTGATGAGGACCTTTCTGCCCCAGAGAGAGATTAAAAGATTTGCTCACGGTCACACCGACAGTTAATGACACAGCAGGGACCAAACCCAGCCTGCCTTATTTCCTAAACCACTGTAAGTTCCATCCTCCCTTTCTGCCTCTGCCTAAAAGATAAATTAATAGGTAGAAATTTGCTAGTCAAAAAAAGTCATGATAAAAATTTTTTATTATTTATTTATTTAGAGATGGAGTCTCGCTCTGTCATCCAGGCTGGAGTGCAATGGTGCAAACTTGGCTCACTGCAACCTCCGCCTCCCAGGTTCAAGTGATTCTCCTGCCTCAGCCTCCCAAGTAGCTAAGATTACAGGTGACTGCCACCATGCCCGGCTAATTTTTGTATTTTTAGTAGAGGCAGGGTTTCACCATGTTGGCCAGGCTGGTCTCAAACTCCTGGCCTCAAGTGATCCACCCCCTTCACCCTCCCAAAGGGTTGGGATTACAGGCATTTGCCACAGTGCCTGGCCCTCTTTTACTTATTTATTTATTTGGTTAGAGATAGGGTCTCACTCTGTTACCCAGGCTGGAGGGCAGTGGTGTGATCATAGCTCACTGTAGCTTTGAACTCCTGGGCTTAAGCAATCCTCCTGCCTCAGCCTCCCTTGGAGCTGGGACTACAGGTGTGCACCATCACATCTGGCTAATTATTTTATCTTTAGTAGAGACAGAGTCTTGCTTTGTCGCCCAGGCTGGTCTATGAACTCCTGGCCTCAAGCCATCCTTCCAACTTGGCCTCCCAAAGGGTTGAGATACAGGTGTAAACCACCACTCCTGGCCTAAAATCTCTTTTAGATGGTCAGTTGTCCTAGAGCAGAGCTGCCCATTAGAAATATCAAGTGAATGGCCAAGCACTTGATATTTGTACCACTGCACTCCAGCCTGGGCGACAGAGCAAGACTCTGTCTCAAGAAAAAAAATAAAAATAAACAAAGTCAGTTAAACCTAGAACCTCTTAATGCTTTAGGGCTGCACTGCCCAGTGTGGTGCCCACTAGCCACCTGTCACTACTGAGCATTTGAAATGTGGCAAAAGCCCAAATTGCCAAGTTCTATAAGTGTAAAATAGATACCAGATTTTGAAGACTTCACAGCAAAGAGAATGTAAAATATCTCAATAATATTTTTATATTAGAATGATATTTTGGATATACTGAGTTAACATATATTATTCAAATTAATTTTACCTTTTTTTACATTTTAAAATGTGTCTACCATAAAATTTTAAATTACCTATGTGGCTATGTGGCTCTCACTTAATATTTCTTTTTCTTTTTTTTTCTTTGAGGCAGAGTCTTGATCTGTCGTCCAGGTTGGAGTGCAGAGGCACCATCTTGCCTCACTGCAACCTCCACCTCCTGGGTTCAAGTGATTCTCCTGCTTCAGCCTCCTATGTAGCTGGGACTACAAGCGCGAACCACCATGCCCAGCTAATTTTTTTATTTTTAGTAGAGTCAGGGTTTCACCATGTTGGCCAACCTGGTCTTGAACTCCTGACCTCAAGTGATCCACCTGCCTTGACTTCCCAAAGTGCTGGGATTACCAGTATGAGCCACCACACCCAGACTCTTAATATGGTTTAATTTGGTGTAATAGGTATAAAATAGGTGTAATACAGTGTAGTTTTTCTCTTACAGTTTAATTTTTATAAAATTTGACTTAAACTCATATTTCTAAGGTCATTTATATTACATAAAATCAGGAACACACATCTGTGATTACATTTTTCATTTAGTCATTTCATCATTCATTCAGCAAAAATATTTATTAGCCTTTCTTCCTATGTGCCAGGCACTGGGGGCATAGAAGTGGGCATGAAAGATAATGTTCTCACTCTTATAGAACTGCAATTGTAGGGGGAGAGACAGACAATAAACCAGTCAACCAATAAAGAAGCAAGAGAAGTTTAGATAGGGAGAAGTGGTGAGAAGATTGGAAAGCCAAGCCATTTTTCCCCAGAAAAATCTGGGGAAAGAAGGGCCTCCTATTTTAGTATGAATGGTCCGAAGAGGTGTTATTTGAGTTGAGCCTAAATGAAATACTGCAAGGTGAACAGTGGGAACAGCTGTTTAAAAAAAAAAAATAAACTGAAACATGTTTTGGAAAAAACCCAACTTAAGCCTTTGCAAGTTTTCACAGCAGAGGAACTTTCCATCAGTACGCAGCAGGGTGATGAAGGCTAGGGAGCCAAAAATGAAATGGGTCAGGTAAGGAGTTCAAACGAAGGGGCAAGCAAAACACAGATGTGGGAGAGGACAGAATCAGAAAATTCAGAGTAAGAAACTGGAAAACAAACTAGTGAGGGAAATGTTTGCTAATCAAGTTAGCAAGGACTTAAAAGCAATACTAAATCTCTTACAATTACGGCAAAAAGGAGAAAAAGAGCTTTTATACATATTGCCACCGGCATTGTAAATCAATAAAACCCTTTGAGAAAGCAATTTGCTGACACATATTAAGCACCTTTAAAGTGCTTATTCCCTTTGGCTTGATAGTTCCATTTCTAGATTGTTATATACTCATTTATTGGTTTTTCTAGGTTTTACTGATTTATTTGAAAAAATTGGCCAGGTGTGGTGTCTCCTGCCTGTAATCCCAGCACTTTAGGAGGTCAAGGGAGAAGGATCAGTTAGGCCAGGAGTTTAAGACAAGCCTGGGCAACATAGTGAGACACCATCTCTGCAAAAAAAAAATTAAAAATTAGCCAGATGTGGTGATGTATGCTTGTCGTCATAGCTACTTGGGAGGCTGAGCCAGGAGGATCGCCTGAGCCCAGGAGTTCAAGGTTACAGTGAGCTATGATCACATCACTGCACTCCAGCCTGAGTGACAGAGGCAGATGCTGTCTCTTAAAAAACAGAAACAAATTAATTATAGATGTAAAGTCTTCATGGAATTTATTATAGCAGCCCCAAGTTAGAAAGATTACAATATCTTCAAATCAACGGCATATTTTTCAGTCATTAAAAAACACATCCATATTCACATGTGAAAGAATGACATTGAACCCCTTCCTCATACCATACATGAAGATTAACTTGAAATGGATCATAGACCTAAACGTAAGAACTAAAACTATAAACCTCTCAAAAGAAATACAGGAGTCACTGGGGGCAGCGGCTCATGCCTATAATCCCAGCACTCTGGGAGGCCAAGGCAGGAGCTCAGCTGTTTGAGACCAGTCTGGGCAACACGGCATAAACGCTGTCTTTACGAAATAATGCAAAAAGTTAGCTGGGCATAGTGGCACATGCCTGTAGTCCCAGCTACTTGGGAGGCTGAGATGAGAGGATTGCTTAAGCCTGGGAGGCGGAGGTTGCAGTGAGCTGAGATCACGCCACTGCATTCCAGCTTGGGTGACAGAGTGAGCCCCCATCTCAAAAAAAAAGAAAAAAAAAGAAATACAGGAGTAAATGTTTGTGACCTTGGGTTAGGCAAAGCCTTTTAGGTATGAGACCAAAAGCATAAGCAACAAGAGAAAAAAGTATACAAACTGTATTTCATCAAAGTTAAAAGTTTTTGTGCTTCAAAGGACACCACAAAACAATGAAAAGACAGTCTACAGAATGGGAGAAAATATTTGCAAATTGTTTATCTAATAAGGAACATGTATCCAGATTTTACATATATGTATAAAATATATATTTTATAAGTAGAAAGAGTACACTTTAAAATAATGATAAAAAGTATAGTATAGGCCAGTTGCCATGGCTCACACCTGTAATCCTAGCACTTTGGGAGGCTGAGAGGGCAAATCACTTGAGCCAGAGGAGTTAAAGACCAGCCTGGCCAACATCATGAAACCTTGTCTCTACAAAAAATACAAAAAAAAAAAAAAAAAATTAGCCCTGTGCTGGGCGTGGTGGCTCAGGCCTGTAATCCCAGCACTCTGGGAGGCTGAGGTGATTGGATCACAAGGTCAGGAGATCAAGACCATCCTGGCTTACATGGTGAAACCCCATCTCTACTAAAAATACAAAAAATTAGCCATGCGTGGTGGTGGGCACCTGCAGTCCCAGCTACTAGGGAGGCTGAGGTAGGAGAATGGCGTGAACCCAGGAGGTGGAGCTTGCAGTGAGCCAAGATCACGTCATTGCACTCCAGCCTGGGCAACAGAGCGAGACTCCACCTCAAAAAAAAAATTAGCCCTGCATAGTGGCACATGCCTGTAGTCCCAGCTACTTGGGAGGCTAAGGCAGGGGGATGGTTGGAACCCAGGAGGCAGAGGTTGCAGTAAGCTGAGATTGAGCCATTGCACTGCAGCCTGGGTGACAGAGTGAGACTCTGTCTCAAAAAAAAAAAAAGTATAGTAAATACATAAACCAGTAACATAGTCGCTTATTACTAGGTATTAGGTACTGTACAAATTGTATGTGTTATACTTTTATAGAACTGGCAGCACAATGTTTACACCAATATCACCACAAACACCTGAGTAATGTGTTGCAATATGACATTATGACTGCTACAATGGCACTAGATGAGTTTTTCAGCTCCATTCAGCTCTGGAATTTTTCAGTTCCCTTAGAATCTTACGGGATTACTGTCATATATGTGGTTTGTTGTTCACTAAGACACCATTATGTGGCATGACTGTAATTCCATGGATATGAAATGTCTAGAGTAGGCAGATCTAGGAGATGGAAGATAGATTAGTGGTTGCCTGGGACTGGGGGTAGGGCAGGACGGGAGTGGAGCGTGGCTGCTAATGGGTATGAGGTTTCTTTGTAGGGTTACAAAAATGTTCTAAAATTGATCGTGGTGATGGTCACACAATTCTGTGTTTATACTAAAAACATTACATTATATACTTTAAATGCATGAATTATATGATATGGGAATTATATCCTAATAAAACTTACAAGTATGTTTGTGGAAAGTATATACTAATGGGAGAAATGTTCATGAAGTGTATGCATGATTTGGAATTATGTATTGTACAACTACGACTATACTTACGTGGAAAAGAGATGAAAAGCTCTGACATAAATTCCGACAAGAACCCCACCAGAATGTTAATGAAGGTTGCTTTTGGGTGGTGAACTAGGGTTGATGTTTTTTTCATTTGTTGAGCAGGTCTCGCTTTTATAATGGAGGAAATTGTTTTTTAATGAAACAAATGAGAAGACCTATTTCCAAAGCAGTCCTTGGGTGTAATCCTCATTAAATATGGCCAAAGAGTAAGCAACTGAAGACAGTTTCAACTGTCATCCTGCAGAAAACAAAGTCTGATTGAGATAAAAAAAATGATGTTTTCCACACTGCCTCTTACCTGCTGTTCCTCCACCACTCAGACCCATACAAGAAAATGATTCAGAAAGTCCTCAGCAAGTAAAACCTGGAAATCCACATGCTTCCATCTGGCAGCCTCACACCACGGAGGGGAGGCGCGGTCCACTGCCACCGGGACTCCAACAGTGAGAGTGGAGTGAGGGAGGCCCATGTCCCCACTGGAGCCATGAGTTATAGCCTGGGCCGGATACAAGGAGAAGTTTTATTTTTTTCCTTGACCATACACCATGTACTTATCTCTACTGAGAAAACCAGCTTTTCCTTCTTACCTCCCAAGAGGAGGGGCCAGTGCTGAGCCCAGGTCCCTGGCTGGGGTTCGACCTCCCAAGAGGAGGGGCCAGCGCTGAGCCCAGGTCCCTGGCTGGGGTTCGACCTCCCAAGAGGAGGGGCCAGCGCTGAGCCAGGTCCCTGGCTGGGGTTCGACCTCCCAAGAGGAGGGGCCAGCGCTGAGCCAGGTCCCTGGCTGGGGTTCGACCTCCCAAGAGGAGGGGCCAGCGCTGAGCCCAGGTCCCTGGCTGGGGTTCGACCTCCCAAGAGGAGGGGCCAGCGCTGAGCCCAGGTCCCTGGCTGGGGTTCGACCTCCCAAGAGGAGGGGCCAGCGCTGAGCCCAGGTCCCTGGCTGGGGTTCGACCTCCCAAGAGGAGGGGCCAGCGCTGAGCCCAGGTCCCTGGCTGGGGTTCGACCTCCCAAGAGGAGGGGCCAGCGCTGAGCCCAGGTCCCTGGCTGGGGTTCGACCTCCCAAGAGGAGGGGCCAGCGCTGAGCCCAGGTCCCTGGCTGGGGTTCGACCTCCCAAGAGGAGGGGCCAGCGCTGGGCCCAGGTCCCTGGCTGGGGTTCGACCTCCCAAGAGGAGGGGCCAGCGCTGGGCCCAGGTCCCTGGCTGGGGTTCGACCTCCCAAGAGGAGGGGCCAGCGCTGAGCCCAGGTCCCTGGCTGGGGTTCGACCTCCCAAGAGGAGGGGCCAGCGCTGAGCCCAGGTCCCTGGCTGGGGTTCGACCTCCCAAGAGGAGGGGCCAGCGCTGAGCCCAGGTCCCTGGCTGGGGTTCGACCTCCCAAGAGGAGGGGCCAGCGCTGAGCCCAGGTCCCTGGCTGGGGTTCGACCTCCCAAGAGGAGGGGCCAGCGCTGAGCCCAGGTCCCTGGCTGGGGTTCGACCTCCCAAGAGGAGGGGCCAGCGCTGAGCTCAGGTCCCTGGCTGGGGTTCGACCTCCCAAGAGGAGGGGCCAGTGCTGAGCTCAGGTCCCTGGCTGGGGTTCGACCTCCCAAGAGGAGGGGCCAGCGCTGAGCCCAGGTCCCTGGCTGGGGTTCGACCTCCCCGCTGGCCTCTGTCCCGGCCAGCCGGTTGTCCATCTCTATCTTAAAGGAACAGCTTTGACAAAGTCCTTGGCCCTGTTTGGAAATCTTCTTCCCCTTGCTCTTCCAAACAAAATTAATTTGAAGCAATTGGGTTTATCTGTCGTTTTCCCTCCGAGGATCATGTGTGCATTTGAGGGGCTGGGGGAAGGAGATCTTTTAGAGACAGCCCTGAGACCACTCTCCTGGGGCCCACATCCCTCCCCAGCATTGATCATCTGAAGTGCATTCAGAGGTGCACCCAGGATGGAGAGGGGTTTGGAGCCTGCTCTCTGGGGGAATGGTGAAGGATCTGGGGCTGCTTAGCTTGGAGAAAAAAAGAAACGCAGGGAGCTCCTGAGAGTTGTCTCAATGAGCTGTTAACATGCAAAGGTTTATTTTGGAATGTCTCAGAGAAAAACTGGAACCACTATGGAGAAGTCGCAAGGAAGAAAGCTGCCTTAACATCAGAATATTATTATTATTATTATTTTTTAAGACGGTCTCATTCTGTCACCCAGGCTAGAGTGAGGTGGCTCGATCTTCACTTACTGCAACCTCCGCCTCCTGGGCTCAAGGCATCCTCTCACCTCAGCCTCCTGAGTAGTTGGGACTACAGGCACTCACCACCACTCCTGGCTAATTTTTTGTAGAGATGGTTTTGCCATGTTGCCAAGGCTGTTCTTGAACTCCTGGGCTCAAGGGATCCTCCCACCTCAGCTTCTCAAAGTGCTGGCGTGAGCCACTGAGCTTGGCCAGGAAGAAATTTTAATAGCTAGAATTTTCTAACATGCAACAGTCTCCATAGTTGAGGAGGTGAGTTCCATCCCAGGAAGGCCATGTAAGAAGCTTGTGGCAGGCATTAGTAACTCGAGAGTACAAAATATTTTTCAACAATTATGTGGTTCTTATTATGTGCCAAGCATTGTTCTAAGTACTTTTTATATACTACCGATTCCTGGAACACTAACAACAACCTTCTGAAACAAATATATTATTATCTCCAGTTTACAGATGAGGAAATATAAGACCCAGTTGGGTTTGCTGGCATGTGCCTGTAATCCCACCTACTTGGGAAGCTGAGGTGGGAGGATCTTGAGTCTAGGAGTTTGAGGCCAGCCTGGGCAACATAGCAGGATTCCATCTCAAAAAAAAAAAAAAGGCTCAAAGAGTTTCAGTAAGTGGCCCAGGGCCACACTGTGACTCAAACCCAGGTAGTCTGGCTCCAAAATCCATGCTTTTAACTATTGTAGTAAGGTCATATTTATATTAATACACCAAGATATGATCGTAGGCCCCTCCATGTCAAATTAGAGGGCTTTCTGCTCTGGTTTGGATATGCCACAGTCATTTCCAGGATTCCTCATGGAGTGCTTTTCAACGCCTGTAATGTAGTGGATAGTACGGGTTCCTTCCTTGCACCGTGGCCTCTTCCTTCTTAGTGATGTGTCTGCTGTCAGCACTGTTCAAGCAGCCTCACTGCTGCCTCTGCCAACTATTCTCATTGTGAGGACCCCGACCTCTGTGCCAAGGGGATTTCCTCGCAATGTGCCCTTGGTTCCTAGGACTCAGGATGCCCATGTGTTGCTGGGTTCCAAGCAGAACTGTGGAGAATGATCCCCCCCCATAACAATGCTTTTGGCCAGAGCCCACCATCTATCTTTCTTTTCTTTCTTTCTTTTTTTTGAGATAGGGTCTCATGCTGTTGCCCAGGCTGGAGTACAGTGACACGATTGTGGCTCACTGCAGCCTCAATCTCCTGGGCACAAGTGATCCTTCCACCTCAGCCACCGAAGTAGCTGTGACTACAGGCACATGCCACCAAGCTCAGCTAATTTTTAAATTGTTTTCTACAGACAGGGTTTTGCCGTGTTTCCCAGGCTGGTCTCAAACTCCTGAGCTGAAGTGATCTGTCTGCCTCAACCTCCCAAAATGCTGGGATTACAGGCATGAGCCACTGCACCTGACCTACCATTTTCAACAAGATGTCTGTCTCAACTACTGGTCCTCATCTCCCTGGTTACAGAATTTCAAAGACCGTATTGCTCTGGAGTTGGGTCGTATGACAAAGTATCCCCCTCTGTCACCTTGATTTCTCTCTCAACTGTCTCCTGTTACCTGGACAACCAAAATAACTTACAAAACTTCATTTCTCCCATCCACAAAACACAGAACCTCGATGTGCCAGGCAAAGATACCCTCTGTAAAAATGTTGTCCAGCATCTCCCTAGCCCCTGCCCAGCCACCAAAAACCTGTGATTTTTGTGAGCAGATACAGGAAGACTATCGATCAGGAATGCTGGGAAACGGGTGCTACATCAGGCTGGAAGCTGGAAAGAATGGTAAAGTTTATTCAGTTCTAAAATGTTAGAACCCTGTGTTCCAAACAGTTTGATAGGAATGGACTTGCTTTAGGAGACGTTGGCTTTAATAGCTTCTATTGGGTTGTTAGGGAACAGTATACTGTGTTTCCAGGTAAGGTTTTGATTTTGTTTTTTGTTTTGTTCTATTTTTTTTTTTTTTTTTTGAGACGGAGTCTTGCTCTGTCACCCAGGCTGGAGTGCAGTGGCGCAATCTCGGCTCACTGCAAGCTCCGCCTCCCGGGTTCACGCCATTCTCCTGCCTCAGCCTCTCCGAGTAGCTGGGACTACAGGCGCCCGCCACCACGCCCGGCTAATTTTTTTTTGTATTTTTAATAGAGACAGGGTTTCACCGTGGTCTCGATCTCCTGACCTCGTGATCCGCCCGCCTCGGCCTCCCAAAGTGCTGGGATTACAAGCGTGAGCCACCACGCCCGGCCTGTTGTGTTGTTTTTTTAAGGCAATTTCTGGAGTCTATTTATGGAAGGTAAAGTAACTGGAGAGCAACTAATGGCTCTATCCAATAAGCAGTTTCCTTGAGAGAGAATTCCAGAGCCGAGTTTACTGTGTTTGTCCCCTACTCTCTGTCGCGCTCTTCAGGAGAGCAAAGGTAATAAGACCTCATTTAATTTTTTGATGTTTCCATATTAACCAGGTGACCTTATTGTCTTTTGTGATTACTGTAAGAGTTTTGGGACATTCAGATTCTCTGGGGTTGTGTGGTCACATTTGAATGAAGTAGAAGAGAGAAAGGGACAAGAGTGAGGCCCATCTCACTATGGTTATAAAGAAAGGGTGAGATAGCCAGCCTCAAAATGGCCTTCAGGAATCTTTGCCTCCTGGGATCATGTCATGCATAGTGTCTGGCCCTATTGAATTCGTTTGTATGACCAGTAAAATACGGCAAAAGTGACAGTGTATGACTAGGCTAGAACACAGCTTCCACCTTGATCTCTTGGGTCATTTGCTCTGGGGGGAGCCAGCCACCATACTGAGAGAGACACTCAAGCAGCTCTGTGGAGAGGCCTGTGTTGGGAGGAACTGAGGCCTCCTGCCAATAGCAAGCACCCATTTGTTAGCTAAGCAAGTAAACCACCTTGAGACTAGATTCTCCAGCCCCAATTCAGCCTTCAGAAGACGTGTTGACTACGGCCTCAAAAGAGATTCTCAGCTAGAACTGCCCACTCAAGTTCCCTCTGCTGTACGAAACTCTGATAGAAACTGTTGATTTAAGCTGTGAAGTGTTGAGATAATTTGTAACACAGCAATTGACAACCAGTGCAAAGAGCAAGTGTGATTATATCAAGAGCTCCTTAGTACGAGCACCCATGTACACTAAATCATTGGGAAACCAGAAGGGCAGCTCCCTTGTCCTGTTGGCAAAGCAAGACCCATACGCCAAATATGTCCTTCCACTGAGCACACCTGGCCATGCCATTTGTTTATATATTGTGTACGGCTGACTGAGTAGTTGTGACAGAGACCGGAGGGCTCACAAAGCTGAAAATATTTACTTTTCAGCCCTTTGCAGAAAAAGCTCGCCAACTCCTGTGCTACAGGAATTTACAGTCTAATGGGGGAAACGTCTGTCCCACACACGTGTGGATACACACTCTCCCCACCCAAGAACCTGAGGGCAGGCATGCAACTTCATCTGCCAGGAGAGTCCTCTCTGCCTTCGTCTGGCTAACTCTTCCTCATCCTTCAACTCAGTTCAGATATCACCTTCTTCAAGCCCATCTAGCTTTCCTCCTTTGAGGCTGGCTTGAATATCACCTCTTTCCTTCCTCATTATCCCTCTACCTAGGCAAATTTTAAGATTAATTTTTTATATCTCTTTTATAACTCTAATCACCGAATAGAGTTTTGTTTAATATCCTTCTTTCCTATTATGTGCTCTTTAAAGTCAAAGACTGTGTATTATTCATTTTACAGCCTCGGAGTAATACACCTTTATTATTGATCACCAATACTTATTGAATGTTTATCATTGGCCAGATAATTTGCTGACACTGGGATACACAGGGAAAAAGACTGAGTCCTTGCCCTCAGGTTATTCTAGCATGGAAATGAAAAGCAAACTAGTATTAGCATATGATGTGATGGACGCATGTTCAAGCCTCATTATGAGTATATTTGCTATAACCGTATTAACATTTGCAAAAGAAATTGGTTTTCAACAGTTTCATAGCATCAACTATGTGTCAAACAGTACAAAGCACTTACCTTTATTATAATTTACTTAATCTTTACATATCCCTATAAGACAGGACAATTATTTTCATTCTGTAGAATAATATAGAACCTAGCGAGGTCAAGTAACTTGCCCAGGGTCACAGAGCTAAAAAAAATGTTGAATTAATTTCAGAGCAACTGTTGACTAATTAATTCCAAGTTTCAGAAAGAACATAAGTCCAAGGAGTTGGGATTATATTCTACTTTTCTCTGTGGGCATTAAGTGGACAGTTTCTGTCAACCTGCAAATGCCTACCCCAGAGGCTTCCTGATGGCTTGGACTGTGCTCGGCATTTTATTTCTAGGGATGGCCTTCTGGGAGACGCTGCTGTTTTAATGATCATGTAAGCCTGGTTTCCTCACTGAATTGTACCATTTGCCACTTTGAAGTCACCCCGAGTTTTCAGTTTTACTTTCCCAGGGCTCCACGGGGGTGGAGGGTTTTGCAGAACACATTCAAACAGCAAAGTTGCTCCCTGCCCCCAACCGTGTTTCAGTATTTTTCTCGACAAGGTCAATAAAAGCATGGATTATTTACAGCTGGGATGGTGGGATGAGGCTCTGGTGCCTTCTTTTTTCATCTCTTGTTTCCAGCTGTGATCTCAGCTGTGGATTCATTTGTTTGAACCAGCCAGGTGCAGTGGCTGAAGCCTGTAATCCCAGCACTTTGGGAGGCCGAGGTGGGTGGATCACTTGAGGTCAGGAGTTCGAGACCAGCCTGGCTGACATGGTGAAACCCCGTCTCTACTAAAAATACAAAAATTAGCCGGGCGTGTTGGCAGGTGCCTGTAATCTCAGCTACTTGGGAGGCTGAGGCAGGAGACTTGCTTGAACCCGGGAGGTGGAGGTTGCAGTGAGCCGAGATCGCACCACTGCACTCCAGGCTGGGTGACAGAGTGAGACTCTGTCACAAAAAAAAAAAAAAAAAAAAAAAAATTGAACCTTGGGTGTTATTCAATGGATTGAGTTAAAGAGACCGTGGACAATGGTTACTGATGCTGGTGCTGGCCTGAAAAAAAGCCATTGCTCCCTATAGTATGAATCACCTCATTCCATTCTATTTTCCTTTCTAGGAATGAAGACTTCGGCGCTCTAAAGCTAGTGCATTTTAAAAACCCTTAAGTGGGTGTTTTGAGCCACTCATCTACTCTTCCCCTCTTGTGCTTGCTGCAGCCTTCCTCCCAAAAGATGTGAGTGCTTTTGGCAAAGCTGAGGCTGAGAGGTGGGAGAAGTTCCCTGCTGAAGACAGTGATATGTCTCTTGCCTTAGGTCAGCAGTTTCCTTCAAAGGGAAAGGTGTAGGGTGAATTGCGGAGGTGTAGGTGTCACAGAGGGCGGGAGAGGGAAAGGCCAGCATAATCCATTTGTGTTTTTCAACTATTTGCCCATGCACTCAACAAACACTGACTGAACCAATTACATGCCACACCTTGGTTACAATCAGGCCCTGGAGTTTACAATAGCGAAGAAGACAGACACGGTTCCTACCTGCCATCCAGGAGCAGCAGGGAAGACTGAAAAGAAACAGAGACAGAAAATAATTACAATTATGGTTAAGTGCTGATCGGAAATAAAGAATTGGCTATTACAGATAAGACTCAAGAGTGAAGGACGGGACAGGCATTGGCTTTGGAATAATCAGAGAGGGCCTCCCTGAGGATGTTAGGGGTGGACTTGAAGGATTGGACTATAAGGACAGAGAAGCCAAGGGAGAATTCCAAGCCGAGGAAAACGAGTTGTGTAAAGCTGAAGGCAGCCCAGGCAAACTGAAATAAACTAACCGTGCTCTGGGGGAGCCTCCAGGTCCCTATCGGGACTGCTTTCCCCAGGAAGAACCCTCCTGCCCCAGGTCCAGTGCTTCCTGCTGCTTCCCTTTGTGTGATCCCAACATGCCCCTGGTGAGAGTTTGAGAACTCATTTTGTCAGGATCTGCAGTTCATCCAGGGTCTCATCCTTCAGCTGTGTCTCTGAGGCAGGCTAGCACCTGTTCATCAAGAAAGGAGGACACAGCTGGGCGTGGGGGCTCACGCCTGTTATCCCAGCACTTTGGGAGGCTGAGGTGGGCAGATCACTTGAGGTCAGGAGTTTGAGACCAACCTAGGCAATATGGTGAAACCCTGTCTCTACTAAAAATACAAAAATTAGCCAGACATCGTGGCACACGCCTGTAATCCCTGCTACTGGGGAGGCTGAGGCAGGAGAATGGCTTGAACCTGGGAGGCAGAGATTGCAGTGAGCTGAGATGGTGCCACTGCTCACCAACCTGGGTGACAGAGCAAGACTCTGTCTCAAAAAAAAAAAAAGAAAGAAAGGAGGACACTTTGGGATTTGGGGACCCTACCCTTTTATTTTAGGACAAGCAGCCCTGGTAAAGCTTACTGTTACAAATTCTTTAGGTTTTCTGGAGCCAGACTGCTTAGGTTAGAGTCCTAGCTCTGACACTTGGAAGCTATAACTTTGGGCATGTTACTTAACTGCTCTGTACCTCAGTTTTTTATCTGTAAAACAGGCCTTTAAAAAAACATCTACCTCATAGGATTATTATGAGAATTTAATAAGTCAATGTTAGTTAAGTGCTAGAGCTAAGTACCTATCACAGAAACATTCAACAAATGTGTTGCTGTCATTATCACATGTAAGCTACTGAACCCCACTGATACCTCCGATGGCATTAAACGTGCTGGCGTACACTCCCTGGGCAGGGTTCTCCCTGAAGTCAGGGTACAGCCTGGAATATATACTTTAACTCAGAAGCCATTTTTATACCAGGCTTGGTTGGACGCTTTACTTACATCATTGCCTTTGATCTTCCCAACAAACTTAAGAAGAATTATTGCCCCCATTTTATAGACGTAGTAACTCAGGTTTAAAGAGATAAACTGACTTACCCAACCCCATGAAGCTACTACTATTCCTAGGCCCATCCCTGAGATTCTGATCCAGTAGGTCAAGGTAAGGCCCAGGAATCTGTATTGCAATTTCCATCCTCCACTCCTTCCTCCTGCTTCCAAGTTCTTTTTCTTTTTCTTTTTTTAAAAATAGAGACGGGGCCAGACACGGTGGCTCATGCCTGTAATTACTCTCAGCACTTTGGGAGGCTGAGGCGGGCAGATCACCTGAGGTCAAGAGTTCAAGACCAGTCTGCCCAACATGGTGAAACCTCGTCTCTACTAAAAATACAAAAATTAGCTGAGCATGGTGGTGGGTGCCTGTAATCCCAGCTACTTGGGAGGCTGAGGCAGGAGAATCACTTGAACCCGGGAGGCAGAGGTGTGCCAAGATCACGCCACTGCACTCCAGCTTGGGCAACAGAGTGAAACTGTGTCTCAAAAACAAACAAACAAACAAACAAAACAAGATGAGTTCTCACTGTGTTGCACGGGCTGGTCTCAAACTCCTGTTCTCAAGCAATCCTTCTGCCTCGGCCTCCCAAAGTGCTAGGATTACAGGTGTGAGCTACAATGCCTGGCTCCACTTCTCAACTCTGAAGAGAGTGACCCCTTTACTATACGTTGGATAACGTTGGCCTAGATGATCTCAAAGGCTCTGTCTGCAAAGTCTGTAAAGATGAGAAAGTCCATATATGTAAAGTGGACAGTTTAGTGGGGAAGGCAGTTAATGTAAACATAAAAACATGTTTTTAATAAGTGAACTAACCCAGTTCACACCACTGGTTCCTTGATACAGTCATTCTCTAACAAGCAAAGTGGGGCTGAAAGTATGCTGAACTGACGTAGGTGTGCTGAGTTTTGACAGATTCACTTCACCTTCACAGAGTACCTTGGACCTTTCACAAATACATGTTCTGTTCATCCTCTCATCTTAGAGGTATCCAAGAACAGGACCTCATCTTCAAGGGATCACCACTAGAGATAGCCTTCCAGGGGCTGCCAGCTTTAGACTCTACAAAGCCTATGAGATCATTTGGGATCAAAGTGGAAAAGTCATGGTAATAGCAGTTGTAATCAGATCAGTTAGGAATCTTTTGGTGACACATGTCAGAAAATCCAACCCAAAAATGACACGACCTAAGCTGGGCACAATGGCTCACGCCTGTAATACCAGCATTTTGGGAGGCTGAGGTGGGCCGATCACTCAAGGTTAGGAGTTCAAGACCAGCCTGGGCAACATGGCGAAACCCCGTCTCTACCAAAAATACCAAAAAATACAGCCAGGCACGGTGGTGTGTGCCTGTAGTCCCAGCTACTCTGGAGGCTGAGGTGGGAGGATTGCTTGAACCTGGAGGCAGAGGTTGCAGTGGGCTGAGATTATGCCACTGCACTCCAGCCTGGGTGATGGAGTGAGAGTTTTTCTCAAAAAAGAAAAAAAAGAGGCCAGCGCAGTGGCTTGCATCTGTAATCCCAGCTACTTGGGAGGCTGAGGCACGTGAATCACTTGAACCCGGGAGGCAGAGGTTGCAGTGAGCCAAGATTGTACCACTGCACTGCAGCCTGGGTGACAGAGCGAGACTCCATCTCAAAAAAAAAAAAAAAAAAAAACACTGGAGGCTCTCGCTGAACATAGAATAAAGGGATGTTGCCAATAAATTTCAACAACCAACCTTTGAGCTCTTACTACATGCCACACTCTTGCTAAGCACACTAGGTGCATGACCCCATTTAATCTGTATAAATGACTCAAGAGGGATGCATTCAGATGAACCTCATATAATGGATGAAGAAGCTGAGGCTCAGAGATGTTAGGTAACATGTTCAAGGTCACATAGCTAGTAAGTGGTAGAGCTGAGTTTGAGCTAGTTCTCTCTGATCCAACATCTATTCTTGTTCCATTTTATGAAGCTGCCTGGGGCATCACTTCCTCTAAGGCATATCGACTGGAAACATCAGAGTCTTTCTCAACATTTCCTCTTCATTTTCTACATCCAGTTAGTCATCAAATTCAGTGGATCCTACTTCCACCAGGTTTGAGCTGTTCCCATGTTTGGTTCCCATTGCAACTGCCCTAGATAAGGACTTGATCCCTTCTCCCTGGACTATTACAATAGTTTACTCTTTTCTCAGAGACTCCACACAGGTGGTCTGAGAGTCACTTTAACTTACAAGTTCATACTTAAAAGTTAGAGTCCTGGGCCAGGCACAGTGGCTCATGCCTGTAATTCCAACACTTTGGGAGGCCGAGGCAGGCAGACGGCTTGAGCCCAGGAGTTTGAGCCTGGGTAACATGGTGAAACCCCATCTCTACTGAAAATACAAAAATCAGCCAGGTGTCGTGGCACGTGCTTGTAGTCCCAGCTACTTGGGAGGCTGAGGTGGGAGAATCCTTTGAACCAGGGAGTTCGAGGCTGCAGTGAGCTGTGATCGTACCACTGTACTCCAGCCTGGGTGACAGGGCAAGACCCTGTCTCCCAAGAAAAAATAAATTAATTTAAAAAATTAAAATTAAATTAATTAAAAATAAAAATTTTAAACAAGTTAGTGTCTCATGAAAATCTGTACTGTTTGGCTTTCCCTGAAAAATAGAAAAATCTGATAACACTGGACCCATAATCTACATGGCAGCATCGGCTGGAACTGAGCAGCGGCTGCCGACTGATGAGAAGGTATGTGTGGTTCAGTTGGCCAGGTACCTATTGCATCTTTGTTCCTTGCCTACCCTCTGTAGGCATCTGAGTGTGCAAACCTAGTACTTAGTCTCTCCGCATTTAAACATATCCCCCTGTGGCCCCTGCCATTATCTTCCTAAACCATGATCTTAGTATTCTGAGTATTTCATACTCAATTTTCAGATCATATTTATTTATTTGTAGAGACAAGATCTTGCTCTGTCCCAGGGTAGAGTTCAGTGGTGTGATCATAGCTCACTGCAGCCTCAAACTCCTGGACTTACCCAATCCTCCCATTTCAGTCTCCAAGCAGCTAGGACTACAGGTGTGTGCCACCACGCCCAGCTAAGTTTTTAATTCTTTGGAGAGATGGGGTCTCATTATGTTGCCCAGACTGGTGGCAAACTCCTGGCCTCAAGCGATCCTCTTGCCTTGGCCTCCCAGAGTGAAAGAATTACAGGTGTGTGCCACCATGCCCAGCCGCAATTTTCACATTTCATAGTTCCTCACTGACTACAGATTCATCATACACTTGGTCCCAATCTACTTTTCCAGGCCTATCTCCAACTGTGCCCACACGCCCTCTACTTCAGCCACACCCTTCTAGAATCTGCTCAAGACCCCTTCTCCCACAGGGTTTGCTCAAGCCTCATTCTCTGGGCCTGTAATGTGCTTCCTTGGTCCTCTCTGTGCCTCCTCAAATCTACTCTTTGAATGATGCCCACATGACTTTCAATGACCAGTTTGATTCCTACCTCTTCCGAGAAGCCTTGGGTCTTTTCGATTTATTTATTTATTTGTCTATTTTTAAATTTGAGACAAGGTCCCACTCCGTCACCCAGGCTGGAGTGCAGTGGTGTGATCATGGCTCACTGCAACCTCCGCCTCCCGGGTTCGAGTGATCCTCCCACCTCAGCCTCTGGAGTAGCTGGGATGACAGGCACGTGCCACCACACCCGGCTATATTTCTTTGTATTTTTGGTAGGGACAGGGTTTTGCCATGTTGCCCAGGCTGGTCTCAAACTCCTGAGCTGGGATTACAGGTGTGAGCCACTGTACCCATCCCATGTTTTGTGAATTTTACCACATCTGGGGAAAAAGAGTGAGCTAATTCAGGCACACAAAGCAAGGCATGGGGTTGGGGCTTGATAGGAGGCGGGAGGAGATTTCTGGTAAAGAAAGCAAGGTTGGGAAACAGTGAGGTAGCTCAGGAAGGCTGGTGTTATAAAGTGCTTGAGGTTGCTGGGGGCAAGCCTGGGTCTCGAAGCAGCCAACTAAGGTTCCAGAGGCAAATGGGAAGCATATGGCCTTAGAAGCCCTTCCCAGCAGCTCAGACTCTGTCCTGCAGGGAATGGGGCACTGGTAACAACTTTCAGGAGGCCTACAATGTCCTATGAGTGTGCTTTTTTTTCCCTTTTTCTGTGGAGACAGGGTCTCACTCTGTCACTCACAGGCTGGAGTGCAGTGGCATGATGACGGCTCACTGCAGCATTGACCTCCTGGGCTCAAGTGATCCTCTCACTTCAGCCTCCCGATTAGCTGGGAACACAAGTGTGTGCCACTGTGTCCAACTGTTTTTTGTTGTTGTTTGTAGATATGGAGTCTTGCTATGTTGCCCAGACTGGTCTTGAACTCCTGGGTTCAAGGGATCCTCCCACTTTGGCCTCCCAAAGTGCTGAATCACCATGCCCGGCTCAAGTGTGCTTTTTAAGAAAGATCAAGCCTTCCAGTGGAATTTAATGATAAAAAAAAGAAAGAAAGATCAAGCTTATTCCCTTATGCAGGAGGGTAAAATTAGCAGAAATGTGGAGACAATAAGGACATTATTTTAACAATCCTGACAGTTATCAAGGAGCTGAGAATGTGACCATCATCACACGCTGCAGAGGAGGGGATCTATGTCATTTTTGTTTGTTAATTTCATCCATTCATTTAAAAATTCTTTTAATGAGTAAAAACAGGTTTCCATTTTGTGCCAGGCCCATGATTTGCTGGCGCTGAGGACATAGCTGTGAACGACACAGGCATGGCTGTGGCCCTTCTAGAGCAGGCAGTGTGTCCAGGAAGGCAGACACAAACTCATGATGATACAATTGATGAACTATAATTGTGAGAGGTGTTATTAAAGGACAAAGTCAAGGTACTAGCTCCTGCCGTGACTTGCACACTGCCCTGCAGTCCGACAGCCTACCCTCTGTAGGCATCTGAGTGTGCAAACCTAGTACTTCGTCTCTCCGCATTTAAACATATCCCCCTGTGGCCCCTGCCATTATCTGCCTAAACCATGATCTTAGTATTCTGAGTATTTCATACTCAATTTTCAGATCATATTTATTTATTTGTAGAGACAAGATCTTGCTCTGTCCCAGGGTAGAGTTCAGTGGTGTGATCATAGCTCACTGCAGCCTCAAACTCCTGGACTTACCCGATCCTCCCATTTCAGTCTCCAAGCAGCTAGGACTACAGGTGTGTGCCACCACGCCCAGCTAAGTTTTTAATTCTTTGGAGAGACGGGGTCTCATTATGTTGCCCAGACTGGTGGCAAACTCCTGGCCTCAAGCGATCCTCTTGCCTTGGCCTCCCAGAGTGAAAGAATTACAGGTGTGTGCCACCATGCCCAGCTGCAATTTTCACATTTCATAGTTCCTCACTGACTACAGATTCATCATACACTTGGTCCCAATCTACTTTTCCAGGCCTATCTCCAACTGTGCCCACACGCCCTCTACTTCAGCCACACCCTTCTAGAATCTGCTCAAGACCCCTTCTCCCACAGGGTTTGCTCAAGCCTCATTCTCTGGGCCTGTAATGTGCTTCCTTGGTCCTCTCTGTGCCTTCTCAAATCTACTCTTTGAATGATGCCCACATGACTTTCAATGACCAGTTTGATTCCTACCTCTTCCGAGAAGCCTTGGGTCTTTTCGATTTATTTATTTATTTGTCTATTTTTAAATTTGAGACAAGGTCCCACTCCATCACCCAGGCTGGAGTGCAGTGGTGTGATCATGGCTCACTGCAACCTCCGCCTCCCGGGTTCGAGTGATCCTCCCACCTCAGCCTCTGGAGTAGCTGGGATGACAGGCACGTGCCACCACACCCGGCTATATTTCTTTGTATTTTTGGTAGGGACAGGGTTTTGCCATGTTGCCCAGGCTGGTCTCAAACTCCTGAGCTGGGATTACAGGTGTGAGCCACTGTACCCATCCCATGTTTTGTGAATTTTACCACATCTGGGGAAAAAGAGTGAGCTAATTCAGGCACACAAAGCAAGGCATGGGGTTGGGGCTTGATAGGAGGCGGGGAGGAGATTTCTGGTAAAGAAAGCAAGGTTGGGAAACAGTGAGGTAGCTCAGGAAGGCTGGTGTTATAAAGTGCTTGAGGTTGCTGGGGGCAAGTCCTGGGTCTCGAAGCAGCCAACTAAGGTTCCAGAGGCAAATGGGAAGCATATGGCCTTAGAAGCCCTTCCCAGCAGCTCAGACTCTGTCCTGCAGGGAATGGGGCACTGGTAACAACTTTCAGGAGGCCTACAATGTCCTATGAGTGTGCTTTTTTTTCCCTTTTTCTGTGGAGACAGGGTCTCACTCTGTCACTCACAGGCTGGAGTGCAGTGGCATGATGACGGCTCACTGCAGCATTGACCTCCTGGGCTCAAGTGATCCTCTCACTTCAGCCTCCCGATTAGCTGGGAACACAAGTGTGTGCCACTGTGTCCAACTGTTTTTTGTTGTTGTTTGTAGAGATGGAGTCTTGCTATGTTGCCCAGACTGGTCTTGAACTCCTGGGTTCAAGGGATCCTCCCACTTTGGCCTCCCAAAGTGCTGAATCACCATGCCCGGCTCAAGTGTGCTTTTTAAGAAAGATCAAGCCTTCCAGTGGAATTTAATGATAAAAAAAAGAAAGAAAGATCAAGCTTATTCCCTTATGCAGGAGGGTAAAATTAGCAGAAATGTGGAGACAATAAGGACATTATTTTAACAATCCTGACAGTTATCAAGGAGCTGAGAATGTGACCATCATCACACGCTGCAGAGGAGGGGATCTATGTCATTTTTGTTTGTTAATTTCATCCATTCATTTAAAAATTCTTTTAATGAGTAAAAACAGGTTTCCATTTTGTGCCAGGCCCATGATTTGCTGGCGCTGAGGACATAGCTGTGAACGACACAGGCATGGCTGTGGCCCTTCTAGAGCAGGCAGTGTGTCCAGGAAGGTAGACACAAACTCATGATGATACAATTGATGAACTATAATTGTGAGAGGTGTTATTAAAGGACAAAGTCAAGGTACTAGCTCCTGCCGTGACTTGCACACTGCCCTGCAGTCCGACAGCCTACCCTCTGGAGGCATCTGAGTGTGCAAACCTAGTACTTCGTCTCTCCGCATTTAAACATATCCCCCTGTGGCCCCTGCCATTATCTGCCTAAACCATGATCTTAGTATTCTGAGTATTTCATACTCAATTTTCAGATCATATTTATTTATTTGTAGAGACAAGATCTTGCTCTGTCCCAGGGTAGAGTTCAGTGGTGTGATCATAGCTCACTGCAGCCTCAAACTCCTGGACTTACCCGATCCTCCCATTTCAGTCTCCAAGCAGCTAGGACTACAGGTGTGTGCCACCACGCCCAGCTAAGTTTTTAATTCTTTGGAGAGACGGGGTCTCATTATGTTGCCCAGACTGGTGGCAAACTCCTGGCCTCAAGCGATCCTCTTGCCTTGGCCTCGGTTCAAACCCAGGCTAGGTTCAAAGCCTGGTTTCTCTACCACTCAGGGGAGAGGCCTAGAGCTAGTTTCTCAGGCTCTTCCAGCCTCGGTTGCCTCATCTGAAAAAGTGGGTAGCAACAGCATGTACCCACAGGGAGGCTAAGAAGGATTAAGCTTAGCACTGTAGATGGAACTGTCCATGAGTGCCTCGCAGGCAGCAGAAGCTCAAGAGGGGTTAATGGACTCTTCCGCAAGATGGGCACGATAAATCCTGGTTGGATAGAATAATGTAATTAATCTCGAACCCACCAGTCCCTGGCAATGTGACTGAAGATCTTGAGGCATGCTGATCTGAAGCATATGAAGTAGCCAGTTTCTGCTGGGCGCAGTGGCTCACGCCTGTAATCCGAGCACTTTGAGAGGCTGAGGTGGGCGGATCACTTGAGGTCAGGAGTTTGAGACCAACCAACCTGGCACATGGTGAAATCCCATCTCCACTAAAAATACAAAAATCAGCCGGGCATGATGGCACGTGCCCATAGTCCCAGCTACTCGGGAGGCTGAGGCAGAAGAATCGCTTGAACCCAGGAGGAGGAGGTTGCAGTGAGCCGAGATGGTGCCACTGCACTCCAGCCTGGGCAATAGAGTGAGACTCCATCTAAAATAAATAAATAAATAAATAAATAAATAAATAAATAAAGTAGCCAGCTGATCTGTGAATAAGCCCTTTAGAAAAGCTCATTTTTGAGAGCAGCAGGTCTGCTTCAACATTGTGAAAAGTGCTAGCCTCCCTCTGTTCCACCCTCAACCCCCAAACAAGGCTTCTGCCAGGCATGTAGGAAACAGCTCTGGGTTTTGGTTTCTCCCAGTGGTTCATCCCTAAGGGAATGACATTCCCTGGCATATTAAAAAATACCCTTTTTGCAGGGCATGGTGGCTCACACCTGTAATCCCAGCACTTTGGGAGGCTGAAGTGGGTGGATCACCTGAGGTCAGGAGTTCGAGACCAGCCTGACCAACATGGTGAAACCCCGTTTCTACTAAAAATACAAAAGTAGTCAGGTGTGGTGGTGCATGCCTGTAATCTCAGCTACTCCGGAAGCTGAGACAGGAGAATCACTTAAATCGGGGAGGTGGAGGTTGCAGTGAGCCAAGATGGTGCCATTGCACTCTAGCCTTGGTGACAGAGCAAGACTCTCTCTCTCAAAAAAAAAAAAAATCCTTTTTTGACCTTCAGAGGCCAACGTGTCTATATTCTTTGTAACTCCCGTGGAATTTATATCTGCCAAGGTCTTTCCCTTAGAAGGTTCAGGCCTAGTCATAAACACCCTTAACCACGTCTATCTTCATCCAACAGGCATAGATTGAATATTTGATTCACATGTGCCAGTCACTGTGCCAGGTGCTGGGATCGTAATACCAAAAGTAATGAGACTCATCCCAGCCTCAAAGGCATCCTAACCTTGTGGGACGTTAGAAACATAAATGAATCAGTGCTATCTTTGTTTTAAGGGCTAGAATCAAAATTGCACAGGCCATACGGTGAGTGCACAGAGGCAAACCAAGGCACCTTGCCTCGGGGAACTTTCCAGGCTGTCAGACCAAGACCAGGCTTTGGTGTCTAGCTCTTGATCTGCTGCTTGATGATAATAACTGTTACTTATTGACCACCAATATGCCCAAGTCCGTTACTTATGAATCAGAAGATTTCACATTGAAATTTTGAAAACAATTACGAGATAAGAAAAACAGCTCTAGGTTGGGTGTGGTGGCTCACGCCTGTAATCCCAACACTTCGGGAGGCTGAGGCATGGATGGGAGGGTGGATGGCTTGAGGCTAGAAGATCAAAACCAGCCTGGCCAACATGGTGTAACCTTGTCTCTACTAAAAATGCAAAAATCAGCCAGGCGTGGTGGCGCATACTCGTAATCCCAGCTACTTGGGAGGCTGAGGCACGAGAATTGCTTGAACCAGGAGGTGGAGCTTGCAGTGAGCTGAGATCACACCACTGCACTCCAGCCTGGGCAACAGAGCAAGACTCTGTCTCAAAAAAACAAAAAACAAAACAAAACAAAAAATTAAAAAATAAAAATGAAAATACTAGCTATATAAGCTGTAAAAGATGACAGGATATTGCATGTTTATAAAAAATTAATGGAAATGCTAGAGGAGCAGGCTCTAGGCTGGGCCCCTACAAATGGCACCAGAACAACACCCAGATCAGCTATAGCCAAGATGGTATCTCAGCTGCTGACTCCAAACTCCTACGAACTTAATCACAATCCAGGATCAGGCAGTCACCATTATCTAACTACTTTACTTAATTTAATCCTCATGATAATTCCATGAGAATGTGTTACATGAAGTAGTGTACGGACAGCATTTAAAGAGAGCCTGAATTGATGGTAACTGCTTCATGCATGTTGCTTATTACTGTTTTATCTCCATTCTACAGTGGATGCAACCGAAGTCAGGTGATGCAACCTCAAAATCCCATAGAATCCAAGCATATGTTTTAGACAAATTCCCAGGGGGCTCAAAGAGCAGTTTCGGCTCCATCGCTGGCAGAGTGGATAGGTAAAAAGTGGTACATTCACACAATGGGATATTGTCTGGCAGACAGAAGTAATGGATCAACGACATACAAAGTGCTAATGAGAGCTGGAAGACTCGATCCTTGGCTTCTTCTGAAGAGGGCTTCTCAGTTCCAGCAGATGGACGCCCCGTGGGAATGCAGACTATGACAGATACAGTAGAACGACTTGCTTAGCAACTCTCCCTCCTTCCTCCTGGCGCCTTCCTGAACTGCAGAGGCTAGGAAGGTAAAATCCACCTTTCTCAGCCTCCTTTACTGTTTCTGGGTATGATTAGAACCCATCATTCAGATGTATTTGCAGAAGAGTCAAAGTTAGAGTCGAGTTAAATGGGAATAAAGGTGGAGTTGCCCAGGTCACCTGTGTTGCTAGTGCAGGTCTGGCCAATGCAGAACCAGCACTGACAACGGCAGCTGCCTGATCCTGGATCATGGTTAAGGTGGAAGGAGCCTGGAGTCAGCAGTTGGGATACCAGCTTGGCCAGCTGCTCTGGATGTTGTTCTGGTGCCATGCCTCGGGGCCCAGCCTAGAGCTCACTCCTCCAGCCTTTCCACCAATTTTACAAACGTGCAATATGTCTGTCATTGTTTATAGCTTAAAATAGCTAGAGCTATTTCTCTTATCTTGTAATTTTTTTCAAAACTTCGATGTGAAATCTTCAGATTTGTAAATATAGACTTGGACAAGGTACTAACCTTGGTTTCCTCACCTATAAAATTGTTGTATGGGCCAGGTGCAGTGGCTCACGCCTGTAATCCCAGCACTTTGGGAGGCCGAGTTGGGCAGATCACCTGAGGTCAGGCATTTGAGACAAGCCTGGCCAACATGGTGAAACTCCATCTCTACTAAAAATACAAAAATTAGCGAGGTGTGGTGGCCTGCACCTGTAGTCCCACCTACTCAGGAGCCTGAGGCAGGAGAATCGCTTAAACTGGGAAGGTGGAGTTTGCAGTGAGCAGAGATTGCACCACAGCACTCTAGACTGCCTCAAAAAAAAGAAAAAGAAAAAAAAGGTTGTATGAAATCACTTCCCATAGGCAGTGGGGAAGATTCTGTGGAATATCATCTGCAAGTGCCTGTCATATAGCAACTGCTCAATAATGGAAAACTGTAGTATAAAAACAATGGGTTTGGTGGGGCGTGGTGGCTCACGCCTGTAATCCCAGCACTTTGGGAGGCCAAGGTGGGCAGGTCACCTGAGGTCAGGAGTTCGAGACCAGCCTGACCAACATGGAGAAACCCCATCTCTACTAAAAATACAAAATTAGCCAGACGTGGTGGTGCATGCCTGTAATCCCAGCTACTTGGGGAGGCTGAGGCAGGAGAATCACTTGAACCTGGGAAGCGGAGGTTGCAGTGAGCCGAGATCGCACCATTGTACTACAGCCTGGGCAGCAAGAGCGAAACTCCGTCTCAAAAAAACAAACAAACAACAAAAACAACAATAAACAACCATGGGTTTTGAAGAAACTGGGTTCAAATAGTAGCAATGCTGCCTGCCAGCTCTGTAATGACTTAAAACTTTCTGAGGCCCTGGGAGATGTTGCTGATAAAATATCAACTACTGAATCGTCTTTGGTTTGTGTGTTTGTTTTGGTGAGGGTTCGAGAGCTAACATACAGAACGATGCCCAGCTCAGTGATTGACACATGGTAGTCTCTTCTCAAATGTTCATTCTCTTTCTTATCTCCTCTTCTCTCCAATTATTTAATGTGTTTGTTCATGATGAGGATGGTTAGAAAGAAACTAATTAGGTGCACAGTTATAAAGGATGCAATTACTCTCCCTAATAAGAGACTGACACCTTTTTTTCCCTCTCTCCACAATACGGGAAATAAAGCTGCACCTGCCATTTCCCTGGGGGTGTCTGGGTGCCCTGGTGACTGTTCTGTTCACACCTATTTCCTGCCACTAACCGTCCTTTCTTCTGCCACTGGAGCCATGACCTTGCTCTGTTTTGCAAGATAGGACCGTTGCTCTGGGCCTCTGGGGATTGCCAAGTGAGACAGGAGTGGACTGGGGCAACGGATGTCCTCTGAGAACCCGGGGAAAGTGCCAATAAAATGGAAAAGTGGAAGGGATAACGCTGGGCATGATAGTTGGTCCGTTGCTGAGAGGGTTCTACAGGAGGCTGTTGTTACCTATGCAGGGTGTGGTCAGGTGAACTGCAGATGGAAGAGAGTTGGAGCTATTTAAGACTTGATAGAAGAGGGGGAAAAGTGGCTACTTTAGGGTTAGACTTTAGCCTCTCTCTTTCTGTGATAGACTTCTTCGCAAGAAGAGTAACCCATGGAATCCATTGAGAAACATCTGTGGGCTGGGCGCAGTGGCTCATGCCTGTAATCCCAGCACTTTTGAGGAACCAAAGCAGAAGGACCACTTGAGCCCAGGAGTTTGAGACCACCTGGGGAACATGGTGAAACATTGTCTCTACAAAAAATAGCCAGGCATGGTGGCACGTGCCTGTAGTCCCAGCTGCTTGGGAGGCTGAGGTGGGAGGATGGCTTGAGCCTCAGAGGTGGAGGTCACAGTGAGCTGATTTCGCACCACTGCACATCAGCCTGGACATCAGAGCACAGGCCCTGTCTCAGAAAAAAGAGAAGCATTTGTGAAAGCCACTAATGAACACTTATGTTGAGTACTGCTCATTGTGTGCTCCTGTAAGCACTGGCGGGAAGGACAGTGGGGTTTTTTGGTTCTGTTTTGTCTCTTTTTTTTGAGACGAGTCTAGCTCTGTTGCCAGGCTGGAGTGCAGTGGCACAATGTCGGCTCACTGCAACCTCTGCCTCCTGGGTTCAAGCAATTCTCCTGCTTCAGGCTCCCGAGTAGCTGGCATTACAGGCAGCCACCACCACGCCCAGCTAATTTTTGTATTTTTAGTAGAGACAGGGTTTCACCATGTTGGCCAGGATGGTCTCGATCTCTTGACCTTGTGATCTGCCCACCTCGGCCTCCCAAAGTGTTGGGATTACAGGCGTGAGCCACCGCGCCCGGCCGTTTTGTCTTGTTTTTTAATCCCTACTAGAGCTTACCAAGGGTGACTGGCACGTAGTGACCAGCACACAATCTGTGATTTATTGTTAATGTAGGCAGGGCGTCTTGTGGAAAGACCAGTCCACTCGGCAAACATCTGTTGAGTGCCCATGAATTTCCTGCCAGGCACCCTGCTAGAGTCTGAGGATATGAAGATAAATAAAAGTCTCTGCACTCAAGGAGGTTACATTATAGAGACAGAGGCAGAGGCAGGCATTCAGCTAACAGTAACTGAGTACCTGCTCTGTCCACTCACTTGCCAGGCTCTTGGGATGTAACAGGAAGTAAGACCTAGTCTCTGCTCTTAAAGACCTTATACGCTGTTGGGGGTGGGAAGGAATCGTCAGATGGACAGGCTATTACAATATGGTGGGTTTCAGGCAAGGGTGGGTAGAAGCTCCCAGTGCTATAGAAGATCTAGTAGGTCCCTTTATCCAGAATACCAGGGTAGTGTGGTGGGGGGAAGCTATCTAGCACGAAGTGTGGGTTAGGAGAGGCGAGTGGAAATTATCCAGATGGCAAGAAACAGGTAGTGTGTGTGTGAGTGTGTGTGTGTGTGTGTGTTTCTGTCATTGAACGTGAGGAGAGGACATTCCAGGCATACAAAGCTGTACTGGCATAACAAAGGGCCCGGAGGCCTGAGAGAGAAGGGTCAGTTCAGCACAGCTGGAGGGCAGGGTATGAGGCTGGTTAGGAGTGGTGGGAAGTGAAATTTGAAGCAAGTTGGGACTGGGTTTTGCAAAAACTTGTCTTTCATGCCAAGTTAAAAACTTGGACTTCATTCTGAAGGCAATGGGGAAATAAGAGAGGTATTTTTAAAATTAGACATTTTTTTTTCTTTGAGACAGAGTCTCACTCTTGTCGCCAAGGCTGGAGTGCAGTGGCATAATCTCGGCTCACTGCAATCGCAATCTCCATCTCCCAGGTGCAAGCAATTCTCCTGCCTCAGCCTCCCAAGTAGCTGGCACTACAGGCATGTGCCACCACACCTGGCTAATTTTTGTATTTTTAGTAGAGATGGGGTTTCACCATGTTGGCCAGGCTGGTCTTGATCTCCTGACTTCCATTGATCCGCCTGCCTCGGCCTCCCAAAGTGTTGGGATTACAGGCGTAAGCCACCTTGCCTGGCCTAAATTTAGATTTAATTCATTAATTTCACAAATATGTATTGAGTGTTAACTATGTATGTGCTATTGGACTAGGTTCTGGGAATTTGATGGTAGGTAAAACAGTCCTTGTCCGTATTGAGTTCATTATCTAATATGAGAGAAATAGGTTAAACAAACTAATTTTTTTGTAAGAATTTATTTTTTTAACAGCATCTTTTCCCATCCTTTTTAAGAGATAGAAACCTTTCTTCTGTTCTCCTTACAAAGAGTTTTATCTTGGTTCCTAATAAAAGCATATGTATTTCATCCACATGGCCTTAATCTTGAGGACAGGAATTTGTCTTCTTCATTTTTTTTTTGAAATGGAGTCTCGCTCTGTCACCCAGGCTGCTCCACCTCCCAGGCTCATGCCATTCTCCTGCCTCAGCCTCCCGAGTAGCTGGGACTACAGATGTATGCTGCCACACCCGGCTAATTTTTTTGTATTTTTAGTAGAGACGGGGTTTCACCATGTTAGCCAGGATGGTCTCGATCTCCTGACCTTGCGATCCACCCACCTCGGCCTCCCAAAGTGCTGGGATTACAGGCGTGAACCACCGTGCCCAGCCGTCTTCTTCATTTTTTTACCCATGAATGTATTAAGGTAATGTTTACATACTTTAGAATCAATTACAAAATCATCATGTACTAAACAATCACCCAAAATAAATATCTAGTTACGAAGTATGATGGGTGCTGTGAAGAGGACGCTAAGTCAGCTGGTGGTAAATGCCATAATAATGGCTAATAACAATAGTCACAGGCACTTGGCAAGTGATCACTGCGCAGCTGTCATCATGCTTCACGCAGATTATCTCATTTAATCTTCAAAGCAATTGGATGAATATTATCTCCACGTAGGGACATATGTTTGACTGCTAAACTTGTACAGCTCATGGTGGGTGGATTTTGACTTTCATCTTTTGGCATTAATGACTGTGCTAGACTGAATAATGTCCCTCCACTCTGTCCACCACCCAGTTCCACATCCTAATTCCTGGAGCCTCTGATATGTTCTAATACATAGCAAATGGACTTTGAAGATGTAATTAAATTGAGGACCTTGAGATGGGGAGATTACCCTGGATTAGTAAGGCGGTCCAGTGTAATCACAGGGGTCCTTATAAGAGGAAGGCAGTTGAGTCAGAGAAAGAGAGAGAGGTGAGGATGGAAGGGAAGCAGAGGTTGGAGTGATGCACTTTGCAGATGAAGGAAGGGGCCACATGCTAAGAAATGCAGGAGGACTGTAGAAGCTGGAAAAGACAAGGAAATTGATTCTCCCCTAGAGCTTCCGTACGAAATATAGCTCTGCCAATACCTTGACTGTAGCCCCCAAGAACCATGTCCGTCTTGGGCTGACCTCCAGAACGATAAGATGAGTTTGTGATGTAAAGCCGTTAAGTTTGTGGCACTTTGTTACAGCGGGAATAAGAAACTGACAAAGCAACTTTTGGGGGGACCTATCTGGCAGCAGCTGGACGAAAAGCACCGCATCAGAATAGCAGGCTTCGTGTAGGAGGGCAAACCCTGTTTGAGAAGCTTGTAAAAGATCTCCAGGCTGGGCGTAGTGGCTCATGCTTGTAATCCCAACACTTTGGGAGGCCGAGGTGGGTGGATCGTCTGAGATCAGGAGTTCAAGAACAGCCTGGCCAACATGGTTAAACCCCATCTCTACTAAAAATACAAAAATTAGCCAGGTGTGGTGGTGCACACCTGCAATCCTAGCTATGCGGGAGTCTGAGGCAGAAGAATCGCTTGCACCTGGGGGGTGGAGGTTGCAGTGAGCCAAGATCATGTCACTGCACTCCAGCCTGGGCAAAAGAGCAAGACTCTGGCAATAAATAAAATAAAATAAAATAAAATAAAAAAATAAATCTCCAGCAAGGGGCATGAGTCTGAGAGCAAAAGGAGAATGGGGGGAGATGGGACAGAGGGTGTTGCAAGTGAAGGGACAAGTGGAACCAAACCCATCAGGCCCATGAGACCCACCTATGGGCCTGAGTGTGAATGACGCCTGGAAGTTTGGGCTATAGTCAGATCATGGAGCCTGACCTTCAGGCATGTGAGTCTCATTGACCAGGCACTGAAGAATCATTTGAGGGTTTTGAGGAGGACAGTAACTAAATCATGCTGTATTTTATAAAATTATAGTATCTTCACAATTGGAGGTGGTGGGATGACAGGGGCAAGGAAACCAGTTCTGAGGCTTTTTCTGAAGCCTGCCCAATGTAATCCAAGTCTGAAGCAAGCTGGTGGCAGTGAGAAGGGAGGGGGGAGTCTCCCTTCTATAAATCACACTAAGATAGAGGTTATTTATTTTTATTTTTATTTTTTTTGAGACAGAGTCTTGCTCTATTGCCCAGGCTGGAGTGCAGTGGTGTGATCTTGGCTTACTGCAACCTCTGCCTCCCGGATTCAAGCAATGCTCCTGCCTCATCCTCCTGGGTAGCTGGGATTACAAGCGCCTGCCACCACGCCCAGCTAATTTTTGTATTTTTAGTAGAGACAGGGTTTCACCATGTTGGCCAGGCTGGTCTTGAACTCCTGATCTCCAGTGATCCACCTGCCTCAGCCTCCCAAAGTGCTGGGATTACAGGGGTAAGCCACCATCCCTGACTGAAAGGTTTTTTGTTGTTGCTGAGACCGAGTCTCACTCTGACTCCCAGGCTGAAGTGCAGTGGTATGATCATGGCTCACTGCAGCCTCAAGTTCTCAGGCTCAAGGGATCCTCCCACCAAGGTCTACCAAAGTGCTGGGATTAGAGGTGTGAGCCATCATGCCTAGCCTAGATAGACATTCTTGTACACAGCAGTTCTTCAAGTATGTCCCACGGTGGTGTCCTTGAGATACTTTCAGGGAATTCTCAAGATTTAACTATTTTTTACTCTTACTCTCTCAGAGTGCATAGTGGAGTTTTTCAGAGGTTATATGACTTGTGAAATCGATAGGGATTCACTGCAAAAGGAAAATTCAGGTCTTTTCTTTCTTTCTTTTTTTTTTGAGATGGAGTCTCACTCTGTTGCCCAGGCTGGAGTGCAGTGGTGCCATCTCGGCTCACTGCCAGCTCCGCCTCCCGGGTTCAAGCGATTCTCCTGCCTCAGCCTCCTGAGTAGCTGGGATTACAGGCACGTGCCGCCAGGCCAATTTTTGTATTTTTAGTAAGGACGGGGTTTCACCATATTGGTCAGGCTGGTCTCAAACTCCTGACCTCGTGATCCACCCGCCTCGGCCTCCGAAAGTGCTGGGATTACAGGCGTGAGCCACCGCGCCTGGCTTAGGTCTTTTCTATTAAGCCACACATTAAAGGGATTTGTAAAAAATGCATTTTTGGGGGGTTTTGGAAATTTTTTTTTTTTTGCAGAAATACTATTTATGCTAATATTTATTTATTGTTGCTATTTTTAAATGGGTATATGTTTTAAGCATTTCTCATTATTAATTTCTAACATGGTGAATATTGATAGAACCCATATAAACAATAGCTGTTTGGGATCCTCAATCATAAGAGTCATGAGACCCAAAGTGCGATACCTACTGTTGGACATAAGCGCATTCACCTGCTGGATGGCGTAAGGGCCGAAGGCTTTTCCCCATGCCCCGCGAAAGGCAATCAGCCCGCCGTCCTCACTTGCCCTGCAGGCCACGTAGCCCTGGCGCGTCCCGGGCTCGAGCTCCCCGGCCTGTGCTCAGAGCGCCCTCTACAGGCCGAGAGTGGCTCCCACGCCATTCTTGCCTGAATCTTTCCACTGCTCCGGCTGAACGTTTAGCCCAAGGGGAGTTTGAAGTTCGCGGCTGCCTGGCGCCTTGGAACAGGCGATAGGCAGCATCTACAAGCTTCATTTTCACAGCTGGGGGCTGCGGAATGGGGAAGCATCGTGCAGCAGTGACGAAACCACTAAACGGACCTGAATCTTGGTCCTGGCTCAGTCCACAACTAGGGTGGGGTCCCCTGACCTCTCTGGGTTTCAATTACTCAGGAGGAAACCACCCACAATGACCTATCCACAGAGATCCTTCTGGCTCTAGCAGCCTATGATTCTAGGTGCTAATTGCCCCCACGTCTTACCCGGAGAAGGGGCTTCGTTCCCTGGCTACTGCCTTTCAGAGCTACCTTTGCTTTTGAGGTTTGGCTCAATAAGAATCTGACTTCAGGATGGGTCTTTGCAGTTACGGAGCTCATGGATTCTGTTCTTTAGCAAGTGCATTTTACAACACCTTCTCAACACTTCATCCATTTATGAAGCAAACCATAAGAAGCTGGCATTGGCTCAAGCTCTGGGCCAATATATGCATTTTCTTATTTGAGCCACACCACAACCCTATTTCATTATTCCCACTTTACAGAGAGAAAAACGGAGGCCCAAGGAACTTAAGTAACTTGCCAAGATCCCGGAGCAACTGTATAGCAGAACGAGAATTCAAAACCAAGCAGTCTGGCTCTACACCTACAACGCTATACCTAGCCCGGATAATAAGAGTTCGCATTTTTGAAGGTTTGCTGTGTCCCTGGAGATTTACATACATTATCTCATTCAATACAGCAATTCTACGAAGTAGGTGTTATTATCTCAGGTTTATTTTTTTGTTTTTAGACGAAGCCTAGCTCTGGTGCCCAGCTTGGAGTGTAGTGGCTCGAGCTTGGCTCACTGCAACCTCCGCCTCCCGGGTTCAAGCGATTTTTCTATCTCCGCCTCCTGAGTAGCTGGGACTACAGGTGCCGGTCACCACGCTCGGCTAATTTTTTGTATTTTTAGTACAGACAGCGTTTCACCTTGTTGACCAGGCTGGTCTCGAACTCCTGACCTCGTGATCCAACTGCCTCAGCCTCCTAAAGTGCTGAGATTACAGGCGTGAGCCACCATGCCCAGCCTATTATCTCAGTTTTACAAGGAGGACACTTACTCTCACCCAGCTACTGAGTAGAATACTGATTTGAGATTTGACCTCTGGGACCGCAAAGCCTGTGCTGTTCATTATTATTCAGTACCATCTCTGTGCCAGGAAAAGATGAAGAACACCAACTGGGTCTTCAAGAAGCTTATATTATAATCTCCTTGTGAGATAATAATGGTGACTGACATTTACTGAGAACTGTTCTAAGCTTTTTCACATATGAACTCATTGAATCCTCACAATAACCCAATGAGATACAGATAATTACTATCCCAGTTTGCAAATGAAGAAATCAAGGTACAAGGTGGGTGGGGTGCTAAGTAAATCGCCTGAAATCCTACATTTGGTAAATGTTAGAGTTGGGATTCAAACCCAGGAAGCCTGGCTCTAATACTTGAATTTTTAACCACTACATTACACAAAGAGCAAATCGTTCCTGCAGAGACACAGAGGTCACTGACCAGCTGAAAGAAGCTGTCTTCAACAGCTGAAAGAAGCAAGCCTGGTCTGCAGAAAGATCTCAGTGTGGGAAGGAAGGTGTTGACCCCTCAGCCCCATTCCTTTTCAGTCCTGGTGTTCCAGCTGCCTATGAGACGGCTACATTTGAAAATTATTCCTTCTCAGCTGGGCATGGTGGCTCATGCCTGTAATCCCAATTCTTTAGGAGGCTGAGGTGGGTGGATTGCTTGTGCCAAAGAGTTCAGGCTGGGCAACATGGCAAAACCCTGTCTGTATAAAAAATTAGCCAAGTGTGGTGGCACGCACCTGTAGTCCCAGCTACTCAGGAGGCTGAGGTGGGAGGATCACTTGAGCCCAGGAGGTCAAGGCTGCAGTGAGCCATGGTTGTGCCCCTGCATGCTAGCCTGGACAGCAGAGCAAGACCCTCTCTCAAAAAAAGAAAAAAGAAAATTGTGCTTTTTCAAGTCTATGTGCTAAAAGTGGAATTCAACACATTTCCCCCAATAGTTCTCTAAATGTCTCCTCCTTTCCAATAATGTCATCGTTCTCTCACACTAACAGGACTCAACTCTGATTGATACTTTGTTGGTGCTGAAAGATTCTGAGATGTTGTCCTGTCCAGCATCAGCAAGAAAGGGTGATATGATCAATTCATTAACATTTCTGTCATTGTAACAGAGGGAAATGGCAGCTTTGCCATGAGTCTGCTATTTCTGGAGTGGGCTTTGTCCTAAGAAGTGTTAAGGAACTGGGTTCTGAGAACATGTGCTGACAGGTGCCAATATGAGTGAAGAGCCAGTGAGGGCCATAGCTGAGAACATGGCTTTTCTTGCTGAGGCAGCTGCTGAGTCAAACTAGCCAGGCTAAGAGAAAATTCTGGATGAGAGGCATCAGCTTGGGGCACTAAGCTAAGCTTACCAAGCTGGGGGAAGATGGCAGGGCCAAAGAGGAAAGACAGAACTGATGATTTCTTGGTCAGAAAGCCATGGCAGAAAAGCCTCAAGTCCGAGGATGAGATAAGGCAAGGTCCAACCAGGTGCATTAGCCGGGATTTTTCTTGAGCTGTTGAGTTCTCGTTTCAAGAAATACAAAGCAATGGTGTCCTTTAACTGGGTAAGTTAGGGTTCTGGACTAAGCTCCCATGCGAGTGAAATCATCCAGGGATAGTGAGTAGAAGAGAAGAGAAGAGAAGAGAAGAGAAGAGAAGAGGTCAGTTGGGACTTGAATTTGCAAGTAGCAGTCCCGTGTTGAGTGAGCCTGACACAATGGGAAACTTGAAATGAGGATGGAGCTGTGACTGTCTTTTGGAGGCCAAGGGTGGGAATGTCATGGGCCATTCAAAGGCCAGGCAACCGCAACGTCATGCCAGGGATTCTCACTGTCTCCTGTCTCTGCTTCTCTACACTTGTATGCTTTGTTCTGTTCTCTCCCTGACCGCTTCCTTCACTTCTTAGCCTAACTTGCTAGAATGAGGCTGCCTCTGGCTCCCAGCTTCTCATGCCATAGTTCCACCCAAAGAGCTCTTAACAAGATGTTGGGTCGTAGTTCCTAATTTTAAGGAGCAAGAATCTGACTGGCCCATCTTTGGTCAGTTGTCCACCCTGGGTCAATCTGCTAAGGCCAGGAAGGCAGTGCCAACATAACCTGTTAAAGGCTCATTTTCATGGATGTGGGAGAAGGAGAAGGATATTCCCAGGAAGAGGGATTAAGAGTTGGCCTGCAGGCCAGGAAAATACCCTAAATGTTATCTATTACAGGATCTAAGGGTGGAAAACTGGAAAACACCAACATTCATTGGATGTCAGAGAGCAGAACCAGGGAAAAAGACAAAGAATGTTTCTCCAGGAAATCAGGAGGAAAACTAAGAGAAAAAATCACAGGTACTAAGAGAAAAGAGAGCTTATCTAAAGAAGAGAGGAGACATAAATGGTCAAACGTTACGGAGTAGTCAAAAAGAATGAACAGTACGAGAGACAATTTGATTACAGCAAATTCGTGCCAACTTTTTAGAAAACACATTAAGAAGAAAGTTGATGAGGAAATCAGATTTCTATGGGTTAAAGAATGAGGTTGGTTGTATTTTTATAGGTAAATATAAAAATGTTAGTTCTAGTTGTGCTGTCAACTTTGGAAAAAGAATTCACCTACGCTATGTTTAGCTGGCTTATTCAGAATTTAACATAGGCCTAGAAACAGTAAACTTTTTTCTCTGATCTTTGCTGGGGTAATATGCTGTATTAAATATGTGTTACAAGATCTTATCTACACAGTTTAGATTACAGAAACTAAGACATAATCTCAAAACAATGTTAAAAAGGGGAGAAAAATAATTCAAAAGACCAAGAAACGTATGAAAATGTGCTTAACCTTACTTGTAACCACGGAAGTGTGACTAAAAGCCACAAGGTAACACAACTACATACCCATCAGATTCACCAAAATTAAAAAGTCTGAAAATTCCAAGAGTAGCAAAATATGAAACAATGGGGACAATTCTCAAAAACTGCCCGTGGGGGTGCGGTGGCTCACGCCTGTAATCCCAGCACTTCGGGAGGCCGAGATGGGCGGATCACAAGGTCAGGAGATCGAGACCATCCTGGCTAACATGGTGAAATACTGTGTCTACTAAAAAAACACAAAAAATTAGCCGGGTGCAGTGGCGGGCGCCTGTAGTCCCAGCTCCTTGGGAGGCTGAGGCAGGAGAATGGCATGAACCTGGGAGGCAGAGCTTGCAGTGAGCCGAGATTGCGCCACTGCACTCCAGCCTGGGCGACAGAGCGAGACTCCACCTCAAAAACAAACAAACAAACAAACAAACAAAAAACTGCCCGTGGGATAACAAATCAACACAGCCAAAAAGTTGCCAATTCAGGCCAGGCATGGTGGCTTACTCCTGTAATCCTAGCACTTTGGGAGGATTGCTTGAGCCCAGGAGTTAGAGACAAGCCTTGACAAGATAGCGAGACCCTATCTCTACAAAAAATTAGCTGGGCACAGTGGCACACACATGTAGTCCCAGCTACATGTGTAGCTGGGCGCTGAGATTGGAGAATTCCTTGAGCCCAGGAATTCAAGATGATGGTGAACTACCACCATGCCATTGCACTCCAGCCTGGGTAACAGACCCCATCCCATCACCAAAGGAAAAAAAATGTTGCCAATTCACCTTACATTTGAGAGGTTGCCATTTGCATAGAACACATGGCGTCATGGTAACCCCCTTCAATTGTGCAACGACGTGGCCTACTTGGGAAAACTGGGAGTTTTTGGGTAAGTTGGAGATTCACATAGCTTATTACGTTGTAGTTTTGCTCTTATGTATATAGCTAGAGAAATTCGGATATATGTGCACGGGATGATTACTTATAATAGACCTGTTATGGACTGAAGGAGTCTGAGTGGCAGCTTGATCTTGGACTCCCCAGCCTCCAGAACTGTGAGAAATAAATGTCTGTTGTTGAAGCCATCCAGTCTGTGGTATTTTGTTTTAGCAGCCTCAACTAAGACAAGACCCAAACTGTACACAATCCCATGCCCATCAAAAATAAGATGGAAAAGCAAAACTACTGTGCATTCATAATGGGATACCAGGCCGCAAAGAACATGCAACATGGATATACCTCACAAATGTCCTGTTCAAGGAAAGAGACAAGACACATAAGAATACAACAGCGTATTTCTTGTCAAATGAAGTCCAAAAGCAGGCAAAGCTCAATGCTATGTTATAGCATAACTACTGCAGAGAAAGTGAAAAATAAATGAAAAGCATTTAAAAGTCAGGATGGTGGTTACCCAGTTGGCGATGGAGCCTGAGGCAAGAGGGGGGCTCACCAAGGCTCCGTGAGTGCCGGAATGTTCTGTTTCATGGCCTAAGGAGTGGTCATATGAGCCTTTGTTTTATAACTTCTCATTAAGCTATACTTGTATTTTATGCACTCTTCTGTGATATTTTTAAATTAAAGAATAAAAAGGGGGTGAGGGCTAAAGTGGGGATTTACAAGTAAAGATGTTATATTGAGCATTATATTTTATTTTTGCTCTCTTCCAGAGCCTAGCTAAAAGCGTCATGTGTGTGTTTGTGTGTGTTTGTGTGTGTATGTGTGTATTTTCTGTGGAGTCATGAAACCAGGAGAGCAAGAGAGGAGAACATAAATGAATGAGTGGCAAACCTCTCAACAGGCTCAGGGAAACAGAATCCTGAGGTGTCAATGAAAACAGCTGAGAACCAACTTTATTTTCACCACAGAATCTTGAAAAGGCTCAGGAATTTGTGGTAGCTGCAGTCTTCAGAAATAGGGTTAGGCAGCTATTAATATAGGGAGGATTTGTTGACAGCCCCCAGGTTCCTTCCCTCACCCAGGACTGCTGGATGACTTGGATGACTGTTGCTTCCTTCCCCAAACAGAGGATTGGAGGTTTATTTTCCAGAGGAAGCAAAATTCCGGGTTTCCAGATTGGGAGGCACCAGGTACAGGTGAGGATGGGGGCTCCCTAACAAGCTCAGGAGAATTGTTCAAGTGGAATGCTGAGGCCCTCACCCCACACAACTCAGCTCCTAGAAAGCCGGCCACCAGGGCTTTACCGCCTACATCTGTCACTAGGAAGAATGTATGCTGGGAAATATGAACAGCCCAAGTTAAAAGAACTAAAGATACTGAAATGAGAAGGTTCCTATCAAATGACTCAGGCACATCACTTGATAATGAAGCCAGTCACAAAGCCACACCCAGAACTTCCAATTAGCTTTGTATTTTCTTTTCTTTTCTTTTTTTTTTTTTTTGAGATGGAGTTTCATTCTGTCGCCCAGGTTGGAGTGCAGTGATACGATCTCGGCTCACTGCAACCTCTGCCTCCCAGGTTCAAGCGATTCTCCTGCCTCAGCCTCCGGAGTAGCTGGGACCACAGGCGCCCGCCACCACGCCCGGCTAATTTTTTGTATTTTTAGTAGAGACAGGGTTTCACCGTGTTAGCCAGGCTGGTCTTGATCTCCTGACTTCGTGATCCACCCACCTCGGCCTTCCAAAGTGCTGGGATTACAGGCATGAGCCACCATGCCCAGCCAACTTTTTTTTTTTTTTTGAGATGGCATTTTACTCTGTTGCCCAGGTAGGAGTGCAATGGCACAATCTTGGCTCACAGCAACTTCTGCCTCCCAAGTTCAAGTAATTCTCCTGCCTCAGCCTCCCCAGCAGCTGGAATTATAGGCATGTGCCACCACACCTGGCTAATTTTTGTAATTTTTTTTAAGTAGAGACAGGGTTTCACCATATTACCCAGGCTAGTCTTGAACTCCTGACCTCAAGTGATTCACCCACCTTGGTCTCCCAAAGTGCTGGGATTACAGGTGTGAGCCACCATGCCCTGCCTACATATAACTTTTGAAGCCCCCAGAACTTAACTACTCATGGCCTACTGTTAACTGGAAGCCTTACTGATAATATAAACTGTCAAACACATATTTTATATGTTATATATATTATGTGCTATATTCTTACAAAAAAGTAACCTGGGGAAAATAAAATGTCATTAAGAAAATCATAAGGAAGAGAAAATACATTTACTGCTCAATAAGTTTAAGTGTATCATCATAAAGGTCTTCATCCTCGCTGTCTTCACCTTGAGTAGACTGAGGAGGAAGAGAAGAAGGAAATTGTCTTGCTGTCTCGGGGGTGGCAGAGGGAAAGGAAAATCTGCATAGAAGTGAACCCCTGCAGTTCAAACGCCTGTTGTTCAGGAGTTCACTGTATTTCCATCATGGGGCATGTAAGTTACCTTTGTCTTGTTTTTGTGATGTTAGTAATACAGGAGTATGGGAGATTATCAATGATTAATAAACAAATAATTAATTATAATACATTAATAATTAATTAATAAGAAATTAATAAATAATGGCCAGGAGTGGTGGCTCACGCCTGTAATCCCAGTGCTTTGGGAGGCTGAGGTGGGCGGATCACAAGGTCAGGAGTTCGAGACCAGCTGGCCAATATGGTGAAACCCTGTCTCTACTAATAATACAAAAAAACAAAATCAGCTGGGTGTGGTGGTGGGTGCCTGTAGTCCCAGCTACTTGAGAGGCTGAGGCAAGAGGATCGCTTGAACCTGGGAGGCAGAGGTTGCAGTGAGCCGAGACCGTGCCACTGCACTCCAGCCTGGGTGACAGAGCAAGACTCTGTCTCAAAAAAAAAAAAAGAAATTAATGAATAATTTCTCAGTGGAATTTTCCTTTCATAAAAAGCAACCCCAAACCATTTCTTCTCTAACAGAAAGCAGCCTGAAAGATATGCAAACTAGGAGCTTTTATTTATTTATTTTATTTTATTTATTTATTTATTTTTTGAGATGGAGTCTCACTCTGTCGCCCAGGCTGGAGTGCAGTGGCACAGTCTCAGCTCACTGCAAGCTCCGCCTCCCAGGTTCACACCATTCTGCTTCCTCAGCATCTCCGAGTAGCTGGGACTACAGCTAATTTTTTTTTGTATTTTTAGTAGAGACGGGGTTTCACCGTGGTCTCGATCTCCTGACCTCGTGATCCGCCTGCCTCATCCTCCCAAAGTGCTGGGATTACAAGCGTGAGCCACCGCGCCCGGCCCTATTTTATTTTTTATTTATTTTTTTATTTTTTGAGATGGAGTCTTATTCTGTAGCCAGGCTGAAGTGCAGTGGTGCGACCTTGGCTCACTGCAACCTCCGCCTTCTGGGTTCAAGTGATTCTCCTGCCTCAGCCTCCCAAGTAGCTGGGATTACAGGTTCGCAACACTGCACCCAACTAATTATGCCCATCATACACCATCTGTACAATGGTGATGTACAGATGCATTTTTGCTGTGGGTGTCCTTTCTGTTTGTTAGTTTTCCTTCTAACAGACAGGACCCTCAGCTGCAGGTCTGTTGGAGTTTGCTAGAGGTCCACTCCAGACCCTGTTTGCCTGGGTGTCAGCAGCGGTGGCTGCAGAAGAGTGGATTTTCATGAACCGCAAATTCAGCTGCCTGATCATTCCTCTGGAAGTTTTGTCTCAGAGGAGTACCTGGCCGAGTGAGGTGTCAGTCTGTCCCTACTGGGGGGTGCCTCCCAGTTAGGCTGCTCGGGGGTCAGGGACCCACTTTAGGAGGCAGTCTGTCCGTTCTCAGATCTCCAGCTGCGTGCTGGGAGAACCACTACTCTCTTCAAAGCTGTCAGTCAGACAGGGACATTTAAGTCTGTGGAGGTTCCTGCTGACTTTTTGTTTGTCTGTGCCCTGCCCCCAGAGGTGGAGCCTACAGAGGCAGGCAGGCCTCCTTGAGCTGTGGTGGGCTCCACCCAGTTCGAGCTTCCTGGCTGCTTTGTTTACCTAAGCAAGCCTGGGCAATGGCGGGCGCCCCTCTCCCAGCCTCGCTACCGCCTTGCAGTTTGATCTCAGACTGCTGTGCTAGCAATCAGCGAGACTCCGTGGGCATAGGACCCTCCAAGCCAGGTGCGGGACACAATCTCCTGGTGTGCCGTTTTCCAGGCCCGTTGGAAAAGCGCAGTATTAGGGTGGGAGTGACCCGATTTTCCAGGTGCCGTCTGTCACCCCTTTCTTTGACTAGGAAAGGGAACTCCCTGACCCCTTGCGCTTCCCGAGTGAGGCAGTGCCTCGCCCTGCTTCGGCTTGCGCACAGTGCGCTTCACCGACTGTCCTGCACCCACTGTTAGGCACTCCCTAGTGAGATGAAACTGGTACCTCAAACAGAAATGCAGAAATCACCAGTCTTCTGTGTAGCTCACGCTGGGAGCCGTAGACTGGAGCTGTTCCTATTCGGCCATCTTGGCTCCACCTCCTCCCCTATGGTTTATAACCTCTGAGTCTAGGGGGTAATGGCACAGGGACCCACCAGCTTGTCTGCCGCCATCTGGGGTAGGTTTGCATAAGCACACCTGCCCACTGGGAAACAGTTCCTCTTCCTTGCTCTCCTCCCACCTTTTACTCTGACTCCTCTTCTTTCTTTCTCGCCTGCCTGCCTGCCTGCCTGCCTGCCTGCCTGCCTTCCTTCCTTCCTTCCTTCCTTCCTTCCTTCCTTTTTTCTTTCTGTTTTGTTTTTGAGATGGAGTCTCACTTTTGCCCAGGCTGCAGTGCAGAGGCATGATCTCGGCTCACTGCAACCTCCAGCCCCTGGGCTCTAGCAATCCTTCCACCTCAGCCTCCCAAATAGCTAGGATCACTGATGCCAGCAACCGTGACTAGCTAAATTTTTGTATTTTTGGTAGAGACGGGGTTTCGCCATGTTTCTCAGGCTGATCTTGAACTCCTGAGCTCAAGTGATCCGCCCGTCTCAGCTTCCCAAAGTGCTGAGTTAACGGGCATGAGCCACCATGCCCAGCCACCTGAGAGAAATCCTCTTTTCTATGGCCCTGTTGTTCCTGTCTTACTCAGTTTGGATTTTATGCCCCGGCTTTTCTCCTCAGGGTGGAGCTTTGTCCTAGAAAGATGGTTTGGTTTGGTTTGTTTGAGAGTTCACAGGGCCCAGACCTGTAGGCCACTCCAGCGTGGCCAGAGGTTTCCCCAGTCTCTGTGTGACCACACTTCTTCTCAGTGCCAGCTTTGCTGCTGTTCTCCAGTGGCCCACTGAACTTTCCAGTGAGTTCCTTTGGTAATCATCAAAGGGGCCCTTCAGTTCTTACGGAGACCATGAGTCCTTTACCTTCCGTCTTCTTGACGTCGTGTAGACCACGCAATTATTGGTAGTTTGTTTCCACTCACTCAAATTTTGGAGCTCAAGGAGAATCTGGTTGCTAGGGTTTGTTGTGGTTGTTGGCCATGGGTTTTTGGTTTTGCTAACCTAGCTGTGGTGAATGTTTTAGTGGTGGGATGCAAGGAGATTCAAAATTGTTCTTCCACCTGATTGCACAACTTGGTAAATTAACTAAAAATTGTTCAATTGTGCACTGAATATGGGTAAATTAAAATATATATATATATGTATATATTTAATAATAAAACAGACATGGGGTCTCACTATGTGGCCCAGGCTGGGCTTGAACTCCTGGGCTAAAGCTATCATCCTGCCTCAGCCTCTCAAAGTGCTAGGATGACAGGCATGAACCACCTACTGCACACGGCTGCTTTTCTGTTCTTAAGACCATTATGCCAGCGGTGGGAGGAGCACTACACTTGTTGGTGAAGTGGTCACCTGCAGGGACAGCTCCACCAGGCAGCATCTTTTTGCAAGGCCAGCAAGACTGGCCACCACTGTTTACCCCACTGATCCGTTCTAGAAGCAAGTAGATCCAGAGACACCACTACTGAGTTTCTTCATGGCCAAGACTTCTGCTTTTCTAGCACTGGGTGGATGATAGGAAACCATGCACATTCCTTTTGGTAAAACAGGGAGCCCACATCTGAAGAACAGCAAGTATCAAATTGGGCAAACTGAGTTCGAAAACCTGGACTTAAATTACAGCAAGGTAGATTGTGATCATATCATCAGGGATGTGAAATCCAGGACTGATGGTTATAAGCACTGGCAACTAGAGTAAGATGGGTTCGATTTAGAATGCCATCTCCATCATTTATTAGTTATGTGGTGTGAGGCACATTTCTTACCCTCTCTGAGCCTCATTTTCCTTGCCTGTTATTTAGTATTAAGGGTTAAATGAGATAACACATACAAAGGATTTAGTGTACTAACAGGCATTAGCAAGCATCGGTTAAATGCTGGGCTGGGTCTCCAAGGCTGTGGGCTCCTCCTTAGAACTCCTTACTGAGAAAGACATTTATCCATTTTTGCAATTTGACCTCCCCTTGTGTGAGGTCAGGCTGCAGATTTGCTTCCGGTCTTTCGTAGCTTTACAAGACCTAGGAGAGCCAACATAGAGTTGGTGCAAAATAGAATCTCAGGAAAGTGTCTGCAGGGGGCAGAATTGCAACAGAGAAATAACTATCGTTAATGTTTGACCCAACCACAGCCATTCGCTATTGTCACTGAAACGATCACCCAGTGGAAGGAAAACAAACCAAAACCCCTGCACCCTGGGATCACATGTTTCATAGAAACCGCTGCTGACTGGGTGGACACAGTAGGCCGTTCTGTGCTGTGGATACACACCTGTTGTCTCCTATCCAGGCAGGGATCCTGGATGGGGTGGGGCCGTCTGAGCTGCAGGCTCAGGAATCAAACCAGAAAGGGCAGGGAGGCAGCTCGAGGGCTTCTGTGGGCTGGGCGTGTTTTTGCTGTCGCCGAGAGGTTGTTTTGATCTCCCAGGCACAGAACATTTGAGTGCTCTTTGCAAAACCCTTTTTCGGGACTCACTGATGATGAAACGCCGCTCCACAGAGGCGACGAGCAAAGGAACACGGCAGGACATCTGGATGGGACACTTGCTAGGCCCCTCCACCCCAACACGTCCTCGGTGACACTCACCACTTGCCTCCCGAACTGGTTCCTCCTCCGGTTCAGTGAATTATGTCACCATGACTTAGTCACCACGCTGAAAATCTGGGTGTCCTCTCTCCTCCCCCTTCTCCCTCTCTGCCCGCTTTCCTCTCTCCCTGTGGCATTCATAGATTCTGGCTGACTAACCCAGAGGCACCCTGGTGCCCACCGTGCCTCTCCAACTGAGTGTAGACCGTTTCTCTCCACTTGATCATGGCAATGGTCTCTCTAAGTAAACACCTGCCTCTAGCCACAGCCACATGCACCTCACCCTTTCCTTGCAGTACTCCCTGGCCATCTTTCTTTATTTTTCTGGAGAAAGGGCCTTACTCTGTAACTCAGGCTAGAGTGAAGTGGTGTGATCAGAGCTCACTGTAACCTTGAACTCCTGGGCTTAAGTGATCCTCCTGCCCCAGCTTCCTGAGTGGCTAGGACCCCAGGCACACACCACCACTCCTGGCTAATTTTTAAATTTTTTGTAGAGATGGAGTTTTGCTAGGCTGCCCAGGTTCTATCTTTCTAAAACTAGACACACACCCCACTAAAATTGTAGTGACATTATTACCAAAGAACGGAGAGCACAGATACTAGGAAACAGAGCTGTCTTTGTCGTGTGCGTTATGAGCCAGGCACTGTGCTGAACCATACACATAACTCTCTCCATCATCAAGATTACATGAAAAAGGCATGCAGAACTCCAGGCCAATGCCATTTCCTCTTCCTTTCCTTCAGTAAGTCTTTTCTCAGCTGCAGCTTCCTCCTTTAGGGATGCCAGAGATTTTTGCTGAGTGACTGGAGACGTTCCCTTATGGAAAACATTATTATGTTCTATTTAATGTATAAGAGAACAGAGGCTCAGAGAGGTTAGGTAAGTTGACTAATGCCACGCAGTAAGGGAAAAGGTCTTAATGTTATCTCAGGTAATCTGACTTCCCAGGCTTCCTGTTTAACCACTTACGCTAAACTAAGGATGAGGAATAAGGTCCTTGCATCTCAGGAACATGGGTCAGTACCGTTAAAGAGCCATGACAGATATTCTGGAGACCTGAGGGAGAAGTGGGCCAGTTGTTTTCCTTATGTTTTCTCCAGACCGCACAGTTTGGCTTTTACATTGTATCAGCACAGTCTTCACAATTTTGAGGTCTAAATATTTTAAAATATTAGAAGGCCGGGAACGGTGGCTCACGCCTGTAATCCCAGCACTATGGGAGGCAGAGGCAGGAGGATCACCTGAGCTTAGGAGTTTGAGACCAGCCTGGCCAATATGGTGAAATCTCATCTTTACAAAAAATACAAAAATTAGCCGCGTATGGTGGTGCACGCCTGTAGTCCTAGCTACTTAGGAGGCTGAGGTGGGAGGATGGCTTGAGCCCCAAGAGAGTGGTTGTAGTGAGCCAAGATCATGCCACTGGACTCCAGCCTAGGGGACCGAGTGAGACCCTGACTAAAAAAAAAAAAAAAAAAAATTAGAAAATACCGTACAATTGGAGAATGGGCCCAGTGGAATGATTGTTCTCCACCTAGCTCTGCTCCCGTGCCCTGCACATTGCGCCCTCACTCAGTGCAGAGGCGTTTACTCCTGCTATTAGAGTCATGATCCTCAATTCTTCTTCAAAAAGAAGGAAGGAAGGTAGGAAGGAAGGAAGGAAGGAAGGAGAAAGAAAGGAAGAAAGAAAGAAAGAAAAGAAAGAAAAAAGAAAAGGAAAGAAAAAAAGGAAAGAAAAGAAAAGAAAAAGAGAGAGGGAGAGAGGGAGGGAGGGAGAGAAAAAAAGAATCGTGAGCAGATTCTGATAAGCTCCAATCTTTGATCTTGGGACACTGGTGAGTATGACATCCTTTTTTTTTTTTTTTGAGACGGAGTCTTGCTCTGTGCCCCAGGCTGGAGTGCAGTGGCGCAATCTCGACTCACTGCAAGCTCCGCCTCCCGGGTTCACACCATTCTCCTGCCTCAGCCTCTCCGAGTAGCTGGGACTACAGGCGCCCGTCACCGCACCCAGCTAATTTTTTGTATTTTTAGTAGAGACGGGGTTTCACCATGTTTAGCCAGGATGGTCTCGATCTCCTGACCTCGTGATCCGCCTGCCTCGGCCTCCCAAAGTGCTGGGATTACAGGCGTGAGCCACCGTGCCCAGCCAGAGTATGACATCTTTTATGTCAAGAGACAAAACCCTGTTTCTCCTTTGTGGGGTCTGACAGCTCACAGAAATGAACCTTCACAGATCTATCCACCAATTCTTCTCTCTCAGAAGAATGCGATGGCTACTAAACAGGTCCTGGACGTCATTTCCATGGGGAGCGCTGTATGAGTGTGCCCCTGAAGCTAGTGTCCTTCTCCCTCATCCCTCCTCTCTTCTTCCCTTTCTCTTACTTTCTCTTTTCCTTCCTCCTCAACTGTGCATTAAGATCTTTCTCTGCCAGGTACAGTGCTGGGAGCTGGGATGCAGGGACAAATAAGACACAGATCCTGTCCCTAAAGAGGTAATGTTCCCATTATAGACGGGAAGAACATGGACTTTGGGGCCTGAGTGTGTCAATCAAAATTCCAGCTCCACTACCTGCCAGCTGTGTGATCTTGACCAGTTTTTTAACCTCTCTGGGTCTCAGTTTCCTCATGTGTGAGATAGTCTAACACAGGAATCTGCCTCAGAGTTGCTGTGTGGCTTACAATGAGAGGATTATACATGCTGTGCACCTAGAATGGTGCCAGGCACATGAAAATACTACATAGGTATTTATTATTATTTGCATACTGCATAGTATAGTCCTGAAAGCTGCATTCTGATCACTTATATTCTCCCAAGACAAATCACACAGCATGGCACATAGTAACTTCTCAATCCATAAAATCGCAATTTGAATGGAAAATTCTGGAATTATTTTAGGTAAGCTGTTATTTTGTTCCTCCTTGCTGAAGTGTGAAGAATACACAAAACTAATCTGTTAAGGGAATTTTATGAATATGACATCTTTTGTGTCAAGACAAAACAATGATAAAAACCTAGCAGTGAAGACAGGCCGAAAGCTTAACTATTGCCATCGAAGTTGGCTTGGAATGAATTCGCTACCCTGGGACCCAAAAAGTGGTGACAAGTTATGAATTAAACTGGACAAGACAATCCTAGGTCTGCTGACTCTAACTGGGGGTTAGCAATGTGCAATAGAGTTCAGCACTCCAACTTTTCTTTTTTTTTTTTGTATTTTTTAGACTGGGTCTCACTCTGTTGCCCAGGCTGGAGTGCAGTGGCACGATCATGGCATACTGCAGCCTTGACCTCCTGGATTCAACCTCCTGAGTAGCTGGGACCACAGGTGGATGCCACCATGCCTGGCTAATTTATTATTATTATTATTCGCAGAGACAGGGTCTTGCTATGTTGCCCAGGCTGGTCTTGAACTCCTGGGCTCAAGTGATCCTCCTGCCTTGGTCTCCCAAAGTGCTGGGACTACATGCATAAGCCACTGCATCTGGCCAGCACTTCAGCTTTTAGCAAAGGAAAAAGAAAGAACAAATTTTAACCAAGCTTCACCATCCTCACAATACACGTCATGTGTGTGAGAGTGGTGTGGTAGTGTTGGCCAGGGGGTGTGCTGGGAGCATGGATTTGCAGTATCAATTGAGGAAGTCAATATTTTAAACTATTCTTGGATTGAGTTTTTTTTTTCCATTTCTGTTAGAGCATTTATTTATTAATTTTTTTTAAAGTGAGAGCAAGTTTATTAAGAAAGTAAAGGAATAAAAAGAATGGCTACTCCATAGGCAGAGCAGCCCAGACCATTTCTTTTAAAGGTGTTATTAGGAATAATTATTATTCTCTTGGGGACTTTCTTTTTATGAAGTTAAGTAATCACACGTGTGTTTGAAGTAGGTCAACAAAGAGGAGTTGTCTGGTTTTGCTTTCTAAGCAACTCTGCCTGTATTGTCATCTACATAACTTTTTAATTAAAAGTCTCTTCCAAGTTCACAAATAGGAACTGTCCCCTGCTGCCTGAAAGCGCTGATTTACACTAACAAATGTCTCAAAGAGGCATGTCACAAATATGGGTAGACAAAAAGATTATTCATGTTCATAGGCTTTAAAGCAGGGGTATCCAATCTTTTGGCTTTCTTGGGCCACATTGGAAGAAGAATTGTCCCAGGCCACACATAAAATACACTAACACTAGCAATAGCTGATGAGCTAAAAAAAAATTGCAAAAAATATCTAATAATGTTTTAAGAAAGTTTACAAATTTGTGTTGGGCTGCATTCAAAGCTGTCCTGGGCCGTGTTGATTCAAAGCTTTGATTCAAGTGTTTCTACAAAGACAAGTGGGACTGGAACAGCCAATATTATTTCAAAAGTCATGATATTACTCAGGGCTTGGTAGGGCTCAGGTAACTTATCTGAATCAAAAATTGAAACAGAATGATGCGATGGGTGAGCCAGGCAGTCTTGTGAATGGGACCTTCTTTGGAAAAAGGATCTTTATAGATGTAATGAACTTGAGGCTCACCCCAAGTCCAGCTGCATCAGTTACTCATCGTGTATCTTGGGCAAGTTTCTCTTCTGAGCCTCAGTTTCTTTGTCTACAAATTGGAGCAAATAATAAAACTCTACCATCTTCAAATCCAAAAGTTTTGGAAACTGATGTTCTATTCTTTTTTTTTTTTTTTTTTTTGAGACGAAGTTTCGCTCTTGTCCCCCAGGCTGGAGTGCAATGGCGCGATCTCAGCTCACTGCAACCTCCACCTCCCGGGTTCAAGCAATTCTCCTGTCTTAGCCTCCTAAGTAGCTGGGATTACAGGTGCGTACCACCACACCCGGCTAATTTTTTTATATTTTAAGTAGAGACGAGATTTCACCGTGTTGGCCAGGCTGGTCTCGAACTCCTGACTTCAGGTGATCCACCCGCCTCGGCCTCCCAAAGTGCTGGGATTACAGATGTGAACCACCGCGCCCAGCCTGGAAACTGATATTCTATTCTTAACTACTTTGGTGATGAAATCTAATCGACCTGAACTAATTTATTCATAAAACCCTTTCATGTGGTTTTTTATAGTCGGTGTTTATTTTATTTAATATTAATCTACATGTTTTGCTACACAATTATTAAAGCATTAGTTTAATAATTGAGTACAGACCCAGACCCTGCTGGGGGTGGCACATACTATATTATACTTGTAACATTTTTTTTTCTTCAAAATTTAGAAAATTTTGAGTTTCAAAACACACCTGGCCCCAAAGATTTCAGACAACAAACTGTGGACCCATACCTTCCTCATAGGATCATGACAACAGCATGAAACAATGCAAGTAGAATTTCTGGAATATCCTATGTTAATGCCATTTCCCTTCCCCTTTTTCCCTGAAGAGTCTTTTCTAAGGCACCAACTACTTCCTTCAAGCAGCAGCCAGAGATCTTTGCTCAATGGCTGGTAAGGTTTTTCTATGCTTTTGGCATCTATATCTGTTGGCCCAACTTGCCTACTAGTCTGTAAACTCCTTCAGGGTAGGGATTGTGTTCCAGTGATTAGTGGCACACAATCTTCCAAAAGTTTAACAAATATTTAAAAAATAGGCTGGGCATGGTGGCTCATGCCTGTAATCCCAGCTACTTGGGAGGCTGAGGCAGGAGAATTGCTTGAACCCAGGAGGCAGAGGTTGTGGTGAACAGAGATCGCACCATTGCACTCCAGCCTGGGCATCAAGAGTGAAATTCCATCTCAATAAATAAATAAATAAATGCAGCAATTATTTATTAGATTTCTGGTGGGACTCATAGTCTCCTGATCACATTTTGGGTAGGGATGCACCATGGAAGGGGGATTTACTACAGAAGCACAAGAGAAGTTTTGGAGTCTTGGGGAAGCCAGCAGAAGAGCACAGCCGTGGGAGGTGATGATAGGGACTCCCTGCATCCAGGTTTGCTTGGCACTCTCCCGTTTTAAACCTGTTGTCACAGGACAATCATTGACTCATGTATTAGTCTGTTCTCACGCTGCTAATAAAGACATACCTGAGACTGGGCAAGTTATAAAGAAAAGAGGTGTTTTTGCTTTTGTTTTTGTTTTGAGACAGAGTCTCACTCTGTCGCCCAGGCTGGAGTGCAGTGGTGCAATCTTGACTCACTGCAAACTCCGCCTCCTGGGTTCAAGCGATTCTCATGCCTCAGCCTCTCAGTAGCTGGGATTACAGGTGTGCACCACCATGCCTGGCTAATTTTTGTAATTTTAGTAGAGACAGGGTTTCACCATGTTGGCCAGGCTGGTCTCGAACTGCTGGCCTCAAGTGATCCACCCACCTTGGCCTCCTAAAGTGTTGGGATTACAGGTGTGAGCCACTATGCCTGGCCAGAAAGAGGTTTAATTGACTCACAGTTCAGAGTGGCTGGGGAGGCCTCAGGAAACTTACAATCGTGGTGTAAGGGGAAGCAAACAGGTCCTTCTTCACATGATAGCAGCAAGGAGAAGTGCTGAGCAAAAGGGGGAAAAACCCCTTATAAAACCATCAGATCTCATGAGAACTCACTCACTATCATGAGAACAGCAGCATGGGGGTCACCATCCCCACGATTCAATTACCAGCCACTGGGTCCCTCCCATGACACATCTGGATTATGGGAACTACAATTCAAGATGAGATTTGGGTGGGGACACAGCCAAACCATATCAACCCCCGTTTTTTCTCTTGCATTCTGAAATGTGTCTTCATTTGGATAAATCATGTGGACACCCTGTACAAGGAGCACCAGGGGGCAGTCTCAGGGTGGAAGGAGTTTTTTTGTGTGCAGAGCGGAAGGGGAGGGGGGTTCACTAAAAGGCGAGAAGAAGCTGCCTAGAAAGGCAGGCTTGAGGGGGGAGGAGACAGAAGTGAGGTTAGCAACAACCTAGATCCCCTTAGCAGTGATGAAGAGCATAGTCTTTTGTTTCAATAGACACGAGGTTACATGCCAGCTGTGTAACTTACTGTCTAACATACTGTAGTGGGCTAAATTGCGGCCCCTAAAAAGATACATCCATGTCTTAACTCTCGGAACTTATGAATGTGACTCTTGGAAAAAGAGTCTTTGTAGATGTAATTAACTTAAGCCTCTTGAGATGAGATCACCCTGGATTATTCTGGTGGGTCCTAAATCCAATGAGAAACATCTTTATAAGAGAAACACAGAGGAGAGACCCGGAGAGGAGGAGAAGGCCGCATGAAGATGGAGCAGAGATTGGCGTTATTCAGCCAAGTCAAGGAATGCCTGGAGCCACCAGAAGCCGGAAGAGGCCAGGAAGGGTCCTCCCCTAGAGCATTTGGAAGAGTGTGGCCCTGCCAACACCTCGATTTCAAACTTCCGGCCTCCATAGCTATGAAATAAATTCTTGTTGTTTTAAGCCACCAAGTTTGTGGCAACTTCTTACAGCAACCCTAGGAAACTAACACACAGAGTGTGAGTTGCCTAAACATTGTGAGCCTCCGTTACCTTATCTGAAAATGGGGCTAAAACTTAGACCTACCTTTTAGGGCTGCTTTAAGGAGTAATAGAAATTATACATGGGAATTACATGGCACCAAGTTGCTTCTTAATAGAGAAAACTGTTATGACGGCGGAAGAGCAGTAACGAAATACTGAATTCATCCAGCAGATGGCAGAAGATGGATTTGCAAACGAGGACTTCCTAAGGTTTGCTGCCCAGCAATGCAGCTCCAGGCCTAAAGTAGCCTTCCTAGCTCACAAACTGATGAGGGTTAACCCTCGCCAACTCCAGTGAGCTCTCCGCTCTGTGGAAACTAATTCTGTTCTCCTTTGACCACTGTACACCACCGAGGCTGGCGCTGGAGAACATGAAGAGTGGGGCAACAGAAAATACCTGGGTTCTAGGCTCAGCTCTGTCACCTCATTAGGGTTCAGTTTGCCCAGCTGTAAAGTATTGACAAGGTGAAATACCAAGTGTAACATAATTAAAGCACTGTTGTGATACCAAAATAATATCATGTGTAAAAGTGCTAAAAACAAGATGCCATAAAGCACAGAAGGGGCCCAGGAGAGATTAATTCATGGAGAACTTACTCGTTTTTTTGAGACAGAGTCTCACTGTGCTGCTCAGGCTGGAGTGCAGTGGCGCGATCTCAGCTGACTGCAATGTCTGCCTCCTGGGTTCAAGCAATTCTCGTGCCTCAGCCTCCTGAGTAGCTGGGACTACAGGTGCACGCCATCAAGCCTGGCTAACTTTTTTTGTATTTTTAGTAGAGATGGGGTTTCACCATGTTGGCCAGGCTGTTCTCAAACTCCTGTCCTCAAGAGATCCGCCCACCTTGGCCTCCCGAAGTGCTGGGATTACAGGCATGAGCCACTGTGCCTGGCCTAATTAAGGGATAACTTCTGCAAGAATCCAGGGTCACGGATTATTTATTTATTCATTTATTCACTCAGCAAACATTTCTTTGTGCCAGGCATTGTGCCACATCCAGGGAATGCTGCTTACATTGGAGAAGTTCGCATTCTAGTTTGGATGGACAAACATGTGATAAAGATGTGCACAGGGCATAATTTTCTCTCAGCAGCTAGGGTAACATTCCAGCTCCATGTTTTGGTTTAAGAAACACATTTGACTTTATTTAAAATATTATGTATTTTCTCTTTTTTATTTCTTTTCCCTATTTACAATAAAGCTTACTTGCAAAATTAAGAAATACATTTGAATGAGTAGTCCACTTGGTAAAACATTTATATTTCCTTCTTAATTTCTTTGTAAAAGTCTACTCTTAAACACTACTATTTAGGGATAAGTGAGAAAAGAAAATTGCAGGACAGAATGCACAGAAAGATCTATTTATCTATCTATATAAAAGCTGGAAGAATACACTCCCATACTGTTAACAGCGGCTACCTCTAGGGAAAGGGTGAAGACATATTTGAAAAAAATGGGGCTTTTACCTTTTCTTTTCTTTCGTTCTTTTTTTTTTGAGACAGAGTCTCGCTCTGTCGCCCAGGCTGGAGTGCAGTGGCACAATCTCAGCTCACTGCCAGCTCCGCCTCCCAGGTTCATGCCATTCTCCTGCCTCAGCCTCTCCGAGTAGCTGGGACTACAGGTGCCCGCCACCACGCCCGGCTAAGTTTTTGTATTAGTAGAGACGGGGTTTCACCGTGTTAGCCAGGATGGTCTCCATCTCCTGACCTCATGATTCACCTGACACGGCCTCCCAAAGAGCTAGGATTACAGGTGTGAGCCACTACACCCGGCTTTTTTTTTTTTTTTGGTTTGTTTTTTGAGACAGAGTTTCATTCTTATTGCCTGGGTTGGAGTGCAATGGCGTGATCTTGGCTCACCGCAACCTCCGCCTCCCAGGTTCAAGAGATTCTCCTGCCTCAGCTTCCCGAGTAGCTGGGATTACAGGCATGTGCCACCACACCCAGCTAATTTTATATTTTTAGTAGAGATGGGGTTTCTCTATGTTAGGCTGGTCTCAAACTTCTGACCTCAGGTGATTCGCCTGTCTTGGCCCCCCAAAGTGCAGGGATTACAAGCGTGAGCCACTGTGCCTGGCCTTACCTGTTATTTTCTGTACTCCTATATCATTTGCATTTTTTAAAAACAAGAACGCACTTCTTTTCCCATTAAAAAAAGAACCATAATATTTTTTCATGACCCTGTCCCAGAAAACTCTTCTGTACTCACATGGCTAACTCAAACACTGTGACGCGCACTGCTGAGGCAGCTAGTTGTCTCCCTTTTTGAAAGAAAATTAAAAGGAAGAGGAAAGTCCATATTTATTCTCCTTTGTACGCTTGTAGAGGTCATCTAATCGGAAGTGTTCCAAGCTGCTTTAAAGCCCTTCTCCTCTTTAAAGTGGTTTACAAACATTAGCTCAGCACCCTTCAGGGCCTCATAGTGGGGCGGGCTCATATAAGAGGCTAGTGAGTCATAAGGAAGTGGCAGCTGTGAATGCCATGTCAGTGGTCCTAATAACACCCCTAACACGTGTCTCTGGCTGTCCTGTGCTCAAAGGGCTTTCTCCTGCATTATCTGGTGTAACCCTTCTATGACCCTTGGGAGGTCAGATCAGTACTGCTATTCCTATATTATATAACAGATGGAGGAATCTATAATCTAGGTTCTGGAAAGTGAAATGATAAGCCCAAGATGGGGAAGCCAGTCAGCAGGAGGGTTTCACGTCACTTACATGTCAATTACTGCACAGCAGAGAGGATCACTAATGTCAAACCTCATATAACATAACTTTGACATTGGGGAGGTAGGAGAGGGAGAAGAGCAAACCGTCCTTCTGCCTAATCTGCCCCTATTTTTCTTTCCTCCCTTCTTTCTTTCTATCCTCCCTCCTTCATTCCCTCTCTGCTTCTACGGACCCTATTAGAGAAGTAAACACATCATCACAATTCAGCGGCCAAGTTTTATGCAAATTTAAGTTACGCCACAGATTTGAAGCAATGTGCCAAAATATATTAATCAAGTCTCATTTATATGCAAATATTGAAGAAACGAGAAGCTTCTCACGCTGTAAATTCGTCAAGCGTCACTCCAGTTCAACACAGGAAGGCGGAGTGACTTGCAGGTGGTGTTCACACTTTTGCCACACGGGGACGCCACCACCGTTGGTAGCCGGACATGCCGGCACTCCCTCAGGGTGGAGCATGGGAGCATTGCATAATACAAAGTTTCACTCACCCTCATCACTCAGCTTGAAATGACCATTAACACAGTTTTCTCTCCCATTAAACTAAATTCCTCAAAGGCAAGCTCAGGCTTATGCTTTTAAACCCCATCTCCTAGACCAGTGTCTGGTATATAGTAACTTACCATTAAGATCTTTTTCTCTTAAAAGTATTCTTTTTTTCTTTTCTTTTTCTTTTTTAAGACAGAGTCTTACTGTGTGGCCCAGGCTGGAGTACAGTGGCGCGATCTCGGCTCCCTGCAACTTCTGCTTCCTGGGCTCAAGCGATTCTTGGGCCTCAGCCTTCCAAAGTGCTGGGATTACAGGCGTGAGCCACTGTGCCCAGCCTTGAAAAGTATTCTTAACACAAAAAATTTCAAATATATCCCAAAGTACAGAGTACAATATAATGAATCCCCTTGTACTCATTATCCAGCTTCAACACCTATCAACTCATGGTCAATCATCTGTCCTCTATATCCCCAATTTCTTAGAATTAAATAACAAATGTAAATATTTTGGCGTACGACATTGTAAAAAAGAAAAGAAAAGAAATGTAATTGCTAGGCCTCTCTCACTGACTTTAAAATACCTGGGTGGGTGGCGGTGGGCAGAGTGGAGAGAAGGAGAATTTTTCTAGAGGTTGGAGCCTTTTGTGGAACAATTTCCTGTAATGGGAAAAATGGAGACGGGTAAGAGGAAGGAATAATGATTATTATGTGCCAAGTGTTGTGCATTATTATTTAATTTCCCCTTTCTGGGAGATACAGGTATGACATACCCATTTTAAAGATAAGGCTCAGAGATGTCGAGTGCTGTATCTTCCGCTGTGTGTGGCTTCAAGGTTTGTATTCTCCACCCTCTGATAGGATGAAGTTGCAATGCACATCAAACCAAATCCACCCATGGTACGAGGCTTTCCCTCCCGCCCATTACCTAAATCCAGCTTCATTCATAGGGCCTTGGGGGACAAGCCCCTGAGAGTTACTCCAACCCTTTGGAGAAGGAAGGGTTTCCATGCCCAGAGTGTCAAAGGGGAATTCAGTTTCTTATTAGACAGAGCTCATTTCCTCCTGTTGCTTGTCCTGAGAAAATGACTGCCTGGAGTCCCAGAGAATTTGTAAGTAAATCTGCAGGCCAAGAGCGGTGGCTGCCACCTGTAATCTCAGCAATCTGGGAGACTGAAGCAGGAGGATTGCTTTTGTCAAGGAGTTTGAGACCAGCCTGAAAAAACACGGCAAGACCTGTCTCTACAAAAAAAAAAAAAAAAAAGAAAAAAAATTAGCTGGGCGTGGTGACACACACCTGTAGTCCCAGCTGCTCGGGAGACTGAGGCGTGAGAACTGCTTGAGCCTGGGAGTTTGAGGCTGCAGTGAGCCATGATCATGCCACTGCACTCATCCTGGGTGACAGAGTGAGACCCTGTCTCTAAATAAATAAATAAATAAATAAATAAAAATTTGTGAGGGATTAAACAATAAAACACACATACACTGGTTAGGATAAACCATTTGTGGGAAAAATCTAAGAGACTGTGTTTAAGTGAGTTCTTGAATAGATTAGACTGGGTTTGATTGAGACTCTAAGGAAGTGAACCAAGCCTCAATTACTTGTAGGGGAAGGGGACCCCACTGTAAGAGAAGGAAGCTGACCAGCCATGGCAGCTTGGAAAATGACAAGTCTCAGGGGCAAATGCTGGCAAGGCCTGTCCATTCAGTGTCCAGGCAAGAAGAAAGCTTGGCAAGCAGACCTGAGCAAAGAGGTTTGCCAGGCAAAGAAACCCCTCTAGTGGGTAAGAGCGCCTTGAGCAATTCAGCCGAGACATAGGTCTTCTATTCAAACTTTGCCACAATTCCTTGCTCGCTCTTCTGGATAATTTGGCTTCTTGGGTATTCGTTTTTCAACAGGGAAAGAACAAAGTGCTCTGGCTTGTGTGAACTTCCAGTACTCTCGAAAGCTGATTTTCTCATTATAAATGAATAAATTGGCTTTCTGGTTATAACTTGGCTTCTCCAGTAATTTGCCTCGAGGGAGAGAATGGACTGATCTCCCTACTAGAGTGTGCTGTCTGCTCGCCAGCTTAACTTCTCTTTGTAAGCGAATAAATGGGCCTCCTGTAGTTATAGATCAGCCTCAGGGGTGCCTGGTTAATGCCTGGTTTCCTGGGGAAGAAGGACCCGGTGAGAAGTGCCAACACACAGGTCTCCTGGCCTGCAAGACAGGAGGCCCCTTAAGTGGAGAAATCATCAAGGCAATGAATGCCGTCTCCTGGGGTCTCTTCGGAGAGAGCTGGTGTCTGAACCACAGTGACACGTGGCCTTAACTCGAGGAACTGAATCTTCATGCCCCAAAGGAAGTGAGTTTTGATCCTTTAACCCCAAGCAGGTTATTCCAGCTCAGTGAGAAGAATCCCTACTTTATTCCCATTGGCATGAGATGAAGAGGTTCTTGGAAGCAAAACTTTGCCATGTCGCTCCTTCCTTTAAAATCCCTTGACAGCCTCTTATTACTTAGAGTATAAAGTCCAAACTGCTTGGCAAGACTTGCCTTTATGACAGGAAAAATAAAAAAATAAAAAAAATTATTGCTACATGATTTCATCAGATCAAATCCCCTTATAGCTATAAGGTGTTTTATTATGTGAAGTGCTAAATAACACTGAAACTAAGATATCCCATTGATCATAAAACACATCCAATTTCAAATAGACTAAAATGTGAAAAATATTCCAATCTGAAAGTCACTAAAATATGGTATTTAAAATGAAAGCTGAGAGTTATAATTTTTCCCTTTTAGGGGAGAGATACAATTCATTTTAAAGAGAAATAATTCTGGCTGGGTGTGGTGGCTCACACCTGTAATCCCAGCACTTTGGGAGGCCGAGGTGGGCTGATCACTTGAGGTCAGGAGTTTGAGACCAGCCGGGCCAACATGGCAAAATCCTATCACTACTAAAATTACAAAAATTTGCCTGGCATGGTGGTGGGCACCTGCAATCCCAGCTACTCGGGAGGCTGAGGCAGAAGAATAGCTTGAACCTGGGAGGCGGAGGTTGCAGCGAGCCGAGATTGCACCACTGCACTCCAGTCTGGGTGACAGAGTGAGACTCCATCTCAAAAAAAAAAAAAAAAAAAAATTCTGTTATTTAGGAAAACACTGTGATGGATTTTATATTTTTGAGAATGTATGGCCTATATGCTTAGGCTTGGATAAGTGAGAACAAGTGAGAGAGACAGAGAGAAAGAGAGAGAGAGAGAGGAATTGCTCTGTACCGTAAGGAACTACAGCTTTTCTTGCGGCCAGAACGGTGGGGTTGGGGAGAAGTGAGGAAGGTCTGGCTTCAGCGTAGTATTCTCTAGAATTACCTGGGAGTTTTCAAGTGCATGCCCAGCTGGCCCCACTTTCAGAGATTCAGATTAAAATGGTTTGAGATGAGTACTGGGAATTTTTTTTTTTTTTTTTTTTGAGACTGAGTCTGCTCTGTCACCCAGGCTGGAGTGCAGTGGCCGATCTCGGCTCACTGCAAGCTCCGCCTCCCGGGTTCACGCCATTCTCCTGCCTCAGCATCTCCAAGTAGCTGGGACTACAGGCGCCCGCCACCACGCCCGGCTAATTTTTTGTATTTTTAGTAGAGATGGGGTTTCACCGTGGTCTCGATCTCCTGACCTCGTGATCCACCCGCCTCGGCCTCCCAAAGCGCTGGGATTACAAGCGTGAGCCACCGCGCCCGGCCTTTTTTTTTTTTTTTTTTTTTTTTTTTTTTTTTTTTTTTTTTGAGACGGCATCTCGCTCTTGTCGCCCGGGCTGGAGTGCAATGGCATAATATCGGCTCACCACAACCTCCGCCTCCCGGGTTCAAGAGATTCTCCTGCCTCAGCCTCCCGACTAGCTAGGATTACAGGCATGCGCCACCATGCCCAGCTAATTTTGTATTTTCAGTAGAGACGAGGTTTCTCCATGTTGGTCAGGCTGGTCTCAAACTCCCGACCTCAGGTGATCCGCCCGCCTTGGCCTCCCAAAGTGCTGGGATTACAGGCGTGAGCCACTGTGCCCGACCCGGGAATTGGTCTTTTTAAAAGCTTCTAGGAGATTGTAACTGGTGAGACAGAGGAGGTGGCGGTCACAGGTGCTTAAGAAAATAAAGCTGGCTGGTAACAGCCTCCCTATGGTGGAGGTGGCCTATGCACGTTGGGGCTGCCACGGTCAGTGTTTAATCGTAAGTGGTTTTCTGTCTGTGCTGTGGCCTTCTTTGCCTCTCTCAAGCCTGCAGTGTGAGCTGGCCATCCCAGCACTTGGATGTTACTGGTGTTTTGGGGAATGGAGGAAGTGAGTTGCTGCCCAGAAACGAAGATGCGGAGGACAGACTTCAGGGACCGACTGCAGCAGCAGAGCTGAGAGCAGCGAGGGACAGAGGACCAGGGCCACAGAGCCCAGGCCGGGAGAGCACCGCCTTGCCCTACCCCCAGAACCACACCAAATCCTCAGGGATGCTGGGCTTCCCACTGTTGATGGCACGGCTGTTTCAGCTTTTCCATTTGAATATTGAATGAAAAGATCGTGCTGGAGGGCTTGAGGGACTGGGGACATTCAGAACCAACAGTGGTTTCATCATCTGTCTTATGATCTGGTTCCTGTCCACCTATCCCACCCCCTCCACACCTATGGCCTCACCCTCACCTCTCTCCTGGGCTGCATGAAATACCTACTCACCCTTAAAGACTCAGCCCAGGGTTTACCCACTCTGAGAAGCCTTTTCTTCCCCTCCCCTGTCCTTCACCACACTGGGTGATTTCCTCCTGCTGCTCGGATGGATCACCTGCAGGCCTCCCGGCGTGCCTCCGTTCTGGGTGGAATCGTGTCCCCCCCAAAGGATAAGTTGGAATCCTAACCCCTGGTGCCTTATGTGACCTTATCTGGAGAGAAGGTCTTTATAAATGTTACCGAGTTAACATGAGGTCATGAGGGTGAGCTCCAATCCCATAGGACTTGTGTCCTTACACAAAGGGAAGAATCTGGGCACAGAGACAGACATGCACAGGGAGCAGGCCACGTGAAGATCAGAGCTGAGGTTGCCACAAGCCAAGGAACTACCCGAAGTAGGGGAGAGGCCTGGAGCATATCCCTCTCCAGCTCCGCCAGAGGGGCGGAGTAGAGTACACCAAGAGAATAATTAACAGGGGAACCTGGCTAATTCCAGAAATCTTTTCAAGGAAAGTGATATTTGAGCTGAGCAGAGAGGAATGGCCCTGCTGACACCTTGGTCTTGAACTTCTAGCCTGCAGAATGCTGAGATAGTAAAATTCTGTTTTTTTAAGCCATTCAGTTTGTGGTACTCTGTTATGGCAGGCCTAGCAAATTTATACGGCCTCTCACATATCAGTGACTTCATGTTTTTAGGTCTGTTACCCCAACTAAGCTATAAACCCCTCAAAAGCAGAGACTGCCTTACTCACTTTTGCACTCCATCTAACAATGCCTAAATGTTTGTTGAATGAATCAGTGATTACAGTTCATCCCCAGTTTTCCTGAATCTACTCTCAGAAACAGCACATGGTGGTAGAAAATGCCTGGTGCTTAGTTGGCAGCTGTTACCAGCTCTGCTGCCATCTGTCCATGACTGTCATCAATAACCACAGCAATGACAATGACCCCAGTTTCAGCTAGCATTCGGTGGGCATCAAACTATATGAGAATGCATTTATTCAGTCAGTCACTCAAAAACCATTGAGTGGTGCTCGCTTTGGCAGCACATATACTAAAATTGGAGTGACACAGAGAAGGTTAGCATGGCCCCTGCACAAGGATGACACACAAATTCGTGAAGTGTTTTATATTTTTAAGAGTTGTGCACAAATATCACAAGCAGCTTTATTTGACATCGCAAAAACCTGGAAACAACCCGAATGTCTAACAACAGGTTAGTGGATAAACAAGTTGTGGTATGCTGGTATATCCATACAGTGGAATAATTCTTAGCAATGAAAAGGAATTAATTGTCCATATAGGCATCAATGTAGATGAACTCAAAATAATTATAAATGAAATAAGCTAGGTAAAAAATGAGTACATATTATATGATTCCATTTATATACAATTCTAGAAAATGCAAGCTAATATATAATGACAGGAGCAAATCAATCATAGCTTAAAAATGGGGAGAAGCAGAGGGACAGGAGAAAGGGATTACCAAGGGGCATAAGGAAACTCATGGGGGTGGTGGGTACATTCAGTATCTTCATTCTGGTGATGGTTTTAAATTGTACAATTTAAATATGTTATTTATTATATGTCAATTATCATCAACAAAGCTATTATAAAATGAAAAAAAAAGCCCACTGAGTGACTTGTATGGGTCAGGTTCTGTGCTAAGAACTGAGGATAGAAGGCTAGCCAAGGGCAGCCTGGTCCCAGCCTTCATGGAGTTTATAAACTAACAGGAGAGATGGATCAAGTAGTTATATAATGACAGTGGTGGTAAACACTGAAAGGAGAAGTAGAGTACAACAAGAGAATAATTAACGGGGAACCTGGCTACCCCAGATAGCTTCTCAGAAAACATGATGTTTGCGCTGAGCAGAGAGACATTTGCAGAAATAAGCGAGGCAAAAAGGTAAGTGAGCATGTTCCCAGTAGAGGACACAGCATGTGTGAAACCTGTTCATTCAACAGTTATCTGCTGAGAACATATGGCATGGGTAATTGTTCTCGGTCCTGCATACAGCAGGGAAAACAATTAATACAGATCTTAACTGTTGTGAAGAACAGAACACCTTCCAGAAGCCAGAGGAGGTGAGCAGGAAGAACAGGGGAAAGAAGAAAGTGTGGCAGCAGGTGTCTTCCAGGACATGAAACTGAAAAGCCCTGACCCACCGAATCTCTCCCTTTTTTTTTCCAGACAGAGTCTTGCTCTGTCACTGAGGCTGGAGTGCAGTGGCGTGATCGTGGCTCACTGCAACCTCCGCTCCCGAGTTCAAGTGATTCTCATGCCTCAGCTTCCCAAGTAGCTTGGATTACAGGTGTGCACCACCACACCTGCCTAATTTTTGTATTTTTAGAAGAGACGGGGTTTCACCATGTTGGCCAGGCTAGTCTCGAACTCCTGACCTCAAGTGACGCACCTGTCTCTGCCTCACAAAGTGCTGGGATTACAGGCATGAACCACTGTGCCTGGCCCCACTCAATCTGTCTTTCATACCTAGAACAGTGCCTGGCATACTGCAAGAGCTTAATAAATTATTTGCTGCAAATGAAGGAGAGTCATCGGGTGAGGTGGGGCTGGGGTGTGTGTGGTGATTCTGATACAAACTGAGTTAACTGCCACTGAACTAAAAAAGGGCTTTAGAGCTTAAAGAGGCTTTTAACATTCACAGCACTATTTTTCACTGCTATTAAATGGTGCAGTTGGTCTCAATAATCCTAAGAACTCCTGATAATAAAATGTTCTCAGCCTGTGAGTGTTCCAGTTTTAAGGCCAGCTTCACAGCTGTTGGCATTCTTCACCCAAGCCAGATTTTATGGTTCTTAAGTGGCAGGGTTGACTCTGCTGAGGAAACTCGGAAGGAAGAGACTGTGTCCTTCCCGTCTGGTGGTTGCCTCCTTTGCTTAGGTCATCATGACCTCCCGTCTGGGCTATTAAATGAGGAAAGAGCCACAGTCCAACTTCCATTGTTTAGGAAAACATTTTGATAGACTTTTGGTTGACAGCGGCAGATTCCATCTCCCTCTCTCTCTCTTTTTTTTGAGACAGAGTCTTGCTCTGTCACCCAGGCTACAGTGCAGTGGCATGATCTTGGCTCATTGCAACCTCAGCCTCCCGAGCTCAAGTGATCCTCTCACCTCAGCCTCCTGAGTAGCTGGAACTACAGGTGTGCACCACCATGCCCAGCAAATTTTTGTATTTCTCACAGAGACATGGTCTCACTATGTTGCCCAGGCTGGTCTTGAACTCCTGAGCACAAGTGATCCACCGGCTTTGGCTTCTCAAACTGTTGGGATTATAAGCATGAGCAACCACATCCCTTGTATTTTTTTAAATTTATTTTTTATTTATCTGTTGCCCAGGCTGGAGTGCAGTGGTGTGATCTTGGCTCACCACAACCTCTGCCCCCGCCGAGTTCAAGCGATTCTCCTGCCTCAGCCTCCCAAGTAGCTAGGATTACAGGCATGTGCCACCACACCCAGCTAATTTTTATATTTTTAGTAGAGATGGGGTTTCACCGTGTGGGACAGGCTGGTCTCAAACTCTTGACCTCAGATGATCCACCCGCCTTGGCCTCCCAAAGGGCTGGGATTACAGGCATGAGCCAACACACCCAGCCTGTATTTTTTTAAAAAAAAACAATAATTTTTAGTTCATTGTAGAAAATAATATAAAATAAACGAAGTCAAATGAAAAATGAAAGTCATCCATAATCCCACCAACCAGAAATAACCAGTGTTTACATTTGTGTGTATTTCTTGCAGGCTTTGTCTCTGCGGATATACCTGGTATAGGTATGTATACGTATGTTTATAAAAATGAGATTATATAGTACATATCAATTTGCAACGACTTAAATAAGCTTCAGATTTCATTATAAGCATCTTCCTACGTCAATAGATCTTCATTAACATCACTATTTTAAATTCGGGCCTGGCCTGGTATTACAGCCTCCTGTATTTTCCGTTTCTAATTTCCCCCCACCCTGTGGCCAAATTAGTCCTCCTGAAGCATAACCTAGATCATGTTACTCTCCTGTTGAAACCCTTTCAAATGTTCTCCACTCCCCATTTTCTACAGATATAGTCCAAATTACTTGACCAGGCTGGGTGCACTGGCTCACTCCTGTAATCTCAGCACTTAGGTAGGCCAAGGTGAGTGGATCACTTGAGCTCAGGAGTTCGAGACCAGTCTGGGAAACATAGCGAAACCCCTTCTCTAAAACAAAATGAAACAAAAAATAGAAGCAAGCAAACAAACAAATTATTTCACCTGAAATTCTAGACCCTCCATGATACGACTCTGCCCCAACCTGCTTTTCCGTGTTATCTTCCACTACGTTCCCAGCTGTGTCTGATGCTCTAGGGAAAGGCTGATGCTTCCCAGGACCTTGACAGCTTTTCCCACCTCTGCTCAAGATGTCCCTTCCATTAGAATGCTGTCTCCTGCTACTCCCCAGCTACTGGAACCCCAGGCCGCTTCTCATGTCTTGCTCAGATGCCACCTTCTTCAGAGAGTCTTCTTCCTCTCCGGTAAGTGTACTAGGAACAGAGGTAAGTGCTTTTTTTTTTTTTTTTTTTTTTTTTACAGGAAAAAAGATAATTTGTCACATCTTTGTCATTGCTTAAGACATACTTTGTTCTTTGGATGTGCGTGTGCATATACACACACACACGTCACATTACACACATTATGATAAATTGTGCAAAGGAGGAGGCATTATGGGGAAGACTTAGAATTTGGGACTTCACTCCCACTAATGCTTTTCTCATTTACAAAAATTGTTTTTATACCTCTACGTATCCATATAGATATAAACTTAGATCTGTATATGTGCATATGTATGTATCTATGTGTGTATAGATACATATATACAGATTTTAGCAATTTATTTTCTATGGGTTGCCACTTTTAAGGTACAAGTTAATCTTCTTACAACATTCATAGGTTTCAGTTGACCACGCATTTTAATAGGGAGCTTGCAGGGAAAAGATAACTGAGTCATGCCTTGTGTAAACCTATCAACCGCAGTTCAGAATCTGGCTCTCCTTGGTTTTGTGCTATTAGATTGATAAATACCTCCTAATAAATCTCCTGAGCTTATGTAATTCAGTTTAGGGACTGTGAGACTCAACAACTGGATGAGATGCTAGATGGTTTGCTGGTTGTGGGCAGCTCATATTGAACCAACTCAATTTCCTGGGTTAGTGCACGCATTGGCATTCAAAGCCCAGACTCCCTTTAATGTCTGAGAAATTCAATTTCCTCAGCTTTTGAAGTCAACTCTGTGGGCGTACAGCATTTCAAAGCTGCAAAAACAGCAAAGAGGAGGACAGGAAGGACATTTTACCCAAGAGAAGTTCAGAGTTCCAATAGTGTTCCTCATGGCTATTGACTGATTTAAGGGTTATCAGGACATAAACATGCAATTCTCCCTCCCCCTGGGGCTGCCTTGCCAAGTTGCTTGGCTGACCTTCATCCATTGCAAGCTTCAAGCTCCACGCAGAGGAATCACTGCTGGGCACGAGGGACCCTCCATGCTCTCCCTCAGCCTTTGTGCTTGTTGTCAATGGTGTCATGAAGTATTTTTCTAGACTCCAGCTCCTGTCAGATTTAATTTTCTCTTTTTACTGTAGTGTCTCCCTGAGTGATCTCATCTACTCTCATGGCTTTCAATGCCACCTATATGGTGACCCCTCCCACATTTATATCTCCACATCAGATCTTCGATTTGGAAGATCTGGCTCTTCCGAGCCCAGATCCATGTGTCCAACCACCTACTTGTCATTGCCATCTGGATGTTGGCCTGGCATCACGAACTCGACATGTTCAAAAGAAATTCATGGCCTGGTGAGGTGGCTCATGCCTGTAATCCCAGCACTTTGGGAGGCTGAGGTGGGTGGATCACTTGTTGACCAGCCTGGCTAACACGGTGAAACCCCATTTCTGCTAAAAAATACAAAAGTTAGCCAGGCATGGTCGTGGTGGGCACCTGTAATCCCAGCTACTCAGGAGGCTGAGGCATGAGAATTGCTTGAACCCAGGACGTGGAGGTTACAATGAGCCTGGGCAACAGAGACTCTGTCTCAAAAAAAAAAAAAAAATCCGGCCTGAGCGACAGAGCAAGACTCCATCTCAAAAACAAAAACAAAACCAAACAAAACTGGAATTCACTGCCTTCTAAACTCGTTCCTCCTCTAGGATTTCCTACCCAGAGGATAACACCACCTGCTGCCTCAATACCCAAGGAGGAGACACTGGGAGGTGTCATCCACACCTCCTCTCCCTTTCACCTCCTCTGCACTCCCTCTCACTGCCTCACTGGATAATCATCAAGTTCTGCCAGTTCAATGCCTCCTGAAGAGTTCTCCCTACGTACATTGCTCTGCATTTTCACCACCAGCACCCTGGTCCAAGGCCCCGGAGTCTCCTGCCTAGACTGCTACCTAAGCCTTCCAACTGGATCCTCCGCATCCATTTTTATGGAGGGGGTGGTGGTTAACACCATAGTTGCTCTATTTAGTCTTTGTAACAACCAGTTTAACGGACTGCCAGAGAATGTCATCAGGATGTGCTGGTTCTCAGCTCCAAATTTGGAAAGCTAGGTTTACATACCCCAGCTGAGCAAGTCTGAAGGGTAATTTTGCTAGAATTCCCTACTTGACTTCTCCAAGCCAGAGACAGGTCCTGTAAGACGTCTTCTGAGGAATTATTTTCTCAGTATTCTAGATATTGAGAATTTTTTTTTTAATATTTTCTCAATGGCACAGTTGGCGTAAGTGTCCGGAATTCCATGAGGCCAAGCATGCCAACTAGAGTTTGGTGGGCTTTAGGCACTGGGACATACATGCTGGCCCACATATTCACCCTGCCCTGTCCCCAACACTGTGACCTACAAGGATCTCTTTCCAAGGCTGTTTCCATGGCTGCTGCTCCTTCTCCTCCTCCTCTTCTTCCTCCTCCTCCTGCTCCTCCTCCTCTTTTCTTTCCCTTTCTTCTCCTCCTCCTCTTCTTCCCCCTCCTCCTGCTCCTCCTCCTCTTTTCTTTCTCTTTCTTCTCCCCCTTATAGCTAGATTAAAGTATAATGGCTATACAAAACCCTGCACATATTTAAAATATATAATTTGATTCACAGGACATATGCATACATCCATATCCCCGAGTAGCTGGGACTACAGGCGCCCGCTACCACGCCCGGCTAATTTTTTTTTTTTTTTTTTTTGAGATGGAGTCTCACTCTGTCACCCAGGCTAGAGTGCAGTGGCGTGATCTCGGCTCACTGCAACTTCCACCTCCCAGGTTCAAGCGATTTTTCTGCCTCAGCCTCCTGAGTAGCTAGGATTACAGGCACGTGCCGCCATGCCCAGCTAATTTTTATATTTTTAGTAGAGACAGCGTTTCACCATGTCAGTCAGGCTGGTCTCGAACTCCTGACCTCGTGATCTGACTGTCTCCGCCTCCCAAAGTGCTGGGATTACAGGCATGAGCCACAGCACCGGGCCTGTAATTTCCTTTATTTAAAAAAGTCCAATCCTTCGTCATGGCTTATAGTGTCCTGCACAACTTGGGCACATGCTCCTCAGCAGCAGCGTCAACTGGTGTCACCTGGCATTACCCAGGTGTCACCCAGCATCAACCCGCCCCACTTTCTTTGTCCTCTGTGCTCTTGCTGCACAAACCTTCTCCAGTTCCTTAGACTCAGGGACAGACAGAGCCTCTCCCTGTTGTCATAGAAGTTGCTTCCTGTTCGTCTGGCTAATTTCTATTCATCTTTTAGAGGTTTCAGCTTAAATATCCCTTCCATCGGAAAACCTGCTGCAGCCCCTGAGGCCACACTGGCACTGACCACACATAGGCACAGCACATGCTTCTTTTCTGTTCTCCTGATCACTGTGGCCATCATTTGATCAATAATTTGCTTGATACTGGTTCCCTCTACGAGTGTCTAAGCTTCATGATGTTTGAAACAGTAACTTCTTGGTCAGTGATGCCTTTCCAGTACCTAGCACAATGCCTGGCATTTAGCAGGTGTTCAGTATGCATTTGTTAAGTGGATAAAACACATTCTAAATCTAGATCTTTCTGATATAACAGAGTAAATGGGTAATTTTTGTTGGTGTCACTTGAGTTTTCAGTGACTGTAGCTGTGCTCATTGTTTGCCTGTTGATCAGTTTCACTTTTTTCATAATGCACTACGAGCATTTGCTCTAGCCAGGTAATGCACTAGGTACTGGAAATCAAAGTTGAATAAGATTTTGACCCTGCCCAGAGGAGTTTACCAACCAGCAGGATAGTTTATATTTTCATGGAAGGACACAGACAATGGGAGGATTGGAGATTTCCATAGAAGTGAGATCACTTACACTTGTTTCATTCAACGAGATCATTCATGTAGGAGTAGGTAGGGCATCAGAGAAAGGGTCATAGGCCCTCTTGGCTGAGCCAGTGTGGCTGTGGCCAGGTTCACTGGAGTCAGAGTACAGCCCAGGGTCAGGAGGGCTGAGCTGACTCACCAGGAAACAGCACAATCAGGAGTTAGGCCAGGTCAGGTGAGCAGGCTGGGCTCACCCGCAGGCCAACCAGGCACGGAGCACGTGGCTATGCAGACTCAGTTTGTCAAATACTGGGCTGTCCCCGGTGGTATCTCCCTAGACACCAAAAACCCACTTGCATCAGAAGCCCTCTGTGTCTGGGCTTATGACTTGCCAGCAAGGGCTGAGCCAAGGTCTTCAGGCAAAAGGTTGAGCAAATGGCGCCGTATTCAGGGAGAGCAGCGTTTGAACCTGGTACCACGTGAAGCTATCGGATCATGAGACAGAGTTACATCAACTTTCTGAGGCCCAGTTTCCTCTTTAGCAAAATGAGACAGGAAGATCTGTGGCTCACTGGGGAGATGAAATAATGTACAGTAAGTGCCTCTGTATAGTTGATATTCATTAGTTGTTTCTTTTCTTGTAGGTGTGGGTTCCGCTTTGCAAGACTTTTTCTTCCTTTTCTTCACTGCTCTGTCCTGTCACCCATTCCACTCCCCTACCACATACCTTCTCCAGTCTTGAAGAAACCTCCAGTTGTGGTGTGACGAGTAGGCTCTTCCTGCACTGTGAGGGGTACCTGGAACCTAGAAGGCACTCAACACATACTTGTGATAAATGGTCAGACGGGTGGAGAAATGAACAAATCCTCCATTTAAAGCCTTCTACTGCCTCTATAGTAACCACGTGTAGTGGCGCAATCTCAGCTCACTTGCAGCCTCGACCTCCCAGGCTCAAGTGATCCTCCTGCCTCAGCCTCCTGAGTAGCTGGGACTACAGGTGCACACCACTACACCTGGCTACTTTTTTCTATTTTTTGTAGAGATGGGTTCTCCCTATGTTGCCCAGGCTGGTTTGAGAAAGCCTTTGAATTTCTAACTTGACTCTGCCATAGACAGCAGACAACCTGTGACCACTAACCCCTTCGGGGATTACTCTGTGGTGAAGTCACGTTGCCTAGGTTCACACCCCTTCCTGGGATAACCTGCTGTCAATGAATGATCAATGCCAGAGTATAAATGTCTGGTCATCTTCACCCAACTCCAAGAACTCTAGAAGGTCATTCTAGCTCCTGGACTTCTCCTGGGCTCAGCCTAGGCTGTCTGCTTTTGGCCCGAGTCCCCCCTCTGCATCTTCGGCTCCCTTCCTCTCCTTCTTCAAGTGTTGATCCCTAGGTCATTCCCTAATAAATATTTCGCACCTTAAAATATGTCTCAGAGTCCACTTTCTGGTGGATGAACTGGTAACACATTGGCTCACCTAACTAAAAGGGCCAAAGGCTATCAGGCACAGTTGGGTATAAAGCTAAGCCAGAGGCAGGCCACAGTGGCTCACACCTGTAATCTAACCACTTTGAGAGTTCGAAGTGGGAGGATCACTTGAGGCCAGGAGTTTGAGACCAGCCTCGGCAACATAGTGAGACCCCGTCTCTACAAAATTAGCCAGGTGTGGTGGTGCATGCCTGTAGTCCCAGCTACTCAGGAGGCTGAGGTGGGAGGATTGCTTGAGTCCAGGAGTTCGAGGCTGCAGTGAGCCACGACTGCAACACTGCACTCCAGTATCCTGGGTGAGATGATGCCTTTCCTTGTAGCCTTACCATCTAGTAGAGAAGAGATATCTTACACAAATAAAGGCAGATTCATTATAGTAATTATGATTATATAGGGGATTGACATGGTTTGGCTGTGTCCCCATCCAAATCTCAACTTGAATTGTATCTCCCAGAATTCCCACGTGTTGTGGGAGGGACCCAGGTGGAGGTAATTGAATTATGGGGGGGCTGGTCTTTCCCATGCTTTTCTTGTGATAGTTAATAAGTCTTATGAGAACTGATGGGTTTATCAGGGGTTTCCACTCTTGCTTCTTGCTGCCACGAAATAAGAAGTGTCTTTCTCCTCCCACCAGGATTCTGAGGCCTCCCCAGCCCCGTGGAACTGTAAGTCCAATTAAATCTTTTTTTCTTCTCAGTCTTGGGTACGTCTTTATTAGCAGCGTGAAAACAGACTAATATGGAGATGCTAAGAAAAAGAAAGAATGGGCCGGGCGCTGTGGTTCACACCTGCAACCCCAGCACTTTGGGAGGCTGAGGTGGGCGGACCACCTGAGGCCAGGAGTTCGAGACCAGTCTGGACAACATGGCGAAACCCTGTCTCTACGAAAAATACAAAAATTAGCTGGTGTGGTGGGGGACACCTGTAATTCCAGCTACTTGGGAGGCTGAGGCTGGAGAATCGCTTGAACCCAGGAGGCAGAGGTTGCAGTGAGCTGAGATCGTGCCATTGCACTCCAGCCTGGGCAACGATAGAGAAAGTCCGTCTAAAAAACAAGAAAGAAAGGATGGGATGAGAGTTTATAGTTCAGGACTTGGCCACAGAGTCTAAGGAGGCCTCCCTGAGCAGGGGACCTGTAAGCTGGCTTTATCGAATGAGTGAAAAGGAGCCTGCCTAGTCAGAGGGGACCACATATGGTAGGAAGGAGTTTGATGCATTGGAGCAACTGAAAGGCCAGGGTGGCTGGAGCCTAATGTAACACAATTTTGATGTAGGAAAGAGCTTTGTTTCGTGGGCTCCTTCCTTTCTTTGCCTGAAACTATCACCCTAGATGCTGCTGCCTATTGGATGCTCAGAGCACCCGCTCTCCCTACGGTGTGTGTGCATTCTCTCTCTCTCTGGCTTTTTCTCTGCTCAGACCTGCTGCTTTCATCACATCCACACTGGCCTCTTTGCTCCTTCAAAACCAGTCTATTCTGTGCCCCTCTGGGTCCCCTTGGATTTCTTTAATGAATCCCCAAAACGAATGGCAATGCTTGCGCCTTCTGGGATCATCTGGCTCCTAAGGACCTTTGACACAACTACTTGGCTGCAGGTGTGTGGAAGGATTAAGCAGAGAGGAAACAGCAGAGGCTGAGGCCCAGACAAGCAGAGAAAGGAGAGCCTTTGCTGAAATGCCACGCCGAAGGGGGTGAGGTGCAGGAGCCAGGTCCTGGCATGAGGGAGATGGACCAGCACCAGGGAACAGGTCAAACGAGAGACCCAGTTATTGGCATGCCAGAAGGCAGAGGCAGCCGGAAGGCAGAGGCAGCCAGAAGATGGCTGATCTGTTGCCAGGGCGCTTTACAGTCCTGCCCTGTCTCCACTCGGGAGCTGCAGCCCAAGGCGCAGGGTCTGCACGTGTGAGGAATGCGGAGAGTGGCAGGCATCGGGGAGGGCCCAGTGTGAGGAGGGAGGGGAGGGTGGCAGGTTACAGGAGGAGGAGAGATTTCTGGAGCCGGGAACCACACCTGTCTACATCTTTCAAAGCTTTATCACCTTTGCAATTTAAGCAGTTTCATTTCCACTGAGATTAAAAGTGTGAGCAATTAGATAAATTGTGCCTAATTTACTACCCCCTAGGGAAGTGTGAGAGAATAACCCTGAACGTCATCCCACCCATCAAATATCCTGGCGATAATTGCCTTCTGTATGTCTTTCTTAAGAGTTTTGGAATGTCTGTAAGAGTGTGTGTGTGTGTGTGTGTGTGTGTGTGTGTGTGTGTGTGTAGAACAACAGAGAGAGGGAGTTTATTCATATATACATGTATTTTTACTGCAAATATATTTTTATGTTTTACCTTGCAAGCATAGTTCAATGGCCTTTGCCCCCCATGCTATCTTAGGCAGGAAAATACCTCCTTCCTATGTGTAGCAGGGGTAAGGGGTGGGACGTTTGTTTACTTCGTGCTGGTCCATCCTTCTGCCAGGAGCTCTCCCCGCCTTTCCAGGCTCTCTCACCCCCAGGAACTTGGCAACTCCTCTCTATCCTTCAACTTTCAGCATAAATACCATGTTCTCCAGGAAGTCTTCTGGCTTCCTGGGTTCTTCCTTGGGTGCCCACGTTGGCCTCGTGTCTGCAGTTGCCATTCTCTCAAGCACAGCATTTACTGCACTGCTGTAATCACTATTTGCTGTCTGTCTCTTCTGCCACACCCGTGTTTTTGAGATTGACTTGTAATGCATTGATGAGCTGTGAAATCAAATGTCATCACCAGCATTTCTGGTTTTGTATTATTTATTTTGGGATCTTTTTGCATGTTGTATTTGAATATTAATAAAATCATGTTTGCTATTTAACTTTATGTTTTTACTTATATATGAGTGAGTGTTGTCTCATGAAACTTTTGTTTCCGTTGTGTGTGTGTGTGTGTGTCCATGTGTGTCCGTGTGTGTCTGTGTGTGTGTGCAGCAGTGAAGAAGACAGACACAGGCCCAGATATTTTGAAGGATATGGTGTGAGGCAGTGTTTTTCTTCAGATTTTTGAGCTGTGAACTACAGTAAGAAAAACTTTTTTTTTTTTGAGACAGAGTCTCACTCTTTTGCCCAGGCTGGAGTGCAGTGGCATGATCTCGGCTCACTGCAACCTCCACCTCCTGGGTTCAAGTGATTCTCATGCCTCAGCCTTCTGAGTAGCTGGGATTACAGGCGTGGACTACCACACCCAGTTAATTTTGTATTTTTAGTAGAGACGGGGTTTCACCGTGTTGGCCAGGCTGGTCTTGAACTCCTGACCTCAGATGATTCAGCCTCCCAAAGTGCTGGGATTACAGGCGTGAGCCACTGCACTGGACCGGAAAAAGATTTAATATGGCAGCATATATATATAGGCTCATACACATAGTTTCTAAAGCATTTTCATATGTGCTATTTTATTTTGATATGTACAACTCATGTGAGGTAGATATTATTAACTAATTTTAGATACAGTACCACAGAGAGTGAGCAATTAAGTGACCTATCGAAGGTCATGTAACTCATAAACATTGACACTTAGGGCCTGAATCCAGGGATTTTGATTAGTACTCGTTCTCACACACATAACTTTATACACCTGCACCCAGAGAGTCACAGTGTGATGAGCTCTAATATCTAATCAACATATGTAGAAATTGTGATTTATTATATGCGATATTGTTCAAAACTCTGTGCAACTATGGGATGAAGAGCTATGTAATAGTACCAGAACTGTCAGTGGGAAAGCCACTGAGGGAGTTTAGCAAATAGTAAACTGTTATAAGCCAGCTTTTGTGTCCATCAAGGAAAAGCTCATTATTTTGATTTCGGACTCCCTGAATAGAAGTAGAATATCTGGAAGGAGGAAAGTGATTATCTTATACTCTTCTGAGAGCACTGTATTTTATTCCGGGCAGCACACGTGCAGACTAATGGGAAAGAATAGGCTGTGTTTAGAAAAAAAAATTCCCCGGAGGGCTCAGGCCCTGCCATACCAAAATAGACGGAGGGGTGCGGTTGGAGCGAGCACGCTGCAGGTGGGGCAGAACGGAGGTCATCGCATACTTGAAGAGCCGTGCCATGGAAAACGGCGTCAGCTTTGTGTCACGTGGCCCCGGTGGAAACAGCAAGCAGAGCAGTGGCTACATGGGAAAACTGTGGTAGACCCTGTGGTGTTTGCTGCTTCCCTTTCTTCCATCGCAGAGCCCACGTGTTGCTCAGGCAGCAGCCCTCCCTTACTCTTGACCCCTGTGGTCTGTCTTGGGGATCTGAAGACTCTGGCCTAAACTAATCAGCACATTTCATCCTCTCTGGACACAGTGATGAGTCCAAGAATCAACCAGCCACTCAAATTAGCTTAATGGAAAGTACATTTTGAACTTTATAAAGTTGCTGGTAAAAAGCTTTCTTCAACTGGATTTGGGACTGCAGGGACACTCGAGGTTGCTGGGGACAGCCTGCCTAAGAGTGACGTCCACACAAAGGAGAGCTGAGCCCAGAGCAGGTGACACTGTGCCCTGACTCTCATCCCGAGCCCCTGGAACCAGCCCGAAAGCCCCTAGATCTTTCAGCTGGGAAGCCCAATATGTTGCAGGTTCATGCCCCAGAAACTGTGCAGGATATTGATTAGGGAATGCCTTAGGTATCAAGACTTGAGGAAGAAGAGAAGATGCAGAAGGAGGACGAAGGCACCTGCAGACCTGAAGACAGCCTCAGCCACCCAGAGAAGCCCTAGAGCTAGAGTGGCCTTCCAGAGTTATCGGACTTGGGGGAGATGACCAGGCATTTATACTCCTGTGTTGATCATTCATCGGCTGTGGATTGGCCCTGGAAGGGTGGACAATGAAGCAGTCCCTGAAGGACAGTTAAAGGTCGTCTGGTGGGAGCTCTCTGGCAGCTGATGATAAAAAGCCCTTTACTGGAGGGAGATCTGTGTGGCACATCAAGGGTGTGCTGCGTAGTACCTTCTTACTTACTTGTTAATTTATCTTTCGCCAAACACAGTTTCAGTGGGTTTTTGCCACTGACAACTGAAGGAATAGTGACACGCATGATAAGGAACCATTTTCTAAAATTCAGAGCTGTAACCTCATATATGTAAGGGAGTGCCTTGGGAGGTAGTGAGCTCCCCATCGTCAGAGGTATCCAAGCAGAGCCTGGCAGACCACTTTGGAAGAGAAATTTTCACGCATTGGAGGAAACTCGAGCTGGATGACCTTGCAGTCTAAGATCCCAAGACTCCAGGTCCAGGAACTCTGGTCACTTCTGCTGGACTGACACATGGACATCACATGGACAGCCAGAGCATCCCAGATCAAGCCCTATCCCTCCCCACCAACTTCCCTTGACACTAAACTGAGGACAGAGGAGAGGAATGAGTAAGGAGTTTGCTAAGGAAAAAAAGGGTAGATACTTTTTTTGTCTTTATAAGGCATGTGAAAGGAGTATTTCAACTGAGTCCACCACAGGCAGGGAGTTCTCACCTGCCACACCCACAAGAGGCAAGTTAGGCTCAGTTAATGGTATCTTGGAACCGCCTCGGTAGAATTTTCCTCCGTTTCTGCCCACGTCTGAGTGTCTTCATAGGTCTCCTCTCGAGTCTGGCTCCTCGTGTCCTGTGTCTCTTTGTGAGTCAGCCTTCATGGCTCTTGTTAGGCTTTCTGTGCTTTGATGCCAAGAGCCTCAGTCTCACCCGCCCCTCTGGCCGTCCCTGCCTGGGACACCGAGTTGAATTTCCCCACCCTGCGTCTGGGCCCTCACTCCCCCGCTCCGGGCGTCCAGCTCACGCCTGTCTGGTGGATCTTCTAGTCTCTGCGTTGGCTGGCTCTGACCGTGGGTGGTTTCTCCAGCCACATGATCTCAGCCTCAGCCCAGTGCCTGCCACCTTGGAGCGGGGAGAAGAGTAGGCAGTTTGCACGCAGTGTGAGGAAAGGGCCCTGGATTCGGTGTCTGGGAAACCTAAGTTTGAACCCAGTAGGCTCTGCCACTCACATGGATCAGTCACTTGCAATCTCGGGACTTCAATTTCTTTATCAAGTGGGGAGAACACCCATCCCGCCTCCCAAAGTTGTGGTGGAAATAATCATAGGCTAGGCTACTGTTGGTTGAGATGTGACCCCGAGCCAGGCATTCTGTTTAGCACTTGTCTGTCCTTCCTGATCCTCCCAACACAACCCTTTCAAGATGGTATTTGCACTCTAATTTTATAAATGAGGAAATGGAGGCTCAGGGAGGTTAAAAAATTTACTTAAGGTCACACAGCACAGCTAAAATTCGAACCCGGCTCTGCCAACTATGAAACTCTTGACATTGGCTGGGCGTGGTGGCTCACGCCTGTAATCCCAACACTTTGTGAGGCTGAGGTGGGTGGATCACCAGGTCAAGGGATCAAGACCATCCTGGCCAACATGGTGAAACCCCGTTTCTACTAAAAATACAAAAATTAGCTGGGTGTGGTGGCGGGCGCCTGTAGTCCCAGCTACTCAGGAGGCTGAGGCAGGAGAATCACTTGAATCCGGGAGGTGGAGGTTACAGTGAGCCGAGATTGTGCCACTGCACTCCAGCCTGGTGACAAAGCGAGACTCCGTCTCAAAAACAAACAAACAAAAAACAAAAACTCTCGCCATGTATGCATTTCATTGTAAGAGGAGGAACACAGGAAGAACATGCTTTATAATGGTGAGAAATCTTTTCTGCACATCAGTATTTATGACTTTTTTTTTTTTTTTGAGAGTCTGCCCAGGCTGGAGTGCAGTGACGTGATCACCGTTTGCTGCAACCTCGAGCTTCTGGACTCAAGCGATCCTCTCGCCTCAGCCTCTTGAATAGCTGGGACTACAGGCACGCACAAGTACACCTGGATAACTTTTAATGTTTTTTGTAAAGACGGGGGTCTCACTATGTTGACCAGGTTGGTTTTGAAATCCTGGGCTCAAGCAATCCTCCCATCTCAGCCTTCCAACGTGTTGCGATTACAGGCATGAGCCGCCACACCTGGCCTTATCACTATTTTTGAATCATCCATGAGTCTTTCTGGGTATCAAAGGCATAAGAACTGTCAGATAGGGATGGTGCTGGCACATTTGTGGGTCAAATGCAGAGAACCCTGTCGAGTTAACGGTCCTTCCCATCTCTAGTTTCTTCAGCCTCAGGAAATACGCAGCTAGCAAATGTGAAGAAAATAAGACTTCCTGTTACTTAAGATGGACTGGAACACTAGAACCAGGAACTTGATTCTGAGATCAACTTTGAAGTAACAAAGCTTGGCTGGGGTCAAAACGACCAGCGTCATTGCACCATACAAATCAGCCTGCAGTATCTGCAGCCCTCGTCCTGTGGTATGGCCTCTGCAGGCACCCAGGCTGAGGCCCACTTGCAGGGGCAGGGGCTGTTGAACCGCTGCATACTGGCACAGCCCCCCATCTATGAACAGAAGCAGATGCTGGGAGAGTGTTTGCTCCCGCTCATCCAAACAATGCATTCAAACCTGGCTGGAAAGATGATAAGAATGCTGCCAAAGAACTCTGAGCTGCTGCCGACGCTGGCGCCCCCCAAGTTTCTCAGGTCCAAGCTGGATGAGCCAGGGCGTTCCACAGGCTCATCGTGGCAAGAGAGAAGCTGGCCAGGAGGTGGGTACAGTTGCTGCTGATACCTCTTAGACAAGAAAAACTGACCGCAAAGCCAAAGAACCCCTTGAGGAATTCACCTCAAGACTTGAAGGCTTCCTAGCTTATCCTATGAACCTCAACGTCAAGAACCACAGATGGCAACTATGATAGGCCATTTTGCTTCAAAAGGTCGATTACGAAGCTGTAGCCTTTTTCAATTATATGAATATGTTTTCTGGGCTCTGCTACGGCCCAGACAGTGTTAACTTCTTTTTCTATTGTGGACTTTGATGTTTCCTCCCAAGATATTGGTTTTATTATATGTCCCCCAAGGCTTAAGTTTCTCCATAAAGGAAAAAAAAATTTCCAGGGAAAAAAAATCAGCCTCTTAGCAGGTACTGGTGGTCATAAAACACCCAGACGACACCAGACGGTGGCATCAGAGAGGCAGGCAGGTGGCAGAAGGGCTGCACGGGGTTGGAGGCTCCTGAGTCTTCTGTTTCATTTGCTGGCGGCTTCTGTGTGCCTCGGGTGCCAGCGGCCTGGCTACTCTTGTTTCTCACAGTGTGCTGAGGCACCATGGGGTTTGTCCCTAGCAGGTCACCCAGAGTCCATCAGGAAGTGAGAGCAGCTCCCTCCTGCTGCAGTGACAGAGGCACATTCCCTTTGGAGAGACACACTAGGTCACTACAAATGGGCCACTGAAGTACCTGGCACTGGCCACTATCACTGGCCTCAGCTGCAGTGCTTCTTGCTGTTCACGGGTTTGTCCCTTTCTGTATTATTTATAGCAAACATGGGGGGCTCAGGCTGGCCTAGGCAGCATCTAAGTGCTTTTACATGTGACAACGCAGAACTTTCTAACACGGCATACCAGAGCTGCAGGTGACATACGTGCCTCAATTTTTCATCACCTTATTACCACTGGCTATGAGTAGATTCATCCATTTATGCCACTATCATTTGTTTTGTGAATTATGTTAATACCTAATGCAAATACTATTTTCTGGTCAAGTGCGGTGCCTCACACCTGTAATCCCAGCATTTTGGGAAGCTGAGGTGGGCAGATCGCCTGAGGCTAGGAGTTTGAGACCATCCTGGCCACGCAGTGAAACTCTGTCTCTACTAAAAATACAAAAATGTGGGACATGCCTGTAATCCCGTTGCTCGGGAGGCTGAGGCTTGAGAATCACTTGAATCTGAGAGGCGGAGGTTGCAGTGAGCTGAGATGGTGCCACTGCCCTCCAGCCTGGGTGACAGAGCAAGACTCTGTCTCAAAAAACAAACAAACAAACAAAAAATACCATGTATTTTCTCTGGAAGCCACGGCGTGAAAAGTTGGGAAACTCTCTGCCGTGATTGAATCTTCACAACTTATGGGGTGGTTCTTCCTAATAGCCCCGTTTTACATATGAGAAAATAGAGGCTCCGAGGGGTTGCTTGAATGGACCAAGGTCACACAGCGAATAAGCAGTGGAGCCAGGACTGGAACCCAGATGGCCTATGTCTAGAGTTTCCATGCTCTTGACCCTAGACCAGAAGCTCTCAACCCTGGCTGTATATTAGAATCCGAGGAACTCAAACAAACAAACAAACCCAAAGCCAAGAAATTGTCACGGCCAAGAGGAGCCTAAGGAGACCTGATGACTAAATGTAATGTGGACCCTAATGGGACCTGGAAAAGAAGAAAGACATTAAAAGAAAAATGAAGAATTCTAAATAAAACATAGACTTTAGTTAATAAAAATACATCAATATTGATCCATTAAATGTAACAAACGTACCACACTGATGTAAGATGTTAACAATAAGAGAAATGGGGGGTGGAGTATACAGGAATTATACACTGTACTATCTTTGCAATCTGTAAATCTCAAAGTCATCTAAGTAAAAAGTTTATCCTTAAAAAAAAACAAGCAGAAAAATATCTGAGGGTCCTACCTCGTAACAATTAAATCAGAATCACTGGAGTGAGATTCAGGTATCAGCATTTTTAAAAAAAACTCCCCAGGAGATTAAAATGTTCATCCGGGACCAGGCGCGGTGGCTCACGCATGTAATCCCAGCACTTTGGGAGGCCTAGTCAGGCAGATCACCTGAGGTCAGGAGTTCGAGACCAGCCTGGACAAGACAGTGAAACTCCATCTCTACTAAAAATACAAAAATTAGCCAGGCGTGGTGGCGGGGGCCTGTAATCCCAGATATTCAGGAGGCTGAGGCAGGAGAATCACTTGAACCCAGGAAGAGGAGGTTGCAGTGAGCCGAGATCACAGCATTGCACTCCAGCCTAGATGACAAGAGTGAGACTCCATCTTCCCCACCCCACAAAAAAATGTTCATCCAAGATGCAGAACCCCTGCACTGCCTCCCTGACATACACTCTAAGCACTTTGAGTTCAGGGAGGTTGCTTATTCATTTTCATACCCCAAGCACCTAGCAGAGTGCCTGATACAGGTACGGCACTCAGTATACGTTTGATGAATAAGTGACTGACTCACTGAATGAATGAATGAATGAATATTTCAGCGTCTCCTCAATTCAAACCTGAGTTAATCAACTCTGAAGAGAAGAGATTACATGAAAACATGTAATGTCATACAGCAAGCCTATCGTGTCTATCATTGAGTACTGATTATTTTGTGCCAGCTGCTAGGTGCTGGCCATGGCTAGGAATAGCCTAGGAGGTGATGCCTGTCCTCAGGGCATATTCTATAAGGGGAGGTTAGGCCCTGTGGGGCAGGGAGTGAGCAGGCAGGGTGTGGAATCAAATGGTCTAGGTTCAAACCCCTGTTCCTGCATTTAGTAGCTGTGTGGTCCTGGGTGGGCCTCTAACCACACTGGAAACTATGGGAGATATGAAAACAAAGCAGAAACGGACGCTGCTGTGTGAAGTAGAAACCCAAGAGAAGAAACTGGTTAAATGTGGCATATGACGAGTTTTGCTTTCACTGTTTTGCTCTCTACCAGATTCATTTCCTGTCATGAAAACTCCACCCATGCCCTAGTTGGAAATCATCAGTGAAAAGGACGGGAAACTGGGCTGTCCCGACGTGAGCAGCTGGGATCCCACTAGGTCACGAGCTTGGGAAAGGAGAAAGAAGGAGACGTTGTGTCTGGAGTCATGAGGAAGTGGGCTCCTCTGGATCTGCTGGATTCTGCCAGGGCCAGAGCCCCTTTTGGGTGTGGGAGGTCAGCCAGATGATCGTTGCTGATGCTCACAGGCTCACAGGGGGCTGACTCGGTCCCAGCAAGTAAAACACTTTTTTAAGTGCTTTACTTGCTGCAGATCATTTAGTGTCCACAGCCTCTGCATGAAGCCATCATTCTCTTTTTACAGCTCCCATTTTATTAGTGCTGACGCTGAGGCCTAAAGTTAAAGAACTCATCCAAGGTCACACAGCTAGTAAGTGGCAGGACCAGGATTCAACATAAGTTGTCTGGCTCAGGGTGTGTGAACTTAAACACTACCTAACTCCCCCCTTGCAAGTGGGATACAGCCTGGTTTTGCAGGAAAAGCACCCACTTCAGAATCAGGCAGAGAGGGGGGATCTGATCTGGCCGTGCAACCCTGGATATGGCACTAAACCTTCCTGATCTGTAATGTGGAAATCGTAAGAGGGCTGTTGTGAGGACTAAATGAGATAATATATGTAGCCATTTTCCTTTTCCTTCCTTCTTAGTCTTTCCTTCCTCCCTTTCCCCCATCCACCTGTTCCCCTGTTGAACTTTTATATTTCACCTTTGTTTTTCAAAGCTGGTGAAGAAAGCGAAGAGCTTCCACGTCTTGATTTACTCCTCTAATGGTGCAAAAACAAGGGATGAAGTATTTTTAATAATTCCATGTATATGCATACACACTGTGTGTGTGTGTGAGAGAGAGAGAGAGAGAGAGAGGATTGGCTGAAGGAATCAGGACAGGCTGCACTGGAGACCAGACTCTTCAGTGAGGCAGAGGGTACCAGCCAACAACATGGCAAAGACCTTCTAGAAGGGAGCAGAAGGGGCATGCCAAGAAGTAGTCTGTCACATGCACCTGAGAGAGGGCCTGGTAAACTACCACAAGGAAATGAAATAAACGTGGACCGGACCCCCTACCCAATGATCTCTTGTGATCATCTTGACAACTTACATTATTCTGTTCATTTCATAAGGAGGTTAAGTCACTTGCCCTAAGCCACACAGTTAGGGAATGGAGGCACCAGGGTGTGGCTAATGCCACACAGTCTTCCATCCTGCATATGTAAAGGTGGCGGGGGGTGGGGCATGCAATGTGGAAAGAGGGGCCAAGAAACCAGGAAGACTGAGTTTAAATGCTAAATGTCCTTCGTAGCCCACAGTGCTGTTATGAATTTAAATTAGATAATGCATTTTTAAATGCTTCAACAGTAAAGTGCTATGCAAACGGAAGATGATATCAGAACACAGGGAATACAGTGCAAACCATGGAGGCATACAGGCTCCTTTAAATTAGGGGGCAGTGGAAAGTCCATGAACTTCAGCATACGACAGGTCTGGGTTCTGGTAGTTGCTTTACTTTACCACTCTCTAGCAGTGTTGCCCGGAGCACATCTCTTCTCTGAATCTTAGTTCCCCTTATCCTTAAAATAGAGAAGCTGTACCCAAGGTGCTGCAGGGTCTCATCAGCCCTTACATGGTGAGAATCTGGGACAACACAGCTGGGTTCAGATCCACCTTCAAGTTGGCCTGCAGTGGCCCCAAAAGTAGTCAGACAATCTCAGGAAAGAAAACATTATTTTATTGTAATTTGATTTTAACACCTTGGTTGTTCCATTTATTGTAAGGGCAGCATATGCAAACTTTCGGAAAACACTAGAGGAATATAATACTCCTTAAAAAACCTTGAGGTTGCAGAAAAATACGAAGATGCATATAAAGTTCATCTAGACCTGGACACTTAACTTGTTGGTGTATGTCACTGCAAATTTTTGATTAAACAAAATAGAAGTCAATATTTAAAATCTTGATACTTTCCTTTCGTATAATCCTCTTTCATTAGTTAAACCAAGGGATACTGTCTACATATAGAAACTGTCTTTTAAAAAATTCTGATTGAATTCAGTTAACTAATCAAAAAATGTTGGGAAATTAGTTGAGCATTTTGATGTCACTATCAATTGTCTAATTGTTACTAAATCTGCCAAATAAAAGTGAAAAGCCTATTAGATTATGTAACTAATTATTCTTAAAACTCTTTACTGCCTTTAAAAAAATCAGTCAAACACAAACCTGGTTAATTAACTTGACTTTGCATCTTTAGCTTTAAGAGATACTGTTGCTAATCGCAACACGTATATTTTGCTTTACAAAAAGCTCAGTCTCTATACAATATTCTATTTGTTAAGAAAAATTGACACAGGCAGCACTTTGGGGAGGGAGTGTCTGATGCATCAAATCAGCAGAGCCAAGCTATCACTGACGGTCTGGAGCCTTCTGTCAGGGGCTGGAATTCAACAGCTGTCTTCCCTTCATGCCATAAATGATCCAGGTCATTCAATCAGATTAATCCAGCTGGGGGAGAAGTCATTGGTGAGTAAAACACCGATGTGTGTGCAGGCTTGGCTGGGGTTAAGTAATGTGACAAGAGTTGCATGAGGCATTTGATTACTCAAGCTCTCATTCTTAGGCCCACATGTATCAGTCAGGAGTAGCCAGGGTCTGCTGTGATAACAACCCCAATCTCAGTGGCTTAACATAATAAAAATTTATGTCTCACTTTATGCTATCATTGATAGACAGGTGGACTCTGTTCATTCTAGTCACTTAGGAACCCAGACAGATAGAGGCCTCATTTCAACACATGCTTCCAAGAAATGTGGCAAATTCTTAAAGCTTCTGCCTGGAAGTGCTGTGTGCAACTTTTTCTTTTCTCTTTTCTTTTCTTTTTTTTTTTTTTGAGATGGAGTCTCCCTCTGTTGCCCAGGCTGGAGTACAGTGGCATGATCTCGGCTCACTGCAACCTCTGCTTCCCGGGTTCAAGCAATTCTCCTGTCTCAGCCTCCCAAGTAGGTGGGACTACAGGTGCACGCCACCATGCCAGGCTAATTTTTGTATTTTTAGTAGGGACGGAGTTTCATCATGTTGATCAGGCTGGTCTCGAACTCTTGACCTCAGGTGATCCACCTGCCTCAGCCTCCCAAAGTGCTGGGATTACAGGTGTGAGCCGCCATGCCCAGCCGCCATATGCAACTTTCACTCACATTTTACTGGACAAAGCAAGTGATACGACTACACCTAACTCCATTGGGGGTGGGGAAGAAGAATGCTGCCATATGATTGTCATTTTGCCACCAAACCAACTATGTGACCTCGGGCTCTGTCAGCCTCAGCTTCGATATCTATATAATAGGGGTTATCTGGCCTCTATATTCATTCATTTATCATTTATTCATTCAATCAGCGAATACAGTTTTCTGGTTAGGAGCCCAAATTCTGGAGCCAGCTTACCTGGGGTCATTCTCAGCTAAGTCACATACTACCTGTATAACCTTAGGCAAGTTGTTCAATATCTTCTGGAGCTCAGTTTACTTATCTGTAAAATGGGGATGATAATAGTACCCATCTCATAGAGTTGTTGTGCAGGTATAATGCATATATTATATAAGATATATAGAACAGGCAAAGTCCTTAGAACAGTTCCATGTGGTAAGTGCTGTGCACATGGTAATTTTAATATTCATGAATCCATTTAGCCATTTATTTAATGAATATGTGTTGATAATCTTTCCTGGTTACCTTTGAAGGCTCTTATGAAGACTAAAGGAAAAAAACAGATGTAAATTCCCTTTGCAAATGATAAGTTGCCCACAGGGAGGCATAATGAGAGGCAGCAGTTTTATAGGACTTGGATTTATTTTTACTACCATTTATTGAGCACATAGTATGTGTTAGGCTCTGTACTAAATGCTTTTATAACAACCCTATGAGATAGTTTTATAGATGCGGGAACTGAGACATCAAGAGGTTAGGTCCCACAGACGGTGAATGGTAGGGCCTTGCAGGGTGCAGACCCAGGATATGGTCAGCCTTGCATGAAAACCCTTGCTCTTTCCCTGGCGCCATGCTGTGGAGAATCATCTGCTCATCATCTGGCTTGTTGGTTTTTCTACTAAATCGAAGTTCCTCAAAGGCAGAAGATGTTCCCCTTAATTCTTGGTGTTATTTTGCTGCCCAGTACCACACCAGTGACACCATAAGGTGGCCATTTACAAAGAGGAGGAGGCCAGGCACGCTAGCTCATGCCTGTAATCCTGGCACTTTGGAAGGCTGAGGCAGGCAGATTGCTTGAGTCTGGGAGTCCGAGACCAGCCTGGGCAACATAGCGAAACACCATCTCTATAAAAATACAAAAATTACTTGGGTGTGGTGGCGCATGCCTGTGATCTCAGCTACTTGGGAGGCTGAGGTGAGAGGATCAGTTGAGCCCAGGAGATGGAGGCTGCAGGGAGCCAAGATGGTGCCACTGCACTCCAGCCTGGATAATAGAGTGAGACCCTGTCAAAAAAAAAAAGGAGAAGGGGAGAGATTTAAGCCAAATATCAGTCTTGGGTTTAAATCTTGCCTCTCCCCCACCTGGCTGATAACTTTTGGGACGTCATTTCTCCACTCGAGGTTTTTGGTTTTTTGGTTTTTTTTTTGAGACAGAGTCTCGCTCTGCCACCCAGGCTGGAGTGGATCTCAGCTCACTGCAGCCTCCACCTCCTGGGTTCAAGCAATTCTCCTGCCTTAGCCTCCCGAGTAGCTGTGATTACAGGTTCCTGCTACTCCACCCAGCTAATTTTTGTATTTTTAGTAAAGACGGGGTTTCACCATGTTGGCCAGACTGGTCTTGAACTCCTGACCTCAAGTGATCCCCCCGCTTGGCCTCCCAAAGTGCTGGGATTACAGGCGTGAGCCACTGCACTTGGCCTCTCCTCTTGAGGTTTTAATTTCTTCAACTGTTAAATCAGTTCCACAGCCCTTTCTATCCATAAACCCTTCATGATTCCTACTCTTTGAACACTTACAGCTTAAGAGATATTTGTTGATTTGATAAGAAAGCATGACCACACTTAAAAGGCTACTTATTATCAATTTTAGGCCATTTAGCTTGTGTCTGACATACTTCAAAGCCAGAGAAGAAAAGATATTATCTGACAGTACACATCTTTCTTCACCTGAGCACAAATTTTCCATTTTGCCTCTGGCTCTGCAAAAAAAAGGAGGGGGAGTGGGGAGGGGAAGGGGAAACACAGCCACACTGTGGAGCTCATGGGCTCTGGTGCAGTGTGTCCTGGGGAAACTTCCCAAAGCCAAGGCCCTTGTTGGGTAAGAAGGCAGACCCAGCCTGACCTCTGCAGGAAAATTCCCCTTGAGGCAGTGTTGCGGGGTCACACACTTCCAGCTTGCCAAGGCAAAACACATATGCTGCAGACACAATGGGCTTGGAGTAAACCAGCCCTTCCTGCAGATACCAGCCTGCAGAACACACATTTTGGGAGCCTCTGGCCAGGGGGCTCAGTACGTGCCGCTCAGCCGGGAGAGTCAAGGATGCCGTGGCAAGTAGACTCCCCCAGCTGGGGAGCAGTGAAGACCTGGCTACGCTCATTGCTGCCCCAGAAGCTGCAAGCTCCACTCACAGTTTCTCCATCCCTCCCTCATGTGATAATAGCTACCACTCTCAAGCACCTGCTTGGTGTGGTGACTGTGCTCAGCAGTGTGTAGACATTAATTTTTTTAATCTCATAGCTGCTTCCTGAAGTAGGTACTGTTCTCCACATTCTGCAGAGAGGACCCTGGAGCCCAGGAAGGTTGCCTGACTGGCTATGGTCACACTGCTAGTAAGTGCAAAGTCAGGATCCTAACCCATGACCAGTATTCCAAATCCATTTCTAAGGTTTGTAATAAATCAGAAGCTGTGGTAGAAGGAGACACTGATGCTTCCAGACCTAGCCTCTCTCTCTCCCCAGGGACAGTGCCCATTCTGCCTCTCCCGTCCACAAGAAGGTTCTGAGGACACTGGGGCTGCCTGGGACTTCCTATCCTGGTTGGACCAAGACCTGTGCAGAGCAACTTGGCTTCCAGGGAACTTCAGCAGCCCTGGTTTTCCATGGGCTGAGTCATTGTAGCTTAGCCCAATGTTTTCAGCTGGAACAGTCATAGGAAAGTGTCTGGAAACTCCCCCATGTCTTATCGGCAAAGAATTTATTGAAGACAATTCAGCCACATTCCTCAGCTTTCTCAGACCTCACCTTGCCCTGGGAGAATGAGAAAGGCCAGAAAGCCATAAGGGCGAAAATGAGCCACGGAATTAGGAAGAGGTTTTCATGCCAGTGCAGGGAACTGGCAGCTTCTGCAAACACACCACTGACAACAGCTGGCCTGTGAGGGCCCAAGGACAATGACCCTGGGCCCAAGGGTGCCCGGGCCCCTGACAATGACCCTGGACCCAATGACCTTGGGCCAATGACCCCGGGCCCCTGCCATATGCCATCCTATGCCATCCGTCTACCTTGACTAGTGCCAAATGCCTAATGTGTGCAAGGAGCTGAGTTAGGCACTGACAGAGCCCAGTGGTTGAGTTTCTCAGGCAGATCTGGACTCAGAGTTCACGTCTGTTGCTTACTGGCTATGTGACCTCAGGCAGGCTATTTAATCTCTCTGAGATTTATTTTCCTATCTGTCGTTTATCAAAACTTATGAGTTGTGGTGAGGATTAAATGAGAAATATATACGCTCAGCTTCGTGTGTGACATACTCTCAAGTTGTCAAGTCATAGTAGCTTTTATTAAGTGTCAAACAATCATGTCACACCTTAATGAATTCAAACCTGGTATGTGTTAGAGACTGTGCTTGGCTCTGGAGAGAGGTGGAAAGACAGACACAATCCTTGTCTTCAAGGAGCTCACAGGACAGTGAATTAGCATATTATTACTAGGAAGGAAATGTATCCAGAGAGATATATAAAGGGTATGAAGAGAACAGAGACTGGAGACCCATGGGAAGGGTAAGTACAAGTTCCTGGAGAAGGTGATGGCTGAGCCGGTACCGAAGCAAGGTGGGAATTTGCCAGCTGAGGGGAAGGGGCTGGGAGGCAAAGGCAGCCAGAGGGGGCAACTTGCACAAAAGCTTATGCACTACTCAGTGCCTGATATGAACTGGACAGGGAATGGCTGAGGATGAAAGGACTCCAGGCTTGGTGGAGAAAAGCTGGGTTCCAAAGGGTTATCCTTCCCTTTCCAGCTGTTAACCTTTTGCGTGTCTTATTATCCCTTGGAGACTTAATTTCCTTATCAGTAAAGTAGAGCCACCACTAGCTACTTAACAGGGTAAGCTCCATTAGAAAATGCTACAGTGTTTGCACACTGACAGGCGTGTTTGTGGCTGAGTCTCTTGCACCCCAAAGCATGGTCCCTGGTGCAGCCAGTAGTTTGCGGTGCTCAAAAAGGTATCATACTAGCTTTCTTAGTGGAGTACTCACTATGGGCCAGGCACTGTGATAAACCATATGAATCTTATCCAGTTAGATAAGCTAAGCATGATCATTACTCCTCTCTAGGTGTGTCCAAAACTGAGGGGTTCTCAGCAATCAGAAAATTCTGGGCAAACCTGGAGGAGTTGGTCACCCACCAAATGGGCATAGGAATAGGCCCAAGGCCAGTGCCTGAGCTGGAATTTGAACCCAGTCCTGTTTGCACACAGCACCCGAGTTCTTAACCACTGCACTATTACTTAAATCCGTAAATGATATTCTTTCAAAACAGAGTAATTGCTGAACCGATTCATTCCTAAACAGACCAATTAATCTTCCCTGTCTTTCAACTAATTTCCCTTCCGCACAATGGGTCCAGCATTCCGTCTTGAGCTTATGACACTCATATTTAGAATACTTGAAATATTGTCCTGTGAATAGACTGTAAACAGAGAGGAGAGCAGAGGGAAGGAGGGGAAGGGAGGGGGATGGGACAAGGCTGCAGCCGCCAGCACCTGTCCTACCGGGGCCACAGCCGAGTGCAGTCTCAGCCTCTCTGCCCCCATCACCCACTCCTGTCCGGAGCCGGGGGCATCAGTTCCAAATATTTGGCAGACCCACCCGATAAGCCCTGCAGTTGAGTAGCAGCTGTGAAATGGGAGTTTGGGAGGGCCATTGAGCTGAGCAAGGAGCAGAAGGCATCAGGACCTTTGATTCCTTTTCCAAAGCACATTTTAAACCAGTAGCATGCTGGTACGGGGCTGGCGGCCCACAGTGAGGGATGAACCGACGCCTGCTTGGCGACAGGCAGGCATATGACACAAGGGTAAAGTATTATTTACTTTCCGGGAACAGGTGCTGCCCAGGACTTCCAGTCCTCTCTTGCCTGACTTCTCCCCTATCCACATGGCCCGGCCCTTCTCAGAGGCTGCTCCTTCCCTCACGCTGCACAGCCCCGGCCCTGGGCACTGCTTCCTTCTCAGCTCTTAGCAACATGTGGCTCACAGGCACCCAGCCCGTGCCAGTGGGGGGTTGGGTCCCACCTGGGACATGTGCCTGCTGGAATCAGCTCATTTTACATAAGCTCTTGGCACAGATGCCAGGTGATAACAACTTTTTGGCCCCAGTTAACCTGCAACCACCCTGTCTGTGCCCACGCAGATGCAACAGAAAGTCATGGAAGAGTGAGAAAGAAAGTTACTGCACGCAAATGTCTTTGCATACTGCCAGATTCATTCTGGAAAAATGTGCTAGATTGTGATCCACTATCAGCTTTTGTATTAGAAGGGAAACAACCAACTACGCAGGCGAAATCCACCTACCACCAGCTGGCCTTTCCTCCTCTGATTCTGTGTTATTTCCCTAAATCTCTGGTTGGTAAACGTGCAAGAGAAAAGGTTTGGGCTCTTCTGCTGATTCACAAAACAATACAGATGGCAGTTAAGACATTTCTTTGCATAGCTTGATTAGGGACAAACAGAGAAGGGGGAGTGAGCAAAGGGCCTGGAGGTCTTGCTTGGCTCATGAACGGATCACAGGCTGCTTTCACCCCATGCCTCTCTTTCTGAACCCCACGAAACCCCACACCCCCCTTTCTGAACCTCAGAACACGTTGGCACCAATTGTGAAGCAGCTCCTCAGCCCAGGGCTGCGGAGGGGAAAAAGTGCTCCCAGTCTGGCAGTGGAGGGAAAGCAAATATACAACTCATCACGGCACATGGTCCCGGGTCATAGGCCGTGAGGGAAAGAAGCCACATGCTGTGGGTTTAGAAGAGGACAAATTGCCTGCGGTGGAGGAGCTCAGACGAAGATGGTCACATAACGGCCTGGTTTAGAGCCTCACTCACTCTCCCTGACCACAGTAAACTGCATCTTCACCAGCGTCTTGTTTCTGAGCTTGCCCTACTTCAATGCACCTTGAATTCTTCTGCCAGAGAGCTTTTCCTAACTTGAACATTGGACATAGTTTCATTCATTCAAAATCTTCCACTGGCTGCCATCACTCCAGGATAAAGGACGGCTCATTATCATCTAACTCCTACCTCCCTCCCCAGCCTTGTATTTTTGTTTTGTTTTGTTTTTGAGATGGAGTCTCACTCTGTCACCCAGGCTGGAGTGCAGTGGCACCATCTGGGCTCACTGCAACCTCCGCCTCCTGGGTTCAGGTGATTCTTCTGCCTCAGCCTCTTGAGTAGCTGGGATTACAGGCGCGCACCACCACGCCTGGCTAATTTTTGTATTTTTAGTAGAGATGGGGTTTCACCATATTGGCCAGGCTGGTCCTGAACTCCTGACCTCATGATCTCCCCACCTTGGCCTCCCAAAGTGCTGGGATTACAGGCATGAGCCACTGCGCCCGGCCAGCCTCGTCTCTTGAACTCATCTCTTCTCACCATTTTTACTCCGGTGGTGCTGGACTTGACTTCATTTTCCCTTTCGTAGATTGAATTCATGATGAACTCCTGTGCGTCTTTCAAAACCCACCTTCCATATGATTGCCTTACAGTATTATGTTGTCTTCTGTGCTCTGTATCTTGTTCTGTTCTTGTTGTAATTACTTGGATTACAGTGGTTTATTTTCCTGTTTATGTCTGCCAAAAAACTGGAGCTGCCTAGTGTGAGGGTTGTACATACATCAAGGATGTGTCCCTGCACCTAGCACAGTGCCTGGCACATCATCATGCTTAACAAATGTTGGTGCCCTCCCTTTCCACCAGAGGAAATGTGACATCCTGCGGGGGGCTGGACCCCTCCCTTTCCACCAGAGGAAATGTGACATCCTGCTGGGGGCTGGACATACCTAATGTCCTCAGTGGCCACCTCTCCCATTCTAGGCCCCTCTCCTGTAGTCCTCACGCCACACACCCCCTTACAAAGCCTGTATTTCCTCCATCCTCAACAACTCACCTCACCCTCCACCCCACAAAAAAAGGCCTGATCTCAGGGGAAGATAATTTAAGCCCTTCCAGTGATTAATTTTATCTGTGTTGTCGCCAGCTTGCAACCCACCCCTCATTATAGGAGCGTTACTAGACTTCTTCATCTGGTGGGCCAGAGAAGAGGGCCAAAAAAAGAGACGGGGTTGGATCATAGTTAATCTTTTTGTGTCTTTCACGTATTTGCTCCTTTGTTCTCACAACAACTCTGCAAACAAGGTATTTTTACCTCCACTTTACAGATTAAGACCCTGGGGCTTGGCGACAGCAAGTGACTGTCCCAAGATCACTCAGCTGATAAGTGATGGAGCCAGGATTCCAGCCTAGACTGACTGCAAAGGGCTTGAACCCTTCACCGTAACGCGGGTGGGAGTCTGTGGGGTGATGTTTCCCAGCTGCCCTCCACACAAAACATGGAAAGTCACTGTCCTAATTATTTCTCTACCCTAAAGGTCCCAGGGTAAAATCCCATTTCTTCCAAGAGGCCCTGCCTTCTTTATCCAGCCCAGACTGATCTTGTTTTCTCACCTCCCATTCATTCCTCAACCACATACTGACCCTCCACTCTGTAGCCGTCTTAGGTACACATTGTGATGGGCCCCAGAGATACAAAATCCAGTAGGCCCCGGTCCTGCCCCCAGGTTCCTGTGGTGTACTGGGGTGAGGGAGCTGCGTGACCCAAGCAAGCTTGATGTCCTGCTAGGGGCCTGGGCCTACTCCAAAACAGACACATCTGTCATGTATGTCCCTTCTGTGACCCTAAATTGGATTTTCAGTACCATGTTTTATTTTCTCATGGATTCCATTGCAACTCACATTTGTTATCAGGAGTAGGGATTAAGCCCTACTGGCCTCTGGGTGCCTCGTCTGTCATCTGTGAAGTGGTATATTGGCCCCAACTGTCCAGTCCTCATTCAGGAGCCCCCACAGTGAACCCTTCCTCTAGCCTCATCACCCAGCGCCACTCTCCTCACGACTCACACTTCCCGGGTCTGGACTGAAGACTCTGTTCCCACAAACATGTCCCTCTCTCACCCTTCTGCCCCCGGTCTCCACCCACCACGGCCCCATTCATCCTTCTTGGCTCATCACAGAGTCCACCTCCATCAAGCCTCTCCTGATTTCCCTAACCAGATGTAATCACTGACTCTCAACCCTTCCTTGCAGAGTTCAAGTTTCCAGCAGGCAAGGGCATGTTTCGTGGGCAATTTTCTAAAGCGTGCAAATACAGCAATTCCTAAACTCTGAGGCATAGTAGAAAGTACAACTGAACTAGGATTGGCTCTGAAATCCTAATTTCTAGCCTCCTGTCTAGTCGACACTTGTGTAACATACAAGGGATTAAAACTTTTGTTTGTTTTCATTGATCACTAAGCAAGCACAAAAAAATATAAAGAAGGTTTAAACTATCCATTTCTACCACCAAGTGATAACCACTACTGTTATTTTGGTATACTGTCTTCTTCTTGTCTATGCATGTAACACAGACGGAAATAAACATGCTGCCAATATTGTTTTGTAACCTTTTTCGCTTAATATTTAATGGACATTGTCATTGGTAAAACTGGTTTCTATAGAAGAGTTTTCTTTAAAACAATTATTGGCTGGGTGCAGTGGCTCATGCTTATAATCCCGGCACTTTGGGAAGCCAGAGTGGGAGGATCATTTGATCCCAGGAGTTTGAGACCACTCTGGGCAACACAGCAAGACCCTACTTCTGCTAAAATAAAAAATTAGCCAGGCATGGTGGCACTCACCTATAAAGTCCTAGCTAGCTGGGAGGCTGAGGTGGGGGAATCGCTTGAGTCCAGGAGGTCAAGGCTGTGGTGAGCTATGACTGCACAATTGCACTCCAGCCTGGGTGACAGAGTGCAAAAAAAATTATGAAAAAATATTGAGGTATAATTTACACACAACAAATACACCCATTTTAAGTGTATGGTTTGATGAGTTTTGTCAACTGTGTGTGCTCAGGCAACCACCACCACAATTAAGATTTAGAACACTTCCACCATTCCTGAAAGTTCCTGAAAAACCCTTGAAATCAATTTCTCCCTACACCTGGGCCCAGATAACCACTGATCTCCTTCTCTAGCCTGATTTCCATAACTCCATTATATTTCACCCTATGGTATGCCCTTATTTGTTTGGCCGTTTCCCAATTGTTGGACATAAGAATGGTATTAATTTGTTTCCGTGTAATAAATTACAGTCCAATGAACAGTCTTTTGTCACACCTCTGACTCTTTCTTTGGGATAAATGTCCAGACCTGGAATTATTAGATTAAAGAGCAGGCATACTTTTAAGGTTGATGATAAATATTTGTATGTGTCATTTTTAATTCTCCTGAGTCTGTTTCCTCATTTGTAAAATAGGGATTAAAATTCCAACCTCAAGGAATTGTGAGGATTATATGACGTAGGATACAAGACACTTTGAATAACCAGCAAACCAATGCACAAATACCTGGGGAGCCGACTAGGAGGAAGAGCCTCTCAGGCAGATGGATCTGAGTTTAAATCCTGACTTTGCCTCTTTTCTAACTGCTGACCTTGAGTAACCTATGTAGTCTTAGCAAACCTCAAATTTCACAGTGTCAAATGCGAATAACATGTTCCATTCTCAAAGGGTTGTTATGAAGGTAAAGTGCAATACTCCAGGTAAGGAGTTTAGAAGAATTCCTAGCTTATAGCTGCTCAGTAATTTGCAGTTGTTTGTTTCAGTCAAGGTTCTTGGTTACAAATAAATAGACATTAACTCTGTTTAACTTGAGGAGGATAGGAATTTCTTAGAAGGATAACAGGTAGCTCATGGAATCAACAGGAAGACTGGAGAACCAGGCGTGGAAAATGGGCAGGAACCAAGGTAGACTGGGCAGCTAAGACAGAGCCCAGGCCTTGTCCCAGGAACTGTCTGCTCAGGGCCTGGTGCTGGCACTGCTGCCACTGAAGGCTTGCTGCTGAGGCTGCCACCAGACACGAAAGTCGTTTGGCTGGGATCATCCCAGGCCACCCCCATGTCTTTGTATCACTTGCTCCATATTTAAAGCTCCAGAAAGAGGCATCCAAATGGCTGAGTCCAGCATGGGGGCCAGGGAATGATTAAAAAGATCATTTCCAGGGAACGGATAAAAAGATGCCTGCTTTCTTCCAACTTCTATAGAGGGAAGAGGGTCCCCGCCTCTTCCCAAAACCCACAAAATGAGAGGATTTCCTAAAATAGGAAATGGGCTCAGATACTAGGTAGCTAAAATGATGAGGGTCCACTACATTATTACTTTTAATATTATGATGACTAAATAAATATTTGGTGAATTGCATTTATTCTGTAAATGTGCTAAGTGCTGTAGGATGAAGATTTTAAAGAAACTTTTTGATAAACGCTTTGATAAAAGATACAGCAAGGTTGCACATTTGGATGGTGTCATACTGGGTTTTCTTTCTCTGAGAACACAACCTTCTAATGATTTTGACGTGTGTGTGTATTTGTGTGTGTGTTTGCGTGTGTGTGTTGAGGTGGGCATGAAGAGGACAGACGGAGAAAGTGAAATCTATGATTTACTGAAAATGTACAATCTTGATCAAATTCACAAATTCCATTGTGTATTTCCTGTTGGTTTGGTTTAGTTTTTCACTGAAACAAGGGAAGTCTACCAAGTAAGATGAGGTAGACAGCCCTGTTGGCCACAGCTAAGGGTAACCTGAGGGCTGGTGGAGAATCAATCGAATGCAGTCAGCAGCTGATTCTTGTTATTTATCTTTCTGTTATTTATTTAAGCTATGATTTATTGAGCACTTAATGGGCATTACTTTATTTAATTCTCACAATTGCACTGTGATGGGAGAACTGAAGCTCAGAGGATAAATACTTCTTTCAAGGTCACACGGCTAGGGAGTTAAAAAGTTTGGGATTTGAAGCCAGTTCTGCCTGCCTTTGAATTCAGTGCATTTAGCTACAAGTGCAGTAAAGCAAATAGTATGCACATGACTAGAGTTAGCTGGGGACAGGGCCACTGTGTAAATGGACTTGTTAGCCTGGTAGATGTCACACTGGGGCAAAAGGTGGGAGGTGACTTCTCTGTGAGGTGAGTTCTCCAACAATCCTTCTGTTCAAGCATCTCAGACAGATTCCCAGCACCCCAAGCCCAAGGAGGTAGACTAGTCATTTACAGAACGGATTTTCAAAAATGTGTTTTTCCTTAAAAACTCCCTTACTATAAAAGGTTAAATGAATGTACACCCAGATTAAATAAAATCTGAAGTTTTCTACTTACCTCTGCCTCTCCTCCCTGTCCTTCTGGGCAATTAATGATGTCAGTTTTAATGTATTCTTGTGGAGTTCTTTCCATGCATTCAGAATTGTAAGTAACTATTAGTTAAGGTCGCCTTCAGGGGCAGAAAAAACAAAAAGCAAAAGTAAGTATTCGCATATCCTTTTATGAATAACATAATTGTATTATACTATGTGCATTGGTCTACCATTTACTTTGTCCACTTAGCAATACATCTTGAAGATCTTTCCATGATGGCACATGTAGCTTTACCTCATTTTAAGTTTTCCATGGTTGACCATTGGATGAATATACAATATTCATAGTTGTAAATACATAGTTTACTTAATACTATATATTACTAAAGATGTGGATTATTTCCTCTTTTTTTGCTGTTATAGACAATGATGCAATGATCCGCAAGTGATTTTTCTGCTCCTGAAAACGTATTCAAACTGTTTGCATTTATAAATGCAACCTATCTCATTGATTGGTAGGTTGACCTCAAGGAGAAGAGTGCAGATTTAAGTCAGCTTGGACCCTCCTCTGAGAAGCCATCCCTGATGGGTCCCATTTACTTGAGATCATCATTTCTTCCTTGTATTCTCTTTGCACTCTGCACACACTTTAATCACTGATCTTATCACTCTGAAGTGTCATTATTGATACACTTGTGTTTTTTTCTGCCAGATTGTGAATTCCATGAAAGCAAGGACTGTGCTTTCTGAGTCTCTAGCCAAGCACCTGCCACATGGTAAGATCAATAAATATTTGTTAAATTAAGCTGATTCTATGTGCTTAACACTCCATTGGCCCCCTCACAAGTTTTAAAGGCATGGTTTCCCTCTCTCTGTCTCTCTCTTTCTCTCTCCTACACCAAGTCACACATATAATAAACATACAATGTATATACTCCCACAGAGGAACTAAACTATCCTGTAAAATGCTTGAATTTACCAGGGATTAGGAAAGACATGAATGGAGTCTTTTTTTTCTGTCTAAAGGAGTTGTTGTTTACTCTCCGTATTCCCAGGGCTGCTGTAACCAAGTACCACAAACTGGGTGGCTTAAACAACAGAAACTTATTGTTTCACAGTTCTGGAGGCTAGAAGTCTGAAATCGAGCAGCAAGCTTAGTTTCCTCTGATGGCTGTGAGGGAGGGATCTGTGAAGGATTCAGCCTCTCTCGGTGGCTTGTAGAGGGCCTTCCCCCTGTGTCTCTTTCCTCTCTTCCTGTCTGTCCAAATTTCCTCTTCTTGTAAGGACACCAGTCATAGTAGATTAGGGTCCATCCTAATGACCTCATTTTAACTTGATTACCTTTGTAAAGATACTTTCTCTAATAACATTCTGAGGTACTGAGGAAATTCAACATAGGAATATTTTGAGGGGGTCACAATTTATCCCAATAACACTGTCCTTCTGAAAATTGTTTTAAAATCACATGAAGGAACCGCCAATCAGCAGGAATCTCCTGGGACTATAAAAACAAAGAAGAAATGTCTTTGGCTATGTGACTGACAGTTGGCCAAGGCTGGTGAAACATTTCCTTCCCAGTCAGAAGTTTGAGGGTCACCCTTGCCCCCATCCTGGGCCCAGCATCTGGAGCTGAAGTTCTCTCTGCCCTGGAAAGTAGAAGGTGCTCTACTCACTGCTAATTACACTGCTTGCCATTCCCTGAGGCCTTTAAAATATTTCTCTGATGATATGGAATCTGAGCTCCTGACTGATAAAAGCTTTGAGTTTCACAAGAGCTTGGTTCTCCAGGTACTTTTTCAGCTCAGGCTAATATCTATGTGTCATCTATTCAGCCTCATCTGGGATGAAGCTCTATGATGAGGCCGAACTTTGGGTGTAAGGGGGACTTCTGCCCTAGGAGTGGGCATGGACCCCCCCCCCCGGAGGTCCTACACTCCCTGGGATTCTCTGATCCAGATCCAGTGCAGATGTAATTGTCTCTCTATTCAACTGTCTCTGCCACTGGCCTATCTCTGTCTTGCTCACTGTGTCCCCTTAACAGCTGACACTGGGACAGCTGATCTTTCTGGACTAGTCAGCAAATCCCAACTACTTGTGCCAGAAACCTGCCTCCTGAGACACAGCATGGCTTTGGTAAACTAGGCCAACTGGGGTGGGGGAGGGGAGCCCAGGGTATAGACAGGGAGTCGGGGGAAGAGCTGCATATGAAGGAGTGCGATTGGGAGTTTGAGGAGGAGAAGCCGGTGGAAATGGACACAAAAGTCTTCCAGAAAGGGTCAGTGGACTCATTCATTCATTCATCCATTCATTCAACAACTATTTTTCAAGCACCTGCTATGTGGCTAGACACTACACTTGGCACTAGGAATGATGTAGTGAATCAAACGAAATGCCTGTCTTCATGAGCTTACATTTTAGTATGGACAGGAACAAAAAGCAAATAAATTAATGCACAAATCCTATGTCTAGCACGACACTGTAAGTGTTTTACGATGAAACCCGAAGCAGGGCAAGGGCGTGCTCTTTTAGATAAGTCTAAAGGGAAGGCTCAGAAGAAATATTTTAGCAAAGACCTAAATGAAGTGATGGGGAAGCCATGTGAATTCCTGGGGAAGAGCACGCCAGCCCATGGGAAGAGAAGCACAAAGGCTCTGAGGCAAGTGTGGGCTGGCATATCAGAGCCACAGAAGGAATCCAGTGAGGGGGAGACAAAGTCAGCAGCCCATGAGAGCAGCGCACAGAGCTAACTCTCCTAGGGTTCATTGTTTGTGTTTGTTTGTTTGTTTGTTTTGCTGAAACGTATTGAAATCTTACTATGTATCAGATTTTAAGGACTTTAGATATATTAGCTTGTTTATTTCTTTTAAAAACACTATGAGATAGGTATTATTATCATCCCTATTTTACTTTATTTTTAAAAGTTAATTAATTTTTTTTTTTGAGATGGAGTCTAGCTCTGTTGCCCAGGCTGGAGTGCAGTGGCGTGATCTCAGCTCACCCCAACTCCACCTCCCGGGTTCAGGCAATTCCCCTGCCTCAGCCTCATGAGTAGCTGGGATTACAGGCATGCATCACCACACCAGGCTAATTTTTTTTTTTTTTTTTTTTGTATTTTTAGTACAGACGGGGTTTCACCATATTGCCCAGGCTGGTCTCGAACTCCTGACCTTGTGATCCGCCCACCTCAGCCTCCTAAAGTGCTGGGATCACAAGCATGAGCCACCACACCCAGCCTATCATCCCTATTTTATAAATGAAGAAATTGAGGCACAGATCGATTAAACAGCTTACCTAAGCATACGGCTAATAAGTGATTGGGCCTAGATGCCCACTCCAGGCACCTCATAACCACTATACTGTCCTTAGATTTCAGCCTTAACCTTGTTAGAGCAGCTATTGCCCCACTGCCCCCTCATCTGTGCTTCCAGGAGGAGCTCTGTTTTCAAGGAGCTGCCAGTATTCATTCATGCACTCAGCAAAGGTTTGCTAAGCTCCACTGTGTGCACACAACAGTGCTGGGCCCATGGGAGAAAGAAGTGAGGAAGACAGAGGAGTAGTCAGGAAGACAAGTAAAGATCCACAGAGGAGGTAAACGCAGGATGTTATGAGGACCATATCCACGCGTGGGTAGGTCAGGAGTCACAGAAGCCTTTCTAGAGAAAGGTGATCTGCAGCCAGGTCATGCAATGCCCTGGGGGACACGGCATGAATCAGCCCTTCTCCCACCTCCTCTCTCACTGGGAGAAACTTGTGTGCGGCAAACCCCACAGCTGTCTATATGCCCCACCAGTGCATTCCACTTGCCAACAAATCCACTCTTTGTTGTCCACAAATCACCAGTCACTATTATTCTCCTTCCTAAAACATGCCTGCTTTCCTCCTACCCTCACACCCATCCCTACCCACTGCTGGGATTGCAGGTGTTGGAGCAGCTAAGAAGTGGCTCCTCTCTCCAAAGAAGAGTGCTGGAGAGCTGCAGCAGCTTTGAGGGATGTGTGTCAGGCTTTACTCCCTGGCTGAGAGGAGTTTGGATGCAGTAGCAACCCCCCTGAAGTCCCAGCATGAGTGCAGCTGTGGCAGAGTGATGAAGGGTTGCAGAAGGCCATGCCTACTCATCAAACCAGTGCTAAAAGGGAGAAAAGCAGGCAGGAAGGAACCATGAGGCCTTGGAAGCACAAGAAAGGGAAAACCAACAGCTGGGCTCAGGAGAACCCCCGCAGCCTGGCCAGCCCTGGGGCCTTCTCTGCCAATAATAAAGCTAGGGGTGCCGCAGCCCACAAACTCTGGCCCTTACTTTCTTCCTCAGAGGGGAAAAGGAAAGGTGAGGAAGTGGGTAGCTCTTAGAAGACTGTTTTGGTTTCTAAGTAAAAAAGAGTTGTTTCTGATGTCTGCCCAGAGATAGAGCCAGGTCCCAGGGGGCTGGATTTTGTGGTTCCAGTAAAAGGAGCGATGTTGACATGGAATTCTTGGATTGGCCTCATTTCATTAAAAACAAGCAGCCAAACCAAACGGAAAATGGAATTCAGCAGAGAAGCATGTGCTGACTCCCCCTCACCATCCCATCCTGCCCCACAAACTTGCCTTTCAATGCCAGTCAGCACACAACTTAGGTTTCCTAACCAATGTCCTAGCATCAGGGATTTTGCTGGCAGGTCCTTGAGCTCACAGGATGCGCAGTTTGCTCCCAGTGGGCTGTTTCTTAGCAGGGTCAGCCTGCGCCCATGACCTTGTCACTTCTCAAACTTCCTGTCCTTTAGTAGGGGAAAAAAAGTACAAGGCAAAGAGATGATTGGAACCAGATCAGCTGTCCTAAGAAGGTGTCCCAGAGTCCGTAGATGGCTGTAGTTTTGGACTTGTAGTTCCTGCCTTCTCTGTCCTAGAGTGGGACCTTAGGTGATCACTTTTCATAGCCTGCTTCTATGGTTAAAAGTCAGGCCAGTTTCCTGTGCGTCAATCATTGAAGATGGAAGATCGATTTCCAACCAACCAGCTCTGTGACTGTGAGTTTAGACAACTTGCTTAACCTCTCTGTGTCTTGATTCCCTTGGCTGTCAAATGGAGACAAAATGCCTCTATTAGGTTTCCAAAAGGATTAAATAAGAACATATATGTAAAATGGTGAAGACATGCTGTCCATACACATAAGCATTCCATAAATTGTAGCGGTAATTATTGTTTTATTATTAACATCATATTAGTCAGCCGATGTATTAGCCAAGCGTCTTTGATTATAAAGAGCTAAAATAAGAACTAAAATCCAGCTCAAGAGAAAGGTAGTGACGGTAAAGGCAGGGTGCTAGATTATTGTAAGGGTACAAATTACCTCATGGGATAGGGGGCAGGAGATGAAGTTGAGTTTCAGGTGATTTGGAATCAGGAACTGAAAACCTGGCACTAAGACTCTTTATTCTCCATCCTAGAGTGTCTTCTAGACCAGCGCTGTCCAACAGAACCATCTGCAATCATGGAAATATTCTATATCTGCAGAGAGGATCTGAGTTTAAAATTTCTAATAATTTAAGTAAATTAATTTAAATGTAAACACATTAACTTGAATCAATTAATTAAAATTGTTATTTAAATAAAATAGGTACATGAGGCTACTGTATTGTCCAGCCCAGTTCCAGACCTTTCTCCTCCCTCCTTCTCTGGCCCCACCCCAGCTTCCTTTGCGTCCTCATTGGCACGAAGCCTACCACAATTATGAGCTCTGCCTTTACTGCCTCACTTCTCAGCCCAGGGCCCACTGTCAACTCCAGTGCCTCTTGTTTTGGGTTCCAAAACCTAGGAGAGTAATTTGACTTCATTCATCTTTTCATGCCAGGCAGCAAATTAAAGGCCACTCTATGCAGGGAACTCTTTAGGGCCAGGGCTTCTCTCCCAGACCATCGGGTCATGGAGTTTTGTCCTGTTTCTCCAAGGGCTGAGTGAGGGTTCCCCGCAGGAGGGGCTCAGTGGGGCAGGCAGCTCTTGTACGCTGTGCTTTTCGTCCAGGATGGCAGTAATCCAGTGGTTGGCATCGATGGCTTGCTGGTTCAGGAACTGTAGGGCTAAGGATAGGGAGTGTGCCTATGCCTTTCCCGGCTTCTGCAGTGATTCAGGCCCTGTTTGTGACGAAAGCCCAAAGATCCTTTGTTGACTGGTGAACCTTGGAGGAAGCTGACTGAGCATGGACAGCAGGCTAACCAGGGTGCTCCATGGAACCACATCTGAGCCTGTGGGTGCTCCTGTGGCAGCTCGATGATGACAAACCAAAGAAAACACCAGGTTTGAAAAAAAAGTTTTTGTTTTCCTCCAGACTCCTGGAGGCACCAAGATGACATAGCTTAATACTGGTGAGACAGAACAATGGCAGACTTGGGGACCTCTGTGTCATTGTCAGCTACTGGCTTCACCCTGTTGATTGAGCTTGACAAGCCTTCTCGCTCAGGCAACTGACTAGTGCTGGCAAACAGATGGTATGTCTAGTCTTTGTTTTTAGGCCTTTTAATTGGTCTGATTCTTTGAATAAATGGAATCAATGGGTTGTTTAACTTATTAATCAAGCATCAAACATTATTAAAGGGACAGCTACATGCCCCAAACTGTGCTTGGCTTTGTGGACAGATATAAAAATAAGATCCTTATTGAAAACTGAGGGTAGTAATTCCCACCTCTCACGGTCGTCAGGAAGATGTGAAGACTGATTACAGAGCCAGAGAAGGAGGGAAGTGGGGTTTCTCATCCCTGCTCCCACTCCTGCCTGCTTTCCAACCCCGTATATACTCTTTGTACAGCAGCAGATTGATTGGTTGCATAAATACTCCATAAGGTCACATTCCTGCTAAAAACCCTCTAATGACTCCCCATTGTACACAGAATAAAATCCATTCAAGATGGATGCAAGACACCAACCCACCTCCATGACCCCAATTCCTGTAACTCTTTCCCTTGCTCACCCCACCATGGCTACGCTGGCCTCTGACCACTCCACTCCTTTGCACCAAGCTCAGGCTTACCCCGGGCCTTTGCACTGACGGGTCTCTCCTCTTGGAATATTCTTTTCCTAGATTTTTTACACGGTTGGCTTTTCTTGCTATTCGTTCCCATCCTCAGAGAGTGCTTTCTTGATCATCCAGTTGAAGGTATCTTCCCTGCCACTTTCAATCATACTCACCTTACTTTATTTTCATTGTGGAGCTTACTGTTCATACCTGACATTCTCTGGGTGGTGGTGGTTGTTTGCTTACTTTCCACATTCCCCAATTAGAACAGCCTCTTCAAACACATCATTAAAGCAGGACTTCATCTTGTTTGCCTTATAGTTTTGCAACTCCTAGAACTGCACGAAGCACAGATAGGTCCTCGGTTATTGTCTCATGAATAAATGATTGACTCAATGAGAAGACTGACATGGTTCACAGCAGCAGTTTTGCAAAGATCTAAGGTTGCACTTTGTGTTTAAATGTATGGTCTAGATTTTTGTTTTTGAACAAAATAAAGGATTGGTCCTCTAATATTCCTGAGTGCAGGTTTGGACCTTTCTGGCCCTAAATTTCCTCTGCTATAACATGGTGATTCCCCTATCACCAGCTGAATGTGGCTACTCAGAAGTATGCCTGATTCACTTTTGAAAAATGCTTTGGAAAGACTAATTCTGGACTGAGTACAAAGCCAGAGACAGCCTTAGCCTCATGCTCAAATATCCAGTTGCTTCCTGAACTTCAGCATTTGGATGCTTTGCAGGCTCCTCCTACACAGTGTGTCTGAAACTCAGCTCCACCCCTTCCCCACTCCGCCCCAGACACTCTGCCCCAGACCCATTCCTCCTCCCTTGTTTCCTGTTCCCATGAGTGGCACAGTCACCCTTTCAGGATAATGGCCAGAAACATAGGCCTGATTCTCAATGCCCGTTTCTCTCTCTAACTTCAGGCCGAATTGGTTGATTCCACCTCCTGCCATTTGAATCCATCCTATTCTGTCCTTTTGTCTCCATCCTCCTACTCTTACCATTCTCCAGGCCCCTTTTATTTCTTGCTGAGGTTACCGACACAGCTTCCTTACTGGTAATCTTGCCTGCATTCTTTCTAATTTCCAGTCTATTCTCCATACTACAGATACCATTTAATTACAAATGGAATCACAGCATCTTTTCTTCAGTGGCTCCCCAAGGTCCCTGAGTGAAAGTCAAAACTCCTCAATGTGGTTTATGAGGCCTTAACATTGCTTACTTCATCCATCTCAGTTATTGCAACTTCCTCTTCCACTTCGTCCTTATCTTCTTTAAAAAAATTTTTTTAAGGGATGGGGCCTCACCCTGTTGCTTAGGCTGGAGTGCAGTGGTGGAATCATTGCAGCCTTGAACATCTGGACTCAAAGGGTCCTTCAGCCTTAGCCTGCTGAGTAACTGGGACTACAGGTTCACACAACCACACCTGGCTAATTTCCAATTTTTTTTTTTGTAGACAAGGGGTCTCGATATGTTGCCCGTGCTGGTCTTGAACTCCTGGCCTCAAACAATCCTCCTTCCTTGGCATTTCAAAGTGTTAGGATTAGAGGCATGGGCCACCCCACCCAGCCCCATTCTCAACTTTTTTTTCTTTCCTACATACTATGTGTCTTGTTTATTGTCAGCACTGTCATCCATGCTGTTCTCTCTGTCCAGAACATTCTTGCCTGTCCCTTTGCCAGATGCCTAACAATTCCTTCATTCTTGGACAGGTGTCAGGATTTCAGGCCCCCAACTCTGAGACAAGTTTCCCTTCTCAGCAAACCATAAATAATTGCTGGCACTAATGGTACTACTACTATTAATAAAATTAAGAGGGGTATTAGACTATAAGATAGCCGCCTGGGGTTTAAGCAAAACAGAAGTGTATTTCTTTCTCATAAAATAGACCAGAGGTTGGGGACTATTTGGGAGGTCCTTTCTCCTTTTTTCTCCAGTTTCACCATCCTTTGGGAGTGGCCTTGCCACCACGGTCCCAGATGGCTCTCTACCACATCTAACGTTCCAGCCAGCCATCCCGTATGGTGGAAGAAACGGAAGCAAAGAGAGCAAGCCCTTTTTCCCTGCTCCTGGAGATAAAGCAATCCATGATTATAACAGAGAAGGGTAACAGGACAACTTGCCAATATTCATAGAGCACTGGCTAAGTGCCTTTTCTAATTCAACCCTCTCAATTACCCTGTGGGGACAGACACTGTTATTATCCCCACTCCCATTTTCAAGCAGATGATGGCTTCATCAACAAGCCGACTTTGCAGATCTGAGAAATAATATGAAGGGCTGGCCAGCCTGGGTAGACCATGTGACGGCAATTCTTTCTCAGAAAGTTTTCATGTGATGTGCACATGACTTTGATGTTTGTTAATAAACACAGCAAGGAATTCCAGCACTCCGTGTTCTTTTATAGCCATAATTTCAAATTCGGTGCTATGATGATCTACATTATATGTGCATGTAGTTAAAGAGTCAAAAAGTTCTACACACTTTGGTTCGAATGTCGGTGATTACCTCCCTGTTCCCCAGAGCTTCCCCAAACCTCCGCAGTGCAGCTTCCATGGTCCAGAGACAGCCACCTCCAACGTTTTTGCTGATTCATTTCGTTATTCACCTCATATCATGCTTATATTGCTACTTTGTGATTTCTCAGTTTGGGCATTATATTTTGGCTTTGCACCGTGAAAGATGAGGATTTAGCTCTGCCATCAGCCGCCTACACCATGTGCAACATACAAATACACTTTCCCCCTCTTCTCCTATCTAATACAGATGTAACTCAATTTCAGCCAGAGCAGTATTTTGATAGCTGGTCACCTAGTACGCTAGACTTGTTACTTTTCTCACACATTATTTTGCTTGTTTTCTTTGGAATTATTTTCTTATTTTTGAAGTTTGCAGCCAGGCACAGTGGCTCACACCTCTAATCCCAGCACTCTGATGGGGGGCCTGCTTGAGTCCAGGAGTTCGAGACTAGCCTGGGCAGCATACAACAACAAAAACTAACCAGACATGGTGGTGCACTCCTGTAGTCCTAGCTATTCGAGAAGTTGAGGTGGGAGGATACCTTGAGCCCAGGAATTCAAGGCTGCAGTGGGCTGTGATCCTGCCACTACACTCCAGCCTGGGCAACAGAGCAAGACCCTGTCTCAGAAAAATAAACAAATAAATAAATAAAGTTGCTTCATTTTCTGTGTACTTATCTCTAAGTAAGCCTCAAACCTGTCCACAGTGACAGAAATACTTTCCCAACATTTCCAAATATATTTGGTATTCTATCAGTTGCATCTTTTTGAGGCAATCTCTCTGGGGGCCTTCTAACTAGCTTGGATCTAGACAAGTGACCTCTACGCTGGGTACTTGGCTGTCACCCCAGGATCTCTGCACCATTGTCCTGGGCCTTCCCTGGGCCTCTCTCTTAGGTTGGAGTGCCTTACTTCTGGATCCCATGCTTTCCTCTTGGAATATCTTTTCATTTTGGAGCATAAGAAAGAGGACAAGGGAGGGTTTTGTTTGTTTTGAGCCCATGGCACATGTTTAACCTACCATCTTTAATAGGAATTCTTAGCCTTATGTCAGAGATGAAGCAATTGAAGTTTAGGATTATTAAGCAACTAGGAAGTTGTCGAGTTGGTCTAGTAGGATATTTCTTGGGTCAGAGCTTCTGTCACACTGTTTTCTTATCTATCTTCTCTGTTGAGCTATGAGCTCTCTTAAGGCAAGGACCAATCCTATCTGTTCCCTTTTGTATCTCTAGTAGCAGGCTGTCCTAGGCACTCAACCAAGGTTTCTTGAGTGAATGTGTTGGGTCTGATTTTGGAGGACATTGTTTATTCCATCCTAACGGAATAAAAATCCCAACATTTTGTTTTTAACCTGCCAAGCCCAAATTATCTGTACCTGCTGTAATTATCTCCCACTGCCCCCCGCACCTCCTCCCCCACAGTTTTGTGCTTGTTGTCGTCTTAGAAGACAGACAGACATCTGCCTGCACCTGAAATGGCTCAAAAAATTTCCTTGGGAAGGTCTCGCTTTCATTCTTAAACCACAACATACACTTCCAATGTTTATTTTTGTGAGACACACAATAGTATAATCACAAAATATTTTTTCCCTAAAGAACAACTTACTCAAGTGAAGGCAATGCTATATTTATGACTTTTTTTTCCTGTTTTTAGGATACCTCATGGAAACTTGACAGAACAAAGGATTTATTTTTTATTAGGTTAAATCTGCGTCTTGGGTACTGTTTGCTTGCTGCCCATTAAGTCTGAACATCTCAATTTGAAAAAAAATCACCACTCTGATTAATAAAAACAACCTGAAACAGATCCCTGTAGTGGGGTGACTGTATTATGTTAAAACGTAATGTGACAAACACGGCTGCAGCGCCCTCCCAGAACCCAAACCTTCCAAGCTAAAAATAGCCCTTGGTCTTTCCCTGCAACTCAAAAACAGGAACAGCACAACTTGTTTGCCTCATTATGTGTTCTGCACAGGGATCCAGCCCTCTCACGTCCTGGCTCTTACATACTTTCACAAATTCCAATCTGCCCATTACAAATCCAACAGGCCTCACGGTAGGAAGTGAATTCTGCACAAACACAACTGCCCTAGGTCCTTAAACAATGCACTGTTCACCCAGGGGCTCACAGGAGGGAATAATAACTTTAACCACCACTTAGGAGAGGCCTCTGTTAATATTTGCCTGGTTCTATGGGCATGAAGATAGGCACGCTATGTGTTTTAACCTTTTCCATCCTTACCATCCATGAGGGCAAATCTTATTATTATCCCTATTTTATAGATAAAGGAAATGGAGGCTCAGGAGATAAAAGAACTTGCCCACACTCACCCAGACAGTGTAGGAGTGACGACCACACCCAGCTGGCTTTCACAGTAATGAGCATCACACCAAACCACCTCACTGTAATCCCATGGCCAGGTGAGTGGGGGCTCCAATCAGAAGTGAAGAGAGATGGGCTGGGTGCGGTGACTCACACCTGTAATCCCAGCACTTTGGAAGGCAGAGGCGGGTGGACCACCTGAAGTCAGGAGTTCGAGACCAGCCTGGTCAACATGGCAAAACCCCATCTCTACTAAAAATACAAAAGTTATCCAGGCATGGTTGTGCACGCCTGTTGTCCCAGCTACTTGAGAGGCTGAGGCAGGAGAATTGCTTGAACCTGGGAGGCGGGGGTTGTAGTGAGCTGAAATCCCGCTATTGCACTCCAGCCTGGTGATGGAGCGACACCCCATCTCAAAAAAAAAAAAAAAAAAAAAGTAGAGGAAGATGAAGAAATGTCTAACTTTAACTACTATTGGCCCATGAGAATAAAGGCAGAAGCTATAGATACTCAGAGTTGGGAGGGATTATGTAGATCATCTATCCTTGGGTATCTTTCTTTCTGCAGCAGATCTGACAAGTTCCCACCCAATTCCATGGGAAAATTATCGGCTTTGGATTCTTGACCGTCTGTGGAGGGAGAGGGAGGGCAAGTGGAAGTGGAGTGAGTCAGTAGAAAGGAAAACAGTGCTGCAGGACAGAGAGGAGATTCTTACCAAAGTGCTCTCCAGGAAAAGGCAAGACGGGAGAAACATGCCGGCCTGAGAGGGGAGCAGGGACGTGTCCTCTGTAGAAACAGGAGGAAAGGCCCAGCATGTGGGCACAGGCCGAGTTAAGTTGGAAGTTTTGTTAGTAAGAAGATGAGGTGGTTTCTAGGCAGTGGTATCTCTTTTTTCTCAGTGAACTGTGGGTGAAGGCCATCAGCTGCAAGTGAGGAAAGGACAGGAGATACAGGAAGCTTGAGAAGAGAGAGGGTGCGAAGAGTTTTGGAAGTGGAGATACTGAGAAAGTGTTTGTCCATCAGTGGCTTAGTATTTGTGTCCATATATGTCAAAGGAATCCCATCATCATGATCAGCGGATTCTGCAAAAACATGCAGCTGCTTGGGTGCAAACATGATAGCTGGAAAGCTGGAGCTTGGCATATGAGGTTGTTGGACAGAGTTTGCAGGGCAGTGGTTGTAAGAAAGAATCATGACTGTAAGCTGGGTTGAGAGTGAGGTGTCTGATGAAAAAGTGGTAGCGCTGATAATGATCGAAGATCTCTATGAGATCTGCATACATATTGCACTGGAGGGCCAGCAAAAGTAAGCTGGGAGTAGAGGCTGGTATACTTGAGGTTGCAATTTCAGTGGTGGTGCATTTAGTGTGGCTTACAATATGGAAGGGCATGACCAAGGAAGAAGATAGCTAGGTGGTTGGGCGAAAAGGTCATCAGTATGAGCTGGCTGAAGAACAAGCAACCGAGATATTGGATGGATAAGCCATCTGAATTTTGAAGTAACCAAGAATGGTGGCAATTGAAGGAAATGAGACGATGGTAAAGTCATTCACGAAAGGAGTGAGACAGGGTGGGCAGGAGATGGCAGCAACTCAGAGGCGCAAAGTCCGATGACATACACTTCAAAGGAAGAGGGGCTGAAGAAGGGAACAAATGGCTTAGAAGTGGCAATTGGAGGCCAGGCGCACACCTGTCCCATCTCCAGGTACATGGGGAGGGTATGAGAAGAAAAAAAGCCAACCAACTGTTAAGTAGCTGCAATGGAAGTTTTGGGACAAATCCAAGCACTAGACGAGGTAAGAGGTGAGGGAAAAATTCTAAGAAGGGATTAAGAATAGAGGAGAGGAGGCTGCTGAGAGGCTGGGCAGTTGGCGGGGTGGGGGGAGGGTGTGATTGGTCAGATTACCAGATGTGCAGAGCCACCACAGGACTAAGGGTTGGGGTGATGCCAGATGACTTGGGATGGGAACTTGACCTTCTGGAGGTGACTGAGGTGAACAGGGAGGTGGGACATGATGGGATTAGTGCTGATGATCTCATAAGAATCTGGTTTTGTACTGACAAAAACAAGAAATGGGAAAGGATTCCCTATTAATAAATGTGCTGGAAAACTGGCTAGCCATATGTAGAAAGCTGCAACTGGATCCTTCTTAACTTATACAAAATTAATTCAAGATGGATGAAAGACTATATGTTAGACCTAAAACATTAAAATCCTACAAGAAAACCTAGCAATACATCAGACATAGCGTGGCAAGACTTCATGTCTAAAACAAAAGCAATGCAACAAAAGCCAAAATGACAAATGGGATCTCATTAAACTAAGAGCTTCTGCACAGCAAAAGAAACTATCATCAGAATTAACAGGCAACCTACAGATGGGAAAATTTTGCAACCTACTCATCTGACAAAGGGCTAATATCCAGAATCTATAATGAACTCAAACAAATTTACAAGAAAAAAACAAACAACCCCATCAAAAAGTGGGCAGAGGACATGAACAGACACTTCTCAAAAGAAGACATTTATGCAGCCAAAAAACACATGAAGAAATGCTCATCATCACTGGCCATCAGAGAAATGCAAATCAAAACCACAGTGAGATACCATCTCACACCAGTTAGAATGGCCATCATTAAAAAATCAGGAAACAACAGGTGCTGGAGAGGATGTGGAGAAATAGGAACACTTTTACACTGTTGGTGGGACTGTAAACTAGTTCAACCATTGTGGAAGTCAGTGTGGCGATTCCTCAGGGATCTCGAACTAGAAATACCATTTGACCCAGCCATCCCATTACTGGGTATATACCCAAAGGACTATAAATCATGCTGCTATAAAGACACATGCACACGTATGTTTATTGCGGCACTATTCACAATAGCAAAGAGTTGGAACCAACCCAAATGCCAACAACGATAGACTGGATTAAGAAAATGTGGCACATATACACCATGGAATACTATGCAGCCATAAAAAATGATGAGTTCGTGTCCTTTGTAGGGACATGGATGAAACTGGAAAACATCATTCTCAGTAAACTATCGCAAGGACAAAAAACCAAACACCGCATGTTCTCACTCATAGGTGGGAATTGAACAATGAGAACTCATGGACACAGGAAGGTGAACATCACACTCCGGGGACTGTTGTGGGGTGGGGGGAGGGGGAGGGACAGCATTAGGAGATACACCTAATGCTAAATGACGAGTTAATGGGTGCAGGAAATCAACATGGCACATGGATACATATGTAACAAACCTGCACATTGTGCACATGTACCCTAAAACCCTAAAGTATAATAAAAAAAAAAAAAAAAAGAAAAAAAAAAAAAAAAAAAAAAAAGAATCTGGTTTTGTAGCAGGAAGTTTAATGACATCTGTTTATTTCACTTCTCTGATTGCAACCCTTTACTAGCTTCTCATTGCTCTTTGGATCAAGTTCAGACTCCTCAGCTCTATCAACAAAGTCAAGCATGGTCTGGCCCTTTCTGCCTCCCCAGCCTCACCTCTGAGTCTGCCACAGCATTGAACTGAATCCAATTGCAAGTTTTTATTGCTCATTTGGTATTTCAGGCAATACAGCATAGTGGTTAAGCACAATGATTCTGGTTCCAAACAATCTGGGTTTGAAACCTGGCTTTATCACTTTCTCACTATATGACCTGGGGCAAAGTATCTGACTACTCTGAATCTGAGTTTTTTCATTTGTAAGATGGTGTAAATAATAGGACCTACATTAGAGAGTGGTAAACTTGCAAAAGCACTTAGATCTGCCTGTCTGTCACGTGGGTTAGCTGTAATAGTCATTCCTTTCACATGCCATCCTTTTAGCAGGGAATACTTATGCCATCTTTGCAGCCCCCTCTCCACTCCTCCCTCTACCCACCTACTCAAGGGTCACCTGAGACATCCCTTCCTGCAGAGTTTTCCTTGGCCTTCTAGAGGGGTCACAGGCTCCACCACTGCACTCCTGTAGCTGCCTGTTCCCCCACAATACCACTGTGCCCTTGTTGGATGCAACCTTCCAGCTTATTTACCACTCTTCTCAGGGCCTACCATTCTTCCCAGCACACAGTAGGTGTTCATAAATATTAGTCAAAATGTTATCAGATCTGCTGCAGAAAAGATACCCAAGAATAGACGACCTTCACAATCCCTCTCAACTCAGAGACTCTATAGTTTGTCAAATGATAGAATAAATGGATGACTCCTCCAGAGAGAGAGACAGTGGGTCCCAAGCTGAGGGGGTGTGGGGCTCTGCAGACATTTGTGGAGCACAAGCAATGTCATCTCAGTCCAGATCTGCCTCAGCACACAGTAGGCCAGCCCTCTATTTACACACAGAGCTTGTTTCCTTAGGGAAACTTCCATAGCTTCTATTGCTCTTTTTTTAAAAAAAAATGAATGTTAATTTGGGAATAAAAAAATTCTACCCTGAGAAAAATCTGCAAATCATTGGTCTACCACATGCTCTCTGAACTCTCTTCCAGCTCACAAAATTGTAGTCAACTCAGCAACACTCAATCTTTGTATATGAGGACACTGAGGGATAGCATTTATTGCTTTAGGATCTATAGATTCAGAGATTGACAAAAGTTTCTATGAAGTCAGTAGCACAAGCCAAATGAATTTTATTCATCTATAAGCATACAAAACATGGTGTATGCATATTGCATATGAGAAGCATATTTTTTCAGCCCATGGGCAATTCTTGGTGTGCATGTGGACTCAGGGCCTGCCTGCCACACTGAGACCACCAAGGGCAATGTTCCCTGGGTTGGAACCCTGGAATCAGGCCTATCCCTAGTTTCTAAAGACTGAAGTTCTCTGTTTTCCAAAGGGGTTGTGTTAGTCTGTTCCCATGCTGCTAATAAAGACATACCTGGGACTGGGTAATTTATAAAGTAAAGAGGTTTAAAGGGCTCACAGTTCCACATGGCTGAGGAGCCCTCACAATCATGGTGGAAGGCAAAGGAGAAGCAAAGGCACATCTTACATGGTGGCAGGCAAGAGAGCTTGTGTAGGGAAACTCCCATTGATAAAACCATCAGATCCCATGAGACTTACTATCATGAGAAGAGTATGGGAAAAACCACCCCCATGATTCAATTTTCTCCACCTAGCCCTGCCCTTGACATGTGGGGATTATTACAATTCAAGATGAGATTTGGGTGGGGACACAGAGCCAAACCATATCAAGGGGGAATAAAGACCCATGGCTAATTCCAGAGGCCTGGCCGTGAGAATGACGGCTGCCTCTCAAATTTTGGCTCAGATTGAACAACTCACCCTGACCTCTGACGCTGCAGGGTTGCTGCCCAACACCCCTGCGGTGGCTTGTTTCAACAGACATGGAAGGGACCAGAACCACGGCAGCCTGACTGCAGACAGGCACTCTCTGAGCTAGGGTCAGCTTTCTGTTATGGCAGAGGGAAAGCTTGAAGAGAAAGCATAAACTAAGAAGCAGGCTCTGGGGTGAAAAATTCTAGCAGTCTCTTACTGACAGGCCTAAACCAATCTGTTGGTTTAACAACTGTCAGCTTCTCTTGATAGATATCAGAAGCCTCCAGTGATCAGAGGTAGATGGGGTGAGGTGGGGCCATCCATCCAGTCCTGTTAACCTGGAGGTGTGTTGTTATGAAGTCAGGTCTTAGACCAAATTCTGCCAGTCTTGTATTTATTGGCAAGTTAGGCACAAAAACCACAATCAATTCTTTTAAATGTGGGAAGAAGGGAGTCCCACAGGCACCCTGCATGAAATATTCACTCCAAGAGAGACCAACCGACCAGGTACCCAGGTCAGCAGAAAAGTCCTGCGGGAAGAGGGAAGCATGGAACTCAGGGGGCTTAGAACGTTTAGGGTACAAGTCTGCTGAATTTTTTTAACGTTCATACCCTGTTTTGCAAAGAAGCTGAGCTGCGAACTTTTTCTAGCTAAGCTACCTTCAGCACTGCTCTTTCGCCAGCAACGAATACTTATTTTTGACATTCCTGATGCTAATTAATAAACTCCTAGTGTAGATTTTTATATTTGAAAAGCTTCAAGCAGTCTCCTCTAGAGTGTGGATTTCCGAATAGGGTACTTTGAATATCACCTAACTACCTTGAGATTGTATATTAAAGTTACTATACACATTCGTATTATACTTTTTTGAAATGCATGTTTTTAAACAAATTGTCACACAGGCAAAATGATAGAAACACAAAGATGAAAGGGACCTGAGAAGCTCTCTAGTCCAGCTGGGGTTTTTCATTCATTTATTCATCCATTCATACAACAGTTTTGGAATACCTATGTTATGCCAGGCACTGTTGTAGATACTGGGATTAGAGTGGTGAACAGGAAATGAAGTCCCTGCCATTCTGGAGTTTCTATTCCGGTGGAAAAGGCTGAGGATAAATAAAGAAAATATAAATATATTATTTAATGCCTGGTAGTGACAGTTTCTATGAGGAAAAAGCAACGTCAGGGCTAACATAGCTCTGTCGAGCAGAACTACGGTCATGCGTCACGCAACGACACGGAGATGTTCTGAGAAATGTGTTGTCAGGTGATTTCATCACGGGGTGAACGTCACTGAATATACCTACACAAACCTATATGGTGCAGCCTATTGTAGACCTAAGCCATATGCTGTAGCCTGCTGCTCCTAGGCTACAAAACCGTGCAGCATGTCACTGTACTGAATCCTGTAGGCCATTGGAACCCAATGGTAACTATTTGTGTCTGTAAACAAATCTGAAAAGAGGAAACGTACAGCAAAAATACAGCATAAAAGATAAAAAATGGTACACCCGCATAGGGTACTCACGGTGAATGGTGATTGCAGCAGTGGAAACTGCTCTGGGTGAGTCAGTGACTGAGTGATGAGTGAATGCGAAGGCCGAGGACACTATCGTACACTCCTGCAGACTTTGACAAACACTGTACACTTAGGCCGTACTAAATTTATAAAAGCATATTTTTGTTTCTTTAATAATGAATTAACCTTAGCTTACTAAGTAACTTTTCTATTTTATAAACTTAAATTTTTTAAAAAACTTTTTGACTCTTTTGCAATAACACAGCTTAAAACACAAACACATTGTATGGCTGTTCAAAAGTTTTATTTATTTATTGTTTGCTTTGTGTCATTATTCTATAGGCTTTTTTTCTATTTTAAACTGTTTTTGGAACTTTTTAAACTTTAATTTTTATTTATTTATTTATTTATTTATTTAGTTTTTGAGATGGAGGCTGGCATGTTGCCCAGACTGGAGCGCAGTGGCACAATCTTGGCTCACTGTAACTTCTACCTCCTGGGTTAAGCGAGTCTCTTGCCTCAGCCTCTGGAGTAGCTGGGATTACAAGCACCCACCATCACGCCCGGCTAACTTTTGTATTTTTAGTAGAGATGAGGTTTCACCATGTTGGCCAGGCTGGTCTTGAACTCCTGACCTCAAGTGACCCACCTGCCTCAGCCTCCTAAAGTGCTGGGATTATAGGCACGAGCCACCGCACCAGGCCTACCTTTTGAACTTTTTAATTAAAAACTGAGACGCAAACACATGCATCAGCCTAGGTGTACACGGGGTCAGGATCACCAGTATCCCTCTTTTTCACCTCCATATCTTGTCCCGCTGGAAGATCTTCAAGGGCATGGAGCTGTCATCTCCTATGATAACAATACCTTCCTCTAGAATATTTACTGAAGAACCTGCCTGAGGCTGTTTTACAGTTGATTTTAAAATATATATAAGTAGAAGCAGTACACTCTGAAATAAGAATAGTAGAGTGAGTACATAAATCAACAACAGTCATTATTGTCATTACCAAGTGGGTAATGTATGCTGCAGAATTGTATCTGCTGTATCTTTATACATCCGGAAGCACAGTAGGGTTGTTGATCCCAGCATCACCACAAACGTGTGAGTAACATGTTGCACTGCAACTGCAGGGGATCGCTAGGGTATATGTGGTGCGTTGTTGACCAAAATGTCAGTATGTGGTGCACGACTGTATAATGAAAGCCACTTATGTTAATTTCAAATTTCCTAGCAGCCGTATTTAAAAGAGTACAGAGAAGGAGGTGAAATTAATTTTATTGATGTACTTTATTTAACCTAATACAGCACATCCAAAATGTTATCATTTCAACATGTAATAAATATAAAAATTATTAATGAGATATTTTACGTTCTTTTTTTCAAACAAAGTCTTGGAAATCAGTGTGTGCTTTACACTTACAGCACATCTCCGTTTGGACTAACCACATTTCGAGTGCTTGGTAAGGCACAAGTGCCTAGTGGCTACTGTATTGGATAATAGAGGGCTCGTGAGTGAAAGGACAATGGTCATATTTTAGATAGGATGATCAAAGACTGTGTCTCTGAGGAAGGTGACATTTGAATGCAGGTCTGAACAAAGTAAAGGAGCAAGCCGTTTAGGTATCTGGAGAAGAGACACCACAAAGAACAGAGGCTGAGCGGTGGGAATAATTTGGCATGACAAACAAATAGCAAGGTGGCTATTTGTGGCCTCGACTAGTTATCCCTTTTGCCCTTCTCCTTTCTTTACCTTCTCCTTGGAATGCAGATGCAGAGCCTGGAGGTGCAGCAGCCATCTTTCAATCCTGAGGACAAGCAGATGCTCTGGAGTTAGACTGTCCCCATCCAATCCCAGGTCTGATTTTGCTAGCTATTTCATTGCCTCTCAAACTATCAGTGGCAAAGAAGCAGCTGTTTTCCCCCAAGCCACTGCAGATCAATACTTTTGTAAAATAAAATAAAGCAAATTACTTAAAAAGAATAAAGTTTTAAAAAGAAATGAACATATGAAATACAAGGCCAACTTAAAAAAAAGTTTATTCAACTGACATGAAATTACTCTATCAAATTGCTACAAAACACTTATGCTAAATTTCTGTACTATTTTTTAGCAGACCACTGACAAGCAGTTATGTCCAAGGTCAAAACTTTCAGGAGCACTGAGTTAGTTATATTACAGTAGGTTAGTTTTTTTAACCCATCTAAGCCTCAGTATCCTAATTTGAGAAATGGGAATTAGTACCTCTTTCAGAAGCTTTTTTTTTTTTGTTATAGATTAAATATAAAAACCCCTGTGAAAGCTAGCCCAGCAACGTCATTAAATGTTAGCTATTACTAGTTATCATATGCTTGTCTCCCCAGTTGGCTGCAAGCCCCATAAGGACAAGGACAACTTTATAAACTCAATACTCTGTGGTGCCTGCACCGTAGATATGCAATAAATTACGGTGGAATTATTGAAAAATGCTTTGAAATCCTTAGGTAACGGCATTTGAAAATAACCTCTACAATTTTCATGTATTCATTCATTCATTTCCAATGTAGCATAATGAAAGGACAACAATTTTGGGCAAGCCCTACTTTCAAATCTGGTTTCTTCAACTCACTATCGGGCAAGCCACTTCACCTCTTTGAACTTCAGTTTTCACATCTCAAAAATAAATAATATTCATTCTATTAGGCTGTTGTGAGGACTAAATGAGATGATATATGCAAAATACCAGGGTGTCCTTAAATGGAAGCTATTGTTCCTGCTCTGCAGAGAGGGCCTGTTAGTGCAGATAGCTGTGCTGAGTGCTGACCAGGACAGAGCCTGGCATTTCTGGCTTGGTGAGCATTCCTGAACCTTTTATTGGCAGCACTGGAAGATTCCAGCAGCTGGGAGCAAATTAGCACCAGTGTCCAGCAGAGACATAAAGTGGGGCCCCACCCCGTCAGGCCCTGTTCAGGCCCTGCCCTTCCTAGAGGTTAGTTTTAAACACTCCCTGTGACTGTGTGGTGAGAGGTGTCTGCTTTGAAGTCAGCAGTTGCACCCAAAGTCCTTTCTGCTTTAAAAAAAAAAAAAACCCAAACCTATCTCCAACATGGACTGACACTCTAAATAAAAGTCTGACAGTGCCCACCACTTCTTCAGGGCCAGAGGTATAGAAACCCTCTCTAAAAATGCAAGGTCCTGAGGGACAGCCTAAGGTACTTGGGCCACAACCCCTTAATTAATACAGTGTATGTGCCGAACTCTATCTCATTTGAGCCTTTCAACCCTGCTTGGAGGTAGACTAATGTATGTGTCTTTTTATTAGTTTATTTTTTAAAATGTGTTAAATGCACACAGCATAAAATTTATCATTTAACCTTTTTTTTTTTTTTTTTTTTTGTGAAACAGACTCTCTCTCTGTCACCCAGGCTGAAGTGCAGTTCCACCTCCTGGGTTCAAGTGATTCTCATGCCTCAGCCTTCCGAGTAGCTAGGATTATAGGCACCCACTATTATACCTGGCTAATTTTTGTATTTTTAGTAGAGACAGGTTTCACCATGTTGACCAGGTTGGTCTCGAAATCCTTGCCTCCAGTGATCCACCCGCCTCAGCCTCCCAAACTGCTGGGATTACAGGCGTGAGCCACTGTGCCTGGCCCATTTAACCATTTTTAAGTGTATAGTGCATTGTGAACTGTACATTCACTATTATCATCCACCCATCTCCAGAACTCTTTGTAGCTTACAAAACAAACTCTACACCTATTAAACAACAATTCCCCATTCCTCTCTTCCCCCAGCCCCTGACAACTACCGTTCTTCTTTCTGTCTCTATGAATTTGACTACTCTAGGTACCTCATATAAGTGGAATCATGCAGTAATTGCATTTTGACTTATTTCACTTGGCTTAATGTCTTCAGTATTCACCCATGTTATAGCATGTATCAGAATTTCCTTTTTTTTTTAAAGCTGAATACTATTCCATTGTGTGTATATATCACATTTTGTGTATCCATTCATTCATTGATACATACCTAGGTTGCTTCCACATTTTGGCTATTGTAAATAATGCTGCTATAAACATGGGTATACAAATATCTCTGAGACCCTGCTTTCAGTTCTTTTGGATATATACCCAGAAGTAGAATTGCTGGATTATACAGTAATTATTTTCATTTTTTTCTTTTTCTATTTTTTTTTTTTTTTTGAGACGGAATCTCGCTCTGTCACCCAGGTTGGAGTGCAGTGGTGCAATCTTGGCTCACTGCAACCTCCCAGAGTCAAGCGATTCTCCTGCCTCAGCCTCCCAAGTAGCTGGGACTACAGGCGTGCACCACCACTCCCGGCTAATTTTTGTACTTTTAGTAGAGATGGGGTTTCGCCACGCTGGCCTGGCTGGTCTCGAACCCTTGACCTCAGGTGATCGGCCCAGCTCGGTCTCCCACAGTGCTGGGATTACAGGCGTGAGCCACCTAGTGGGCCCAGTAATTATTTTCTAAAGTGTTTGAAGGACCCACCGTAGTGTTTTCCATGGTGGCCCCACCACTTGCATTCCCACCAACGGTGCACAGGGTTCCAATTTCTCTGCATCCTTGCTGACACTTGTTATTTCCTGTTTTGTTTTTTGATATAGCCATACTAGTGGATGTGAGGTGGTATCTCATGGTGGTTCTGACTTTATGGTTTATTCATTTTTAATCACCATTTTGCAGAAGGTAAAACCGAGACTTAGAAATATGAGATAACCTGGCCAAGATCACCAGCTTAATCTGCAGAGAGACCAGCCTGCACTCTACTTGGTTCCTGGGGTAGTTCTAGATCTGCACCGCTAAAGCCCATGGGCCTAAAATGTGGCCCTTGCTGTACCCAACCAACCTCTCCCCCATGTCTCCTGCCAGCCCACCCTCCACCTATCCTGTTCTACAAACGTCTGTGGAGGCAGTAGGAAGGAATGGGTGAGCCCGAGGACTCTGGAGCCTGACCACGTGCTCCGAGCAAGCACGGCTCTGGGACTCGCACTGATTATAGAATCAAGTCAAGTCACAAACCTCGCTATGCCGCATATTCCTCATCTGCAAAAAGTGCTTGATGAGAGCACCCACCTCGTAGGGCAGCTGTGAGGAGCAGATGAAACATAAGAGAACCCTTATCACAGTCACCTGCAGAGCTTTAGAGAACGCTCCTACCTTGGGAGGCTGTATGTGTTGAGGAATTTATCCATTTCTTCTAGATTTTCTAGCTTATTTGCGTAGAGGTGTTTGTAGTATTCTCTGATGGTAGTTTGTATTTCTGTGGGATCGGTGGTGATATCCCCTTTATCATTTTTTATTGCATCTATTTGATTCTTCTCTCTTTTCTTCTTTATTAGTCTTGCTAGCGGTCTATCAATTTTGTTGATCTTTTCAAAAAACCAGCTCCTGGATTCATTAATTTTTTGAAGGGTTTTTTGTGTCTCTATTTCCTTCAGTTCTGCTCTGATTTTAGTTATTTCTAGCCTTCTGCTAGCTTTTGAATGTGTTTGCTCTTGCTTTTCTAGTTCTTTTAATTGTGATGTTAGGGTGTCAATTTTGGATCTTTCCTGCTTTCTCTTGTGGGCATTTAGTGCTATAAATTTCCCTCTACACACTGCTTTGAATGTGTCCCAGAGATTCTGGTATGTTGTGTCTTTGTTCAGAAGAAGCTGAATCTCTGAATAGACCAATAACAGACTCTGAAATTGTGGCAATAATCAATAGCTTACCAACCAAAAAGAGTCCAGGACCAGCTGGATTCACAGCCGAATTCTACCAGAGGTACAAGGAGGAACTGGGACCATTCCTTCTGAAACTATTCCAATCAATAGAAAAAGAGGGAATCCTCCCTAACTCATTTTATGAGGCCAGCATCATCCTGATTTCAAAGCCTGGCAGAGACACAACCAAAAAAGAGAATTTTAGACCAATATCCCTGATGAACATTGATGCAAAAATCCTCAATAAAATACTGCAAACCAAATCCAGCAGCACATCAAAAAGCTTATCCACCGTGATCAAGTGGGCTTCATCCCTGGGATGCAACGTTGGTTCAACATACACAAATCAATAAGTGTAATCCAGCATATAAACAGAACCAAAGACAAAAACCACATGATTATCTCAATAGATGCAGAAAAGGCCTTTGACTAAATTCAACAACCCTTCATGATAAAAACTCTCAATAAATTAGGTATTGATGGGTATCTCAAAATAATAAGAGCTATTTATGGCAAACCCACAGCCAATATCATACTGAATGGGCAAAAACTGGAAGCATTCCCTTTGAAAACTGGCACAAGACAGGGATGCCCTCTCTCACCACTCCTATTCAACATAGTGTTGGAAGTTCTGGCCAGGGCAATCAGGCAGGAGAAGGAAATAAAGGGTATTCAATTAGGAAAAGAGGAAGTCAAATTGTCCCAGTTTGCAGATGATGTGATTGTATATCTAGAAAACCCCACTGTCTCAGCCCAAAATCTCCTTAAGCTGATAAGCAACTTCAGCAAAGTCTCAGGTTACAAAATCAATGTACAAAAATCACAAGCATTCTTGTACACCAATCACAGACAAACAGAGAGCCAAATCATGAGTGAACTCCCATTCACAATTGCTACAAATAGAATAAAATACCTAGGAATCCAACTTACAACGGACGTGAAGGACCTCTTCAAGGAGAACTACAAACCACTGCTCAATGAAATAAAAGAGGATACAAACAAATGGAAGAACATTCCATGCTCATGGGTTGGAAGAATCAATATTGTGAAAATGGCCATACTGCCCAAGGTAATTTATAGATTCAATGCCATCCCCATCAAGCTACCAATGACTTTCTTCACAGAATTGGAAAAAACGACTTTAAAGTTCATATGGAACCAAAAAAGAGCCCGTATCACCAAGTCAATCCTAAGCCAAAAGAACAAAGCTGGAGGCATCATGCTACCTGACTTCAAACTATACTATAAGGCTACAGTAACCAAAACAGCATGGTACTGGTACCAAAACAGAGATATAGATCAATGGAACAGAACCGAGCCCTCAGAAATAATGCCGCATATCTACAACTATCTGATCTTTGACAAACCTGACAAAAACAAGACATGGGGAAAGGATTCCCTATTTAATAAATGGTGCTGGGAAAACTGGCTAGCCATATGTAGAAAGCTGAAACTGGATCCCTTCCTTACACCTTATACAAAAATTAATTCAAGATGGATTAAAGACTTACATGTTAGACCTAAAACCATAAAAACCCTAGAAGAAAACCTAGGCAATACCATTCAGGACATAGGCATGGGCAAGGACTTCATGTTTAAAACACGAAAAGCAATGGCAACAAAAGCCAAAATTGACAAATGGGATCTAATTAAACTAAAGAGCTTCTGCACAGCAAAAGAAACTACCATCAGAGTTAACAGGCAACCTACAAAATGGGAGAAAATTTTTGCAACCTACTCATCTGACAAAGGGCTAATATCCAGAATCTACAATGAACTCAAACAAATTTACAAGAAAAAACAAACAACCCCATCAAAAAGTGGGCAAAGGACATGAACAGACACTTCTCAAAAGAAGACATTTATGCAGCCAAAAAATACATGAAAAAATGCTCATCATCACTGGCCATCAGAGAAATGCAAATCAAAACCACAATGAGATACCATCTCACACCAGTTAGAATGGTGATCATTAAAAAGTCAGGAAACAACAGGTGCTGGAGAGGATGTGGAGAAACAGGAACACTTTTACACTGTTGGTGGGATTGTAAACTAGTTCAACCATTGTGGAAGTCAGTGTGGCGATTCCTCAAGGATCTAGAACTAGAAATACCATTTGACCCAGCCATCCCATTACTGGGTATATACCCAAAGGACTATAAATCATGCTGCTATAAAGACACATGCACACGTATGTTTATTGCGGCACTATTCACAATAGCAAAGACTTGGAACCAACCCAAATGTCCAACAACGATAGACTGGATTAAGAAAATGTGGCACATATACACCATGGAATACTATGCAGCCATAAAAAAGGATGAGTTCATGTCCTTTGTAGGGTCATGGATGAAACTGGAAATCATCATTCTCAGTAAACTATCACAAGGACAAAAAACCAAACACCGCATGTTCTCACTCATAGGTGGGAATTGAACAATGAGAACTCATGGACACAGGAAGGGGAACATCACACTCCGGGGACTGTTGTGGGGTGGGGGGAGGGGGAGGGACAGCATTAGGAGATATACCTAATGCTAAATGACGAGTTAATGGGTGCAGGAAATCAACATGGCACATGGATACATATGTAACAGACCTGCACGTTGTGCACATGTACCCTAAAACTTAAAGTGTAATAATAACAACAACAAAAAAAGAGAATGCTGCTTGTCATGAGCCCCAGCATAGAAGGTGACACTAGGCCTGGGAGGTTCAACCAGGAACCTGGCATAGAGTCAGCGTCCCTGTCCTCCTGCAGCTCCCCGCCCAGTGCGGGAGACAGACCTTAACTGAATATTTACACCTATCTGTGCTCAGCGGCAGTGGTGAGAAGTGCTGAGAAGAAGGACTGGTCTTTCTCACGGTCTCTGGGAACAGGACAGATTCTGCCCCTGTTTTCATTCCTGCCAGCCTTCCATTTACGTAACAGGTAAAACAGCAACTCTGGGTCCTACAGCATGGAACTGAAGGGAAAAGGTGAAAAGATTTGCTCCGGTATTTGCATTTTAAAATTCTGAACTCCTTGTTGGCTAATTTGGAGTGTTCTAAACTAATAATCACCTTTAATTATTACAGTAGAATTAACTGACTCTTTCTTTTAGACAAGCATAACTGTGAGCAGTTTTTAAAATTATTTTCATTAAAAAAAAATACTTGAGCGGGAAGTCCTAACCAGAGCCATCAGGCAACAGTAAGAAAGAACACGCGTCCAAACTGGAAAAGAGGAAGTCAAACTGTCTCTGCCAATGATATGGTCTCATACCTTGAAAACCCTGAACACTCCTGAAAAAGACTCCTAGATTTGGTAAATGAATTAAGTAGTGTCTCAGGTTACAAAATCAATGTACATAAATTGGTAGCACTGCTATACGCCAATAACAACCAAGGTGAGAATCAAATCAAGAACTCAATCCCATTTACAATAGCTGCAAAAAACAAACAAAAAAACAAATTTAGGAATATACTTAACCAAGGAAGTGAAAGATCTCTACAAGGAGAACTAGAAACCACTAACAAAAGAAATCACAGACGACACACACGAAGGGGAAAATCCCATGCTGATGGATTGGAAGAATAAATATCATGAAAGTGACCATACTGCCCAAAGTGATCGTCAGATTCAATACAATTCCTAACAAAACATCAACATAATTTTTCACAGAATTTGAAATCATAATCCTAAAATTCACATGGAACCAAAAAGAGCCAAAATAGCCAAAGCAACCCTAAGCGAAAAAAAAAACACAAACAAACAAACAAAAAAACAAATCTGGAGGCATCACACTACCAGATTTCAAATTCTACTACAAGGTTATAGTAATCAAAACAGCATGGTACTGATATAAAATAAGACACACAGAGAACAGAATAGAGAACTCAGAAATAAAGCCAAATACCTACAGCCAACTGATCTTCAACAAAGCAGACACAAGCACACCCTGGAAAAAGGGCACTCTATCCACCAAGGGGTGCTGGGAAAATTGGATAGCCACACACAGAAGAAAGAAACTAGATCCCTATCTCTTGCCATATACAAAAATTAACTCAAAGTGGATTAAAGACTTAAATGAAAGACCTGAAGCCATAAAAATTCTAGAAGGAGAAAACCTAGGAAAAACCCTTCTGGACATTGGCCTAGGCAAAGGATTTATGACTAAGACCCCAAAAGCAAATGCAATAAAACGAAAAATAAATAAACAGGACTTAATTAAAATAAAAAGCTTCAGCACAGCAAAAGAAATAATCAACAGAGTAAACAGACAACCTACAGGATGGGAGAAAATATTTACAAACTATACATCTGACAAAGGACTAACATTCAGAATCTCTAAGGAACTGAAATCAGCAAGAAAAAAATGAACAATCCCATTAAAAAGTGGGCAAACAACATGAACAGATATTTTTCAAAAGAAGATATACAAATGGCCAACATCACTAATTATCAGGGAAGCGCAAATTAAAGTCACCATGAGATACCACCTTACCCCATTTAGAATGGCCATTATCAAAAATTTAAAATAAATAGATGGTGCGGATGTGGTGTAAAGAAAACACTTATACACTGTTGGTGGGAATGTAAATGTGTACAATCTCTATGGAAAAAAGTATAGAGATTTTTCAAAGGACTAAAAGTAGATCTACCATTTGTTTCAGCAATCCCATTACTAGATAACTACCCAAACGAAAAGAAGTCATTATATAAAAATGACACCTGCACTGGTATGTTTATTACAGCACAATTCACAATTGCAAAGATATGAAATCAATCTAAGTGCCTATAAACCAATGAGTGGATAAAGAAAATCTGGTATATCTACCATGGGATACTCCTCGGCCATAAAAAGAATGAAATAATGTCTCTTGCAGCAGCTTGGATGGAACTGAAGGCCATTATCCTTGTTAGGTAACGTGGTGTACCTTAAAATGGCGCCGTACCTTAAGATGGGGCCGGTTCCGGGTTCTTCTCCCCTCCTCGACCGGGCACTGTCTGAACCCGCCAAAAGAGGGCCAATCAGAAAGAAGCATCTCCCGCCTTCCCTTGGGCCCGCCCCACGTAGGCCCAAGGGATATAAAACCCAGCACACCAGCAGCTCTCTCTCTCTCTCTTCTCTCTTCTCTTCCTTCTCCGCTCGATACCTCCAATAAAGATCTCTTGACCGCGACCGGCGTAGTTTGGTCTCCGCCCGGCCGCTCTCAATCCTAACCAGAATAACTCAGGAAGGGAAAGCCGAATACTGCCTGTTCTCATTTATAAGTAGGAACTGAGGCATGGGTGTGCAAAGGCATGCAGAGCCGTACAATGGACATTGGAGACTCAGAAATGGGGAGAGTGGTAGGGGGGTGAGAGATTTAAAAAATCATCTATTTGGTACAATGTACACTCTTTGGGTGACAGGTATACTGAAACCAAGACTTCATCACTTTACAATTCCTCCATGTAACCAAAAACCACTTGCACCCCTAAAACTATCGAAATAAAAATAAATAAAAAATTAAAATCCTAAAAAAATACTCAAGTGATGCCTTCTAAGAGTACAAACAAGGCATTGAGGGGAGGATTTGAGGGTTTATGGAGATCATCGTCTGAATACACATCAGCCCTCTGAGGGCAGAATTGGGTCTGCGTGGCTCAGCGTTTGACACCCAGGGTATATATAATAATATGGGCATAATAAATAATACAATAAATAATTGCTGAATGAAGGGGCTAACCCAACCAATATTTCTAGCACCTATTATATACCAAGCAGTGCCATTATGGACTGACATTATAAAAACATCCACTCATTTGGGTACTGTGTGTTCAGCACAAACAAATCTAAGCCGTACAACTCCATGAGGTAGGAAGTATTATCCCCACGTGGGCAAATAAAGAACCTGAGTTTCGAGGATATTATTAAGTGTTTGGCCTCAGTTCTCATAACCGGAAAGTGGCAGAGTCAGCATTAGAACCTATGTCTCTCTCATGCCATCACCGAACTTGTTGGACTTCTCAACTCTGCTTGCTTCCTTGTGTATCATTAACCCCTGTTCATGCAGATCAGCCTGTGCTGAGGAAAAAGGAATGTGCATTGTACCTTTTTCTTCTCTCAATCAGTTTAGAGAGGTGCACACATTTTTTTTCCCTCCACTCATAAAGAATCTCAGAATTCTAGGGCTGGAAGAAAATGTGGAAGATTCTTCTCTTGGTGCTAAAGGCTTGAGTGGAATTTGCAGAAGCCCCTTCCGGGAACTCTAACTAGCTCTTTGGTAAGTGCAAGGGGCAGAGTCTGCCCTTGCCTGCCTGTCTGTCTGTCTGCCTGCCTGCCTGCCTGCGGTCATTGCTGGCCTTGCTAATTAGATCCCCTTTCATCTAAAGAGCTTCAAGAGCCTAGCTCCACGTAACTTGTTAATCTTCGCCCCATCCCTCTGATGCAGATGACAAGCTTAATTAGTCCTAGACAGAGACAACACAGAGCGAGGAGACAGCAGCAGAGCCAAAAGAAAAACCCTGGATGGCTTATTCCTCCTTCTCTTCTGGCTCATTGTCTCTCTTGCTGAAAAACATGTTTTCAGCTTTGTTTTGAATTGGCTTCTGCCCTGTGTTTGGTGGCCCAATTCTAAAAATCAAGCCTGGTCAATTTGACTCTTAATGCACACATTTGGGTGTGCAAAAATATCGCATTGCTTTCTTTTTAGCTTTAAGTTCAGCTCAGTCCAACATAAGCCCTCCATCTCTCTGGGCTGATGGGAGATTCAGTCTCAGCTGTCATTGATGCTAACTGCATCTCACGCCCTCCAGAAGCAGTATCAGTTCTAGGGCCCATAAGCAGAGAAAAACTTCTCAGTGGTCACTGCAGTCGTGGATCCCCGCTGGCAGTGGCTAAAATGTGCATCATGTATGCCTTGAGGTCCCAGTGCTCTATTGCATGAGAAGGTGAGTGTAGTCAGCCATGCTAGGTGTGCAATGGCCACTCTACGTGGCACTGCCAGGAAAGGACGCTTGAGTGCCCTGGTGGCCCCTCAGATCACTATCAGCTCTGTGCGTCAGAGAATCTGCCTCTGCCATTTAAGGCTCTCTCCCCCACTCCAGGACACACTGCACTGTCTTGTTAATGAATTTTGGCTCTTACAAAAGCTGGGAAGAGAAATTGTCTCTCAGCAGCTTTGGTTCAGCACATGCCCCTGAGGCAGAGGAAACTGGAGGGGCCCAGCAATCCTCTTGAGATGTATGTAGAGAGAGGAGGAGAAAACCCCAGATCTGTCTTTTTTATTCTATGGCAGAGAAAACAGAACAAAATGTCCCGTGAATTTTCCTACCATCAAAGCAGTGTCCCCAAAGAGGAGGCAAGATATATTCATTTGCTACATTTGTCATCACAAAGTGCTACAGACTGGGTGGCTTAAACAACAGAAATTCATTTTCTTGCAGTTCTGGAGGCTGGGGGTCCAAGATCAAGGTGTTGGGAAAATTGGTTTCTACTGAGGCCTCCTTGCAGATGGCTGCCTTCTTCCTGTGTCCTCGCATGGCCTTTCTCTGTGCATGTGCATCCCTGGTGTCTCTTTCTTAATTTTGTTTTTGACACAGTGTCTCCCTCTGTTGCACAAGCTGGAGATCCCCCTGAGTAGCTAGGACTACAGGCATGTGCTACCACACCCGGCTACTTTTTGTTATTGTTGTTGATACAGGGTCTCACTATGTTGCCCAGGCTGGTCTTAAACTCCTGGCCTCAAGTGATCTTCCCACCTCAACCTCCCAAAGTGCTGGGATTTCAGGCATGAGCCACCACGCTCAGCCTCTTCCTCTTATGAGAACACCAGTCATACTGGGTTAGATCCCACCCTGAAGGCCTTATTTAACTAAACCATCTCTTTGACGATCTTTCTCCAAATATGGTTATATTCTATGATCCTGGAGATTAGGACGTCAACATATGAATTTAGGGTGAGGGGGTGGACCCAATTTAACCCATCACACAAGGGTTAACTGTATTTTTTAAAAAAATCCCAGTCCCCTCTCTTTGCCCTCTGTAAAATGCAGCCACCTCCTTTTAGGATTTGGAGTCTACAGACCAGATTCAGGTTCCTGCTTCAACATTTCCTAGATGTCTGGCTTTAGGCAAGCTATTTAATATCTTTGGGCTACAGTGTCTCCATCCATAAAATGGCGCTAACAACAGCGTCTGTCTCGGAAGGTGTTGAGACAGTACTGCTGAAACACTGAGCGCATGACTGAAACACAGTGAGTGCTGCATAAGGAAAGCTATCTCCCACCCACCGCAGTCCTGATTAAATCTAACTCTGCCTTGAAGGCTGAGCATAGAGGCCCCTTTTCCTAGGGAGCCCTCCCTGAAGTTTCAAGCTTGGGTTGGGGGCACCAGCTTGCTATTTTCCCAATCATAACACTTAACACACTGGATTATGAAGGTCAGCTTAATTGTGCCTGTTCCTTAGTGCATGAAAATATCCATGAGGCAGGTCACCAGTCTCATTTGTCTTCCTCACAGTTGACCGTCAGAGGTGGGCAGGTGGGTTATTACAGAAAAGACAAGAAAGCAGAGCTGGATGGATGTAGGAAGGTGAGAATACTTTAAGGCAGGGTCTCAGCCTATGCACTATTGACATTTGGGCCAGATGATTCTGTTGTAGGAGCCGCCCTGTGCATTCTACCTCCTGGATGCCAGTAGCACCTGCCCCCCCCAGCTATGACAACCAAAAATATCTCGATACTGCCAAATGTTCCCTTGGGGACAAAATTGTCCCCGTTGAGAACCACTGGCTCAGAATGACTCTAAGGCTTAAGTCAGTGGTTCTCAAATGAGCGTGCATTGGAGTCTCCCACATTGGAGTCTCAGAAACACAGATTGCTGGGCCTCATCCCCAGAGTTTCTAGTCAGTGTGTCTGCGTTGGGGCCTGAGAACTTGCATTTCTAACGAGTTCCTGGGTGCTGGTTGGGTGCCAGTGGGGAATCACTGTCTTAAAGGCCAACAAGGCCTTATTCTCAGTAACATTAAGTGACCACTTTGTGGTCTCAGGCTAGAGCTGGCCGAGTAAAGAGAAACCCACAGACTTGGGGTCCTGAGGAACACATTTACATGAGACTCCCTGCGTCTGTAGGCATCCAGGAGGTGGCAGGGAGGGAGGCAGGGGTCAGCCTGGCGTCAGGAAAGGCCCCAGCGGGCAAGGGCAAGGCGATGGGAGGAGCCCTAACCCCTACCCCCACCAGTCATACCCACAGAGAGTCCCAGCCTTCAACAACATTCATTCAATAAAGATTTGCTGAGCACAGCTAGGTGCCAGGTGCTCTTCTGAACACTGAGAACCCATGAAGGACACAGTAGAAAAACATCGCTGCCTTCACGTAACTTGCTTTCTGATGTGGTGAGACAGGAAATAGGAATGCTAAATAAATCGTGTAACCTGTTAGAAAGCAATATGTTTATGAAAAAAATAAATGAGAGTAGGGGAGACTGGAGGTGGGAGGGCGATTACAGTCTTGAATAAGATGGCTAGCAGTGTGCTGGTACATGCTTGGCAACTGGCTTTCTACGGGAAAAAGCCCTGATTTGTAGCAATGGCCAGTTTCAGTGGTGGAGATATCCTTGCCATGGAAGATCAAAGCTATAAATTTTATGTATTTATTTAGAGACAGGGTCTTGCTCTGTTGCACAGGCTGGGGTGCAGTGGTGTAAGTACACATCACAATGCCTGGCTTATTTAAAACTGTGAGTTCAACATCATTGAACGGGAAATTGGGAGTACACATTAGCACAGTATTATGTAGTATACCTACCATACAGATGCAATAGGTGTAAATAACCTCAAGTATAGGTAATAGTAAAATGTAAAATAATTAGGCAATGATGAGTTTCGAGTATTTTAAAAGTCTGGGCTGCTAATACAATTTATTTAGTTATAAATTCACACAATTTAGTTTTCACTAACCAGTTAGCAAATTTCCTGGAAATTTAACAACCGACTCTTGTGAACTGGGACTAGCCAGCCCTGGCGGACCACTGTGATTACAGAAGGCCTTGCCAAGAAAGGGACATCTGAACAGGAAACTGAAAGAGGTGAGGTGAGGGAGAAAGGCCTGGGGACATCTGGGGACCAGCACTCGCTTCCTGCCTGGGAAAAGCAGCATCTCAGGCTGGTGTGTCCACACATCCGTGCTCTTGTCCCTGCTGTCCCCTGAGCCTGGACAATCTCTGTCCTCCTGATATGCTTAGTGACAGCCTTCAGGGCCAGACTCCCAGATGACTGATAGGGTAGAATTCCTTATTTCTCCCAGGCCTCCTTACATCCTTTCTGGAAAAACAGGTGGATATGAAGGTGGTATGATTAAAGGAATGACCACAAGTAAACAAGCAGTGCTCTTCTGTGATCCCACAGCACCTTGAGCCCAGTTGTTTTTAGCTCTTTACATTATTACCCTGTTCCTCTGTCCACGTCTGCCTCCCCCAGCACCCTACGTAGCCCTATGTCAGGTGCATGAAAACACCCGGCTCATAGCTGACGTTCTGTGAGAGCTTAGTTATTGGATGGGTCACTGTGACCTTAACCTGGACTGGTTTAAGGCATGAGTGGGTTTTGGTGATCGCCCTTCTGTTGGGTGAAGTCCACAGGCTGAGGCCCTTCTGCTGCAGCAGCCTCGTTAGCATGAAGCCCCACCCCCTGGCCTGTGCAAGTGAGGCTAAGGAGAGTCTCCCCAGCAGGCCCCAGCCCCAGCCCCAGCTATTCACAACACCCACCACCTGCTGGGCCATGGCTTGGGGCTTTACTGAAGCGGTGTTACCTAACCCTTGTAGCAACCCAGCAGGTGGGGGTCCTTATCCGCATTTTACCTATAAGGAAAATGAGAGGAAAGAAAAGTCACCCAGGTAGTAAGTGACAGAGCTTTGCTGCGTAGGTTGGGGAAGAGCTGGTAGAATATTGGGTAGAATATTAACTGTGATAATACCAGGCAGCAGGGGTAAATGCTCCTTAGAACTGCAGCCACGCTTGGGAGCACAGCAGAAGGAATTAGTGATTCCACTTGGGGCAGGTGGTCAGGGAGCTCCTGGCCACCACAGTAACCACAGCCTGGGCACCGACTTCTGGGTGGAAAAGGTGTGGGGCTCTTGGCCTCCCACAAGAAAGCCAGGTGTCGGTGGGACCTCAGAAGTGAGGATTTTCATGAAGCCGGCTCAGGGTCTGCCCCCAAGTGCCTTGGGCCACTATCATTTATTTATTTATGTATGCACCAAAACAAGCTGAGGTAATATTTTTTAAATGTTAACTTATTTCCCCTGGTGTTTTCCTCTTAATGCAATATGCTGGCCTGAGTCCACACCTCGGTGGAGGGGGTGTCAGGGAAGAAGGCACAGATAGTGCCCCGCCCCCTCCGTCTTTCTGGTTTTGCTTTCTAAAACTTTGCATCCTCAATGGGACAAAGAGGATTAGGGTATCTCCAAAATGTCTGGGGAAAAACAGTAAAGAGAAACAAAAGATTACCCCCATCTAGCTGGATTTGAGGAGGTAGAGGGCGAAGTTAATGAGAGTAGCGTGGGCCAGTCTAACAGAGGGAGTCCCCAGGCACTGCAGGTCCCCCAGAAAGCTTTGGGAACCTATTTCCTGGGAAGGACCCTGGGGGGAAGCAGGAAGACCCCAGGAGGGAGTGGCTGCAGACCCAGAGGAGTCCCTTGCTCCAGCCTGGCACGGAGGGAGCAGAAGGATCCTCTGCCCTTATGAGGCATAGAGATGACAGAGGCCCTGCCAGACCTCAGGGGCTGTTGGGACAGGAACAACGCCTGTGGGCACTGCTGCCTTAGGACCAGCAGGATACTGGGAGTCTCATCAGAAGCCTAGGTGGACCAGTGAATTAAGAACCAGCTCCCGTGCCTCTGTCCCGAGTCCTGGCATGACATGACTCACTGAAATTTAGCCACAATCCCAGGAAAGAGGTAAGAGAAACCTCAAATTGATGACATTTCAGTTTCTGTTACCCTGGGAGTATAGTGGCTTCAAGTAAAAATTAGGTCAAGTTACAGAGTCATAAACTACAGAAAATATTTATCAAGCCCCTAAGACTTTAGGCACTGGCATTGGGGATGGGGAAAAGCAGTAAACTGGGGACCCGTCAGCAGTCCCTCTGTCTACGTTCCTGAATTAGAAGTTATGCCAGGGCTTGGCTTCTATAGACGGTCTTCTGTAGGCACAGCAGTACCACTGATGTTGCGTTAGGCACTGACTTAATGCCAGTCCTTGCACCAAGGATACCCTTCTTCCTGTTTTAGACAGGTTCTTGGGGCTAAAAGACTAAGCACTTTGTGCAATACCACAAGTGTTGTATCTGTTTGGGGTTGAATTGTGTCCCCCCAAAAGATATGAAAGTCCTAACCCTGGTACCCATGAGTATGACCTGACATGGAAAAGCAGTCTTTGCATATCATATGTTTGTTAGGGTGGGCCTAATGCAATATGACTGCATTCTTATAAAAGGGGGGAATTTGAAGATAGAGACAGACATGCGCTCAGGGAGAATGCTGTATGAAGACGAAGGCAGAGATCAGGGTGATGCATCTACAAGCCAAAGATTGCCAGCAAACCACGAGAAGCTCGGAGAGAGGCACGGAACAGATTCTCTCTCATAGCATCGGAAGGAACGGACCCTGTCAACACTCTGATCTCAGATTTCTGGTCTCCAGAACCGTGAGACAATAAACTTCTGGATGGCTTAAATAAATTTAAGCCACCAATCTGTGGAACTTTGTTACAGCAGCCGAGGATACTAATATAGTGGATGACAATCTCGCAAAGGGGAAAGATGACTTAAATACTCCTTCTCATCCACTGACACAAGCCAATGGTCCTGTAGGCACAATTACAGCTAACAAATATTTTGGGTGTGTTTAAAGCATGGGCTGGTTATGAAGTAGAGGAAGGGATGGTTACCATGACAATAAATTTCTGAATGGCTTCAATAAATTTAAGCCACCAGTCTGTGGTACTTTGTTACAGCAGCCGAGGATACTAATACAGTGGGTGACTCCAGAGGCTGTGACTTAAGCCATGGAGTCGTGAGCCGCAGGGCTAACACCATGCTGCTGTGCAGCTGGATTCCACAGAACAGAATGTCTCTTTTCTCTCTGCTCCATTAACCCTTCTTTACTTCTTCCCATATCCTTTGCACTATTTTTAATTGAAATCATCTCCACCCTTTCATCAAAGACCTCACCCAAGTACCCTGTGATTCTTCCTTTCTGGGTCATTGGGAGTTCCAGAAACAACCCTTGTACTCTCGGACCCCAGGAATGTAGCTTATGCTGCTCCCTGCCTGAAATGCTCTCTACCATCTGCCAATGGCCATCTGTTAAATCTGAATCATCCTCCAAGTCAGATTTACTGGCTCCCTCCTCTACCATCAATAGCATTAAAACACCAAAGTCTTTGCACACTCAGAATCGTTGTTGGGAATGGACATAGCTGACTTCTTAAGTGCCTTGGATACTTCTAGAAGGTCCCAGAACAGCAGGTGTTTTAAAACTTCCCCTGTAGACTGTAGTCTGTAGTCTTTAAAGTCTGTAGACTTTAACCTGGAGTTCTTTACCCCTTCTTTCTCTTCTGATTTCTCAAATTTGCCTGCCCATGAAAAAAGTATCTTCAAATGACTCTATACTTGGCATATATCTACGACCTATTAGCAGATTGTTTTCAATCCAGGAAAGAAACCCTTATTCCACTTCCTTCCTATCTCCTTCCTGTATTTTAACAAGGTTTTGTCATCTCCTTATGCTAGCCTCAGCAGAGGTGATTTGGCTGGTTAAGCATTTTATTTTGGCATTTGAGGATGGTGTTGGTGGAGGCTTCCATCCATATACTGTAAAAAAATACAAACAGCACAAAACCATTCAGTTTTAGGTCCTGGATCCTCTCAAGTTTCAGATTAAGGCAGAAACCCTGCTCCTCCAGGATTGCGACATGGCCAGTGCCCTGAGACCAGACGAGTGGGGAGCCAGAATGACAGTGGCCACCTCTGCACAGTGGAACACTGGCCCTTGACAGCTGCAGGGGTCTGGAGGAGCTGCTGGCCTGGCACTTTGCAGGGCTTGTGCTGAGAACTCTTCTCCTTTTTTGGAAAACAAATCAAATCCTGCAAGGAAACCTCAAGCTGGACAGATTTCCCTTGAGAACAATCCACTCTGATGTGTGCCTCTCCTTGGTGGCTTTCTGCCACAACCTGTGAAAGTTAAGGCCACTTCATGCTGCTGTAGGCCACTTCTCTGAGGAGCACCAGAGTCACTGAATCTTACAAGTGCTGACTGAAAGAAGCCTCCACTTGCCTAACAAAGGGAAAGATGACTTAAATACTCCTTCTCATTCACCAACACAACCCAATGGTCCTATAGACACAATTCTATCTAACAAGTATTTTGGATGTGTTTAAAGCATGGGCTAGTTATGAAGGAGAGGAAGGGATGGTGGGAGCTTTCTTGTTTGCTTTTAAAATTCTGTATTTGACAGGAATACTCTGTGCTGGCATAACAGCGGGACTCTAGAGAACAGTAGCTTTTATAGGATAAAAGTTTAGTTCTGGCCGGGCGCGGTGGCTCATGCCTATAATCCCAGAACTTTGGGAGGCCAAGGCGGGCAGATCATTTGAGTTCAGGAGTTCGAGACCAGCCTGGTCAACATGGTGAAACTCTGTCTCTGCTAAAAATAGAAAAAAATTAGCTGGGCATGGTGGCATGCGCCTGTAGTCTCAGCTACTTGGGAGGCTGAGGCAGGAGAATCGCTTGAACCCAGGAGGTGGAGGTTGCAGTGAGCCGAGATCACACCACTGCACTCCAGCCTGGGAGACAGAGCGAGACTCCATCAAAAAAAAAAAAAAAAGAAAAAAATTTAGTTCTGCTTCATGGACTAGCCCAGAGGTTGTCTGGTAGTCATTAGTCTGATAGGGTTGTCCTGCCGCTCTCATTGTATATTTCCCTGCTCAGGGTCTCACTCAAACCTCTGTATTCCAGTTAAAGGAAAGGGGGAAACAAAAGTGTTTGCCCGAGGTTCTCACATCCCATTAGCCCAATGCTGGTAGCATGGCCACCTCCAGTTGCAAGGGATATTGGGAAATGTAGTCTCCAGTGGCATGCGTATGTGCCTAGCTAAAAATAAAAAAATTCTATCACTAAAGAACAGATATTAATGGACACGTCCTAGTCTCTGCCACCCTTTCTTTCACTTATTCACCCACTCAAGGAATTACTGAGTGCCAGTCACATGTGCGGCACCGTTTTTACTCAGTTGCTTATAATCCAGCAATGTATATGAACACACACTCAGCTAAAGTCACATTGTGCTGCATTCTCTAATAATTCAAATGCTATGGATCTTCGGGGAAGGGAGGGTTCATTTCCGTCTGGAGAGATTTGTCCATTTGTTTACAGATTTATTGAGCACTGTGGTCAGCGGCCTGAAGATGGCCCCCAGTGATCTCCACCTCCCAGAATTCACATCCTTGTGCAATCTCCTTTCCTTGAATGTGTGCTGGACCTAGTGACTCACTTCTAGCAAATAGAATACAACAGAAGTGACAAAATGTCACTTTTGAGATTAGGTTACGATAGGCCTGTGACTTCCACCTCACTCTTTCTCAGACTTCACTGGGGGGAAATCCAGCTGCTATGTTTTGAGTAACATTATGGAGAAACTTCTGTGGCAAGGAAATAATATCTTCAGTCAACAGTCAGCACGGATCCTAACGTCTGCCAGCACCATGTGATTGAGACGGAAAGTCGATTTTCTGAGGACTGCCAACAGCCACCCAAGTGAGCTGGGAAACAGATCCGCCTGCAGGTGACCCTTGAGATGACTGTAGGCCTGACAGACACCTTGATCACAGCCTTGTGAGAGATCTGCACCCGGATCACCCAACTAAGCTGCACCTGTACCTGAATTTCTGACTCAGAGAAACTGTGAGATAATAAATATTGTGATTTTCAAATGCTAAGTTTTGGGGTAATTTGTTATGCAGCAATAGATGACTGATACAAGTACCTACTGTTTTCAGGTAGTATGCGAGGCCATTAAAATGCGAAAAATGAGTGATGCTTCATTTTGTCACTGTGTCTTGGGAGAGGGGAAGACAGCAATATATATACAAACATGGTGCTTATGATAGAAGGTGGTCAGTCCAGTGATGGAGAGGTGCTGAGTGTGAAATAGGAGCACAAAGGAAGAGCCCCTTATCCAGAGGAGGAAGGGAGATGAGGAGACACATCCTGGAGAAAACAAATATTGTCAGAGAAAATTGAGGAAGGGGTCATTCTATGGAGAGGGGACAGAGTGACTAATGCCTGGAGGGGAAACGGTACAGAATCTGCTTGGGGATGGAGCACTATCGTTTGTGTGTACAACAAGAGGTAAAGGAAGATGAGGCTGGAGAAGTAACTAGAAACTAACCCAGTCTCATGCCAGCAATTTATTTCTATTTATTTATTTACTTTGAGATGAGGTCTCACTTTGTCACTCGGCTAGAGTCCAGGGGCACGATCTCGGCTCACCTCAGCCTCTGCCTCCTGGCCTCAAGGGATCCTCCCACCTGAGACCCCAGGTAGCTGGGACTACAGGCGCCCACCACCATGCCTGGCTAATTTTTTTTTTTTTTTTGTCTTTTTTGTACAAATGGGGTTTTGCCATGTTGCACAGGCTGGTCTTGAACTCCTGAGCTCAAGTGATCAGCCCACCTTGGCCTCCCAAAGTGCTAGGATTACAGGCATGGGCCAGCATGCCTGACCCACTAATTTATTTTTAAATGTCAGTATTATGAAATCCTGCCTTGAGTGAAAGGAGGTAAAAACAAAAGAGTTAATGAAGGAACTGGCGTGTTCTCAATAGTCCAACACCTGAATTTTAAGAAACCAGTTTCAATTACCTATAAGACACCGACAAGTGTAATTTGTTTCATTGTTTTGCTCGTAAAATTTGAGCCCGGAACAGCTGACATATGTCCATGGAATAATTGTGGTTCCTATTGAGAAACCAGCTTAGACAAGTTGTTTGATGGTTTTACAACTGGGAAATTGACGCTTTCAGCTTCAGGATCTCATGAGTCAATATTTTGAAAATCTGAGGAGAAGTTTGGGAAGAATTGTGTGTTTTGTTGTTATTGTTGTTGTTTGTTTGTTTTGAGACAAGGTTTCACTCTGTCACCCAGGCCGCCATCAATGGCGTGATCTCCGCTCACTGCAGCCTTGACCTCCTGAGCTCACGCAATCCCCCCACCTCAGCCCCTCGAGTAGCTGCGACTACAGGTGAGTACCACCACACCCGGCTAATCTGTGTGTGTGTATTTTTTGTAGAGACAGGGTTTGGCCATGTTGTTCAGGCTGGTCTCAAACTCCCGGCCTCAAGTGATCCTCCTGCTCAGCCTGCCAAAGTGCCAGGATTCCAGGCGGGAGCCACTGAGCCCGGCCTGGTTGATTGTTTTTTTCCTTCCTTTCTCCCTTTCTCTCTCTCTCCCCCTCTCCCTCCTTTCCCTCCTTCCTTCCTTTCTCTCTCTCTCCTTCCCTTTCTTTCAATCTTTCAGAATATTGAAGGTTCCAGTGATAGTTCTAGACTCTACACCTCAGCTTGGCAAGGCATGAAGAGGAAACAGAAGCATCCCTCTCTCCCCTGAGGGAAGGATTAGCGCTAAAGGTTTTTAAACTAGCTCTCAGAAGGTTCTCCGGATCATTACTGCTTACAAGTGCATCTAATGACTCAGTAGATAATGAGGTTATTTGAATGAAGATGACTGCAATACTGTGCTTGTGGGTATGATTGACCTAGAATAGGAGAATTTTAAAAATTAACCTTTAAACTTAAAATATTTTACAATATCACGTCAAAGTGATTTTCTGTATCTAAAATCCTTATTTATTTATTTATTTATTTATTTCTTACTTACTTATTTATTTATTTTTTGGAACAGGGTCTCGCTCTGTCACCCAGGCTGGAGTACAATGGTGCGATCTCAGCTCACTGCAACCTCTGCCTCCCGGGTTCAAGTGAGTCTTCTGCCTCAGCCTCCTGAGTAGCTGGGATTATAGGCACGTGCCACCACACCCAGCTGATTTTTGTATTTTTAGTAGAGACAGGGTTTCACCATGTTGGCCAGGCTGGTCTTGAACTCCTGACCTCAAATGATGCACCTGCCCCAGCCTCCCAAAGTGCTGGGATGGGATTACAGACATGAGCCACCAGGCACAGCCTAAAATCCAATTATTAATATGAAATAAATGCCCAGGCACCCCCTTGCCTGTGGTGCACACAATTCCTTGGGGTCCGTGCTGCTGCTCATGCTTGTGGGAGCAGGAGTTTTGAGTAGACTCCAAGAAACAAAATATCACCTGCTGTGTTGGGTTTTGCTGGAGGCTGCATACTTCCCTTCCAAATGGAATTGGGCATCCCTCTCATATGATGAAGTTATTTCTTCCTCTGTCCCTCATACATGAGTGTCTTATGCCGCCATTACCCCCTGCAGGAATGATACTAAAATCTTATCAACCAAAAAGGCAAACGCATTGGCCAATCAGAATGGACATAGTGCTTGCTGGAGAAGCATCCTGGGGTCTCTCTTCTATGCCAGTTATTATCCATTTAGTAGGGAGATCTGAGGGCTCCAGAGCGGGAACCAGGTGACAAGCTGTTTCTTAGGGGCTCAGGGGCTCCTAGGGGGCTCAGATTTGTACAAGTTGAATAATTTTGTGGTTTTGTTTTTTGTTTTTTGTTTTGAGATAGGGTGTCACTTTGTTGCCCAGGCTGGAGTGCAGTGGTGTGAACATGGTTCACTGCAGCCTTGACCTCTTGGGCTCAAGCAATCCTCCTGCCTCAGCCTCTTGAGTAGCTGGGACTATAGGTATGCACCACTATGTGTAATTTTTGATTTTTTGATTTTTTTTTTGTAGAGACAGGGTTTTGCCAATACCTGGGTTCAAGCGATCCGCCCACCTCTGCCTCCCAAAGTGCTGGGATTACAGGCTATTAATGTTTTAATGTCTGTCTTCCCCACCAGACCGTAAGCAGCTTGAGGGTATGAGCTCTATTTTAGTAGTCTTTAGTGTCTTCTACTACCCAACACAACGTCAGCCCCTAGTGGACACTTAGAAAATATTTACTGTGCAAAATTGAAATATGCCTGTTTAAACATTTGGTATATATCGGGGACTCTGCCTTAAGCTAGATACCGCCCTAGACAATTTGGGGGACGTAAACAGAATTAAGAGTTGGCATTTATCTTTGATGAGTTTTCAGTCAAGTTAGCAGACTCTAGTAGAGACTGTCTTGTTCATCTTGGTTGCCCAGTGCCTGACTCAGTACTTGGCACATAGCAAGCACTCAGTAAACATTTGTTGTAAATTCACGTGTCTGGGCTAGAAGGGTTGCTTCAAACTGGTCATTCTTTGTCTACCCCTCCAAATCTGCCAGCCCAGCAAAGTCAGCTCCACAGAATTACTCCCAGTGATCCGACAAACTATTACGGTTAGCCAGGAACAAAAGCCACTAGGAAAATAATGCATCACTTTTCATCTGGATGTTTCCAAAGGAACTGAAGTATTAAAGTCACAGTTGTCCCAATCAGATCATCTTTTCAAAGGAATTACAGGGTTGTGAGCCAACAGCAACCACATACACCTTTGCAGTAATCAGAACCAGCGTTCTCGATGCTGAAAGCAAAATCAAGTAAACAAGGTTGTGTTGTGGACTTCCTTGACCCACACTTTCAGGAAGGAGCTGACACACTGCCCAGACTCGCGCTCACCCACATCGCTCAGAAGCCAAACAAACTCGAGAAGCTCGTGTTTTCCCAGCTGTGTGATGCACTCACTTCACCAAGTGACTGGCCAGAAAACAAGAAAAAGACAAAAGAAAAATCCCTCGTTCAGACCAGTCAGGGGAAGAATTGCTTCAGCAACTTTTTATTTTCATGAAGTATCAAGAAATCTAAAAATGGAGGAAGTTAGATCTATGACTTTTAGTCACTGAAAAGGAAACAAAATATTATTTTTTCTTTTAGAGAGCTGATCATGTTATTACTCTGCCTTAAAACTTCAGTGGCTTTCTATCTTACAATCTTCAAACCCCTTGGTATCCCTTCCAGGTCTTTCATAACTTGTTCAAAACAATCTTTCTAGCCACATCTGCCTCCTTTCCTCCCACTGAAAGCTGTTCTTGAGCTTTGCCAGGCTCCCATGGTCTTAAATACTGCATTAGCTTTCTTGCATACACGCTTTTTTGTTCATGCTATTCCTTTTGCTCGGAATACCCTTCCTTGCCTTGATCCCTAGGAGAACTACAACTCATCCTTCAAGACCAACTCAAATGGCATTGTTCCTCAACCTAACAGCAGATTTAGCTTCTCCTTCATCTGTCTCCCCTTAGGATTACTTTGCGTGTATCTCTTACTGCACTCGTTCTCTATATCATTCATCCACTCATTCAATAACATTCATTGTCTTTGCACTTTGTACCAGATACTATGTGAGGTGCTGAGGATCCAAGTGTGAAAGTCCCTATCTCGTGGGGCATGCAGATAAGTAAATTGTTATGAGACAGGATTGTGTTTTTGGTAAAGGTAAGCATAGGTTGCTTTGGAAAATCAGAGGAGGATCACATATCCCAGTCTGATTGGAGGGAGAGAATCCAAAGGGCTTCTTGGAGGAGATGACACCTGAACAGTCTAAAGAACAAGGGGTTTTTGTGTCCATCATCTCGTTCTTGGCAGAGCCCTCCTGGAGAAAAGAGTTAATCATAGCTCATATCAAATCAAGTCATTTATTCTATACATGTTCATTGAGCTCTTTGCTAGGAGACAAACACTCCCAGGAGCAGCTTGGGAACTAGGCAGAAGCAGTCAGGAGTGAGAGAAGCGGATAAGAAAAATATGAGAGGAAATCAAGGACGAGTCTCAGGTTTCTGGTTTAGGCGAATGGGTGGTAGTGGATTAGGGCTGTCACATGCAGTTATGCAGGCTGTGGACTCACAGATGCAGAAGGAGGGGCAAGTTTAATGAAGAAGAGCCTTACACTTGATCCCACAGTACCACACTTACTATATGATGTTGGAATGGACCACAGTTGAGAGAATTGTTTTGTTTTATTAAAAACAAGCCTTGGCCAGGCGCAGTGGCTCACGCCTGTAATCCCACAACTTTGGGAGGCCGAGGCAGTGGATCATTAGAGGTCAGGAGTTTGAGACCAGCTTGGGCAACATGGTGAGATTCCGTCACTACTAAAATACAAAAATTAGCCAGATGTGGTGGCGCTCGCCTGTAATCCCAGCTACTTGGGAGGCTGAGGTTGGAGAATTGCTTGAACCTGGGAGGTAGAGGTTGCAATGAGCTGAGATCATGCCATTGCAATCCAGCCTGGGCATCAGAGCAAGACTCTGTCTCAAAAAAACAAAAAGAAAAAAGAAAAAAGGCAAGCAAATCTGTTCTTTCTTGAGTGAACTAAAAAATCCACTTTCCTGCTACATTCACTTGGCTCCTTAATTTTCACACATGAAAAATCTCTACTGTGAATCATTCATGTCTTCGCCACATCCCTCTGCCTTTAGACCATTTTGACACCTCTACCAGAGATTTTAGGATTTCCTGCTTAAACGAAGCTTGAAAACTAGGTATAAAACTGAATCCTGAGTTATTAATATTGTTAATAATGGGGTTATTGATATGAGTATTAAAACATCCATTATTATTAAATTCATAACCAAGAATTGCCTTTAGTTTTTAGAATTATTTCAAGCTACAATTTGATCATCTCTTAATAGGGGTAAGGCCTTTTTTTTTTTCTGAGACGAGGTCTTGCTCTGTCTCCAAGGCTGGAGTGCAGTGGCATGACCTCTGCTCACTGCAACGTCTGCCTCCCAGACGGCCTCAAGCAATTTTCCTGCCTCAGCTTCCAGTGTAGCTGAGATTACAGGCGTGTACCAGCACACCCAGCTAATTTTTGTATTTTTAGTAGAGACGGGGTTTCACCGTGTTGGCCAGGCTGGTCTCAAAATCCTGACCTCAAGTGATCTACCTGCCTGGGCCTCCCCAAGTGCTGAGATTACAGGCATAAGCAACCGGGTCCAGCCCAGTAATGCCATTTTAACCTCAAATTTTATTTTCCTTTTATTGTATTTTTTCTTTTATATAGTGGAAGAAATCTCAGCAGGAATTTTGATCACCAAAGATCCTTTACTAAAGCTAATCCCTTCAAAAGAACTGAAATACATCCTAATGTACCCTAAATAATTTCCTCCTCAAAGTTTGGCTCTTTCTAAAACATCCCTTGGGGTTGCCATTTGACTTCCTGTTACATTTAGACAGAAACATAAATCTTGTAATAAATATACTGCTTTAAGATGTATCCAGGCCTCTCAGAATCAGCTCTTTATTATTCCTGATTGCTATTCTTTGCCTTTTCCATCTCTTTCTAGAACTGCAGGGCCCCAACACATGTATCTTATAAAAATAGAAAATATGGTCTACAAAAGACAGCTGGGGTGGGAAGTGTAGCAATCATCCCTTTGCCATTGCCTGTTTTTTCTCTTCAGCCTCACTGGCAACATATTTAATTTGCTTTTTGTTATGAGCCTTATCCTCTTTTTTTTTTTCTGTATTTTGTTCTTCAGATGTACTTCTCTTTGAAGCTATTTATTATGGACTGTATTTTCTTTCTTAAAAACATTTCAACTTTTATTTTGGATCCGGGGTACATGTGCAGGTTTGTTACATGGGTATATTACATGATTCTGAGATTTGGGGTGTGATTGATCCCATCACCCAGGTAGTGAACACAATACCCAATAAGTAGTTTTTCAGCCCTTGACCTTCTCTCTCTCTTCCCCCATAGTAGTTCCCAGTGTCTATTGTTGCCATCTTTATGTCCATGAATACCAGTGTTTAACTCCCACTTATAAGTGAGAACATGCAGTATTTGATTTTCTATCCCTGCATTAATTTGATTAGGATAATGACCTCTAGCAGCATCTATGTTGCTGACAAGAATATGATTTCATTCTTTTTTATGGCTGCATGTATTATCTTCTTATTCACACAGTTTAGATGAAGTCTGATTAATAGATTAATAACTTTGAATTCTAAACATCTATCTTGTGATTGAGAGAGGTCTGTCTTTGCATGGTCTGTGTGTAAAGGTTTGCCAGGTACATGTGTAATATGCAAGGCAGTGTTATAACTGGTCTTTTAAAGAAGAACAAATGATTATTGGTAGAAGCACTATTTCCACAATATGATTCTTGATTACTTGACATTTTTATCTGTTCATGAAAAGAGATCCTTTAAAGCACTTATCTCCAAATCTTTGCCTGTATAGTCTTCCATAAAATTTGAAAATGGTATACTTTCATCCATTTTTTAACTTAAATATCTAAAAATTTTATGATACATTGAGATAGTTGCAAAGGAGGTAATTTCTGAACATATTATAAATAGTACCATTTAAAAATAAAGCTCTTATATTACTCTCTTGGCCAGGCATGGTGGCTCATGCCTGTAATCCTAGCACTTTGGGAGACCAAGGTGGGTGGATCATTTGAGGTCAGGAGTTCAAGACCAGCTTGGCAAATATGGCAAAACCACTAAGAATACAAAAATTAGTCAGGCACAGTGGTCTGTGCCTGTAATCCCAGCTACTTGGGAGGCTGAAGCAGGAGAATTGCTTGAATCCAGGAGGCAAATGTTGCAGTGAACTGAGATCGCACCAACTATAGTGATTTGAGATCCATCATCTAGTTAAAATTATATAAACAAGCTCTTTAATATACATTTTCATCATTTTTCTCCATTTCAGTTCTACACAGAAGTTCATTCTAAAATAACAATGCTTGAAAACCTTTTATTTATCATTCTATTATACTTTTCTACCTCTACAACAAAACAAAAAATACATATGTAAGTTAAATGCTGCAAGTGTTCTAAATTTTTTTCTGAATTTAGTTATGATTAGCACAGAATTAACCAAAACAACAGAGAAATATTATAAATTTTATGCATAATTATTAAACTTAAAAAGTAAGTTTTTATTAGAATTACATTTATTGGTAAGCTGAGTGGCACTTTTTCTCAACTGCTTCTTGCATCCCATGAATGAATTATTTATTGCTAGAATGAGACAGGGTGTAGTACCTATTCTATTTTTATTTATTTTTACAGATAGGAACATTGAAAAACTGTGTTCACATAAGTAAGTAGGTAGGAATGGATTTCATAGCATTGACACTCAAGTTTAAACTATTTCATAGATATAAGATAAAGATCACATAACCATTTACCATAAAGATATTTTAAACGATCTATCAGCTGACAATTCAGTTATGTCCTTCAATTCTGTTGAAAGCAAAGAATTGAAAACCACATGACTTGCACATAGATTTATTTCCCAGTCATTAGAAATTAGGAGTGCAGTGGCACCATCACAGCTCATTGCAACCTCTGCCTTCCAGGCCCAAGCCATCCTCACACCTCAGTCTCTCAAGTAGCTGGGACTACAGGTGTGCGCCACCACGCCCAGTTAATTTTTGTATTTTTTTGTGGAGATGGGGTTTCGCCATGTTCCCAGGCTGGTCCTGAACTCCTAGACTCAAGGGATCTGCCAACCTCAGCCTCCCAAAGTGCTGAGATTGCAGACATGAGCCACCGTACCCAGCCTGGAGTGGTTCCTTTGTAGCACAGAGATTTCTCCACCTTGGAGCAGTGCCCCAGGGTAAGTCTGGTCAGCAGTGAGATGTGATTTTCTTTTGTAAGGTGGGAGAATGGACCTAATGAGGGAACGGGAGGGAGAGGAGGACCATAAGGAGGAGTCGTCACACATATTTACTTTTGGAAAGTATAATTATCATAGTTGAGGATCTGTAATTGATTCCTTAAAATCCTTTGGAAAGCCCTCAAATAGTATATCAATTCAAAAACCACTGTTATAAAGATTTCTGCCAAGTATCATCATTTGTTAACTTGACAATAGAGCTTTTTTTTTTTTTCTCGGAAGACCTATTAATATCTGTAAGTGCCAACATTCTTGGAATACTCCCTGGGAAATGCTACTTTAAAGGTTTGATTAATAAATATTAATTGGCTTCCCAATTAGATAATAAAATCTACGGCTGTGAGCCAGAGGTTGTTGAAGTTGTAGGAGAACATATATAATGATGATGATGACCATATTGATAGCTATCATTGATTATGTTAGTTTCAAATAGCAGAGACCTAACAAACAGGTGAATACCAGCAATGAGGTACTTGTCTTACACAACAATAAACTCCTGGCCAGGTAGCCCTGGAGTAAAACAGAAGCTGGACAATGTCATCAAGCACCCCAGCTCTTTCTCTCCTGCCACTTCATCAACCTTAGCCTGCAAACCTTGTGCTTGTTGCCTCATGACATCAAGTTGGCTGCTCTACCTCCAGCCTCACAGTTAAGTTCCCGGCAAGAAGAGAGAGGGGGGCAGACAGAGAGAGGAGCAAGGACTTGCTGCTCAGAAGCTTTGCCTTTTTATCTGGAAAAGTCAAGGACAGGTACTTAACGTCTCATTGGTCATAGCTGGGTTTTGTGGCCAACCCCAGCTGCAGGGAAGCTGGGAGTTTGGGCATTTCCTCTTTGACCCTTCCTAGTAGAGGAAAGCAAAGAAGACGGTGTTTGAGAATAGATGTTGAATGAACCAGTTTACAGGATCTGTCACATCCTTCTAATCTGAGCGAGGCATTTTACACATATTACGTTTATTATAACAATCCTATGTGATAGGTTTATTATCCCCATTTTTCAGACAAGGAAATGAAAACTCACTGAGGTAAAGTAACCTCACAAGCTACCATAACAGATTTGTGTGAAAAAACTGGGATTGGAACAGTTCTTCTGATACTAAAGTCTGTGCTTTCCATCTCTGACCACCGCATGGGCTGTTTTGCTCCACACCCTGATACATTCCATGTCCTTCATAGCGCAAGACCTAGAAAGTTCTGTTGGAGTGCAGAGACTCCCAAAGCCTGTGCCAAGTGCAGAGGAGTGGGGTGGGAACGAGAGAGTAAGAAAGGCTCCCTTTGCCCCTCTTCCCCTCTCCCACGTACCTTAATCTTGACAGGAGCAGGTCACGGGAGGGAAGGGCAGGAAGGAAGCAGCAGCTCTCCACTGGGAACAGGCCACCAGGGCTCCTTTTCTGACTCTGACTCTGGATTTTTAAGTCACCTGGACTCTGCAGGCCTCAGTCTCTCCACCTTGCTCTTCAGAGCATTTCCATGATTTAAGACAGTGGAGAGACTGCAGAATTGTGGTCTAGTGAGAAGTGAGTGTGATCACTCCTGGGGCAGCGTCCCCATGCTCTGGAAGCTGTACATGAGAATCCACCTGATGTGAGACACCTTTCCTGCCCCTTCCCTCCCCTCCAAGCCCACCATGGGCTCAGAGATGATTTCACTTCAGGGGCTCTGGGCTGTTGTGACCTAACAAGTCATGACTGATGAAGCAAGGGAGCCCCAGAAACTCCACGTGAGGGCACAGACCTCCAAAACTTTCCGGAACTCAACTGCTTCTCACCGATGTTAGTCTGGTCCAAGCCAGCATTGTCTTCCACTTAGATGAGCGTAATGGCCTTCTGTTGGTTCTCCCTGCAGCCTATCTGCCACAGAGCATCCACGGTGATCACACGAATGCCCCAGGCAGGCCGCGATGTCCTCTGCCTCAGCCCAAGAGCAGCTCCCCTTTTCTTTCACAGTAAAAGCCAAAGTTTGGACAAAGGGCTTCTAAGGCCATACACTATCTGCATGCTCTTCCTCGCCTTCCCTGCCCCTCCCCCCATACCTTTCCAACCTCACTTTCTACCTCTTTCACCTTCTAAGACATCTTCCTGCCTCAGGGCCTTTGCACAAATTATTCTTTCTGTTGAGATCATTCTTCCCTCAGAGATCCAAATGGCTCTCTCATCTCCTTGAAGGCTTTTCTCAAAATGCCACCTTCTCATTGAGGCCACACCAACTACCCTGATTTGAAAACTCCACCCCCTCCACTTCTTCCCCCAACACGGCCAATCCTCCTTACCCTCCTCTGCTTTTTTCATGGCACTCACCCATTTCTAATATGGTATGTAACTGATTTATTTATTTGGCCTATAGACTGCTTCCTGCCATGTGGCAGAGACAATAACACTCACCAAATATTCCATGTGCTTCCTCACATTTGCTAGTTTTTTTGTTGTAGGCGAGGCCATATGATTAGTCCTGAGAGAAAGCATTGTGAGTCATTTCCAAGCTGCAGTACCGACAAGCCCATGGGAAGTTCTTCGGTCTCTCTTTCCTCTGCCATCACAACTAAGGAACCTCAGATGAAACCTCTTGGCCCCTGAGTCACTGCATGGAAGACAATTGCCTTGTAGAATCACAATGGATTTTGTGCAAAAGAGAAATAAATAAAGCATTGTTTTGTTAAGCCACTGATACTCTGCACTTATTAATACAGCATAACTTAGACTTCCCTGACAAATATACCCCATTAGAATGTAGGGTCCATGAGACCAGGATTGTTGTCTGTTTTGTTCTCTGATATATTTTGAGCACCTGGATCAGTGCCTGGCACATAATAATCCCTCAGTAGATTTGTTGAATAAATGAATAGACTTCTGGACACAGGCCAGCATCCCTGACCCAGTCCAGCTTCTAGCTTCCTCTGGTGTGTAACAAATTCCCAGGACCATGCTTGAAAGCTCCTTATGAGTAGGGAATAATCGCAGTCATCTTGAATTGTCCCCAGTTTCATAAAGCCTTGTACATTGTTACTGTTCAGTAAATATGGACTGACTGACTGACTGACTGATGGAAATAACTGAGTGCTAGCCCAACTCTCTCCTGCGGGCCTCAGGTTGAAAGCTCTCAGCGGGAGAAGGAGGACGGCCAGTTCTAGTTCACGTACTACTACAGTTTCAGCACAGAATATCGCTTCACCAAGAAAACTAAGGCTGTTTTGCCTGATCCCCTTCAGTGCCTCACTCTCTGACCTAAAATCTGGCCTCTCTCTGCCCCGGTGCTCACGCCTTCACTGCTCTCATCCTGTCCAAGGGCAGTCCTTGCGACTGAGCAGCGTGCACTATTCCTTCCAGATTTCTACCTCCCATTCATACCTCAGGCCAATATTTTCTGACTTCTGACACCACAGTTGTACTGAGCTTCCTCTCGGTGATGGCACCCAAGACCTCCTGATTGCCAAACACAGTGGGATTTTTTTATGGTGTGATGCACTGGAGACCTTCAGCTAATCTCCTTGTCACCTGCTGCTACTTTGGCTCCCGTGGCGCCATCCTTTCCAGGTTCTGCTCACATCTCCTTGGCCGTTCCTTTTGCCTCCGTGGGCTCTTTTTCCTCTGCTCAGTCCTTCAGCGTCCTCCAGGATGCTGTCCTCAGCTCCCTGCTCTGGGCACTTGACACACTTTCCTCATGGTTTCAACAACCTCCTGGTTACTGATGATTGTCTCCAGCCCCAGTCTCTCTCCAGAACTTTAGATGATTTTCATATCTGCCACCTGGACAGACCCACCTGGAGGTCCCATGACGTGGGTGTCTCTTATGCACCCTCTCATATCCTCTTGGCCTCATTTCTGAGTCTGTTAGTGGCTCTGGCAAGTGGTTCTACCCTGGCTTTGACTCAATTTGCACAGACAGTAACTTTTTTCAACAATTAGCTTAGACCACACTTCGTGCCTTGGGGCTTCTCTGATGCCCCTGGATGCCTAGTCATACTGGTTGCCTGTGGAAATTCCTAACAGTTGGGCATGTGCAACCCAGATTGGGGGTGGGGGTTGGGGATAACACTTCATGGGGAATCAGGATTACTGAAGTACAAGTATCAGCGGATAACTGCTTTTCCCTCTTATCTCTCAGGTGGACAGTCCTGAAATGCAGCATAAATGCTTCTCAGAGGCCCCAGGGGTCCAGCATCACTGTCCTGTGGCAGTGACCAATATGATACACATCCATTATTGGCTTTGCATTTTTCCATTTTACTTTATCCCACCCTCCCTGATCCCTCTCTCCTGTTCTTGGAGTCACTTCCCAGATAAATGACCCATGCAAAAACCTTTGTCCCAGGCCTTCCTTTGAGGGAATCAAGGATAAAATATCCTTTAGGCCCCTCTATCTCAGTATGTCTAAAGCAGGACTCTTCGTCTTGCCCTCAATCCAACTCTTCTTCTACTCTTACCCCAATCAGTCATCAAAGCTAAAAACTGGAGACTTACATTTCCCTCTTTTTCATCTTGATTTCAAGTCAATCCTGAATCTGCCCCTCTACTCCTTTCCTGAGACCACCTCACCTAAGCTGCTGCCTCCTCTCAGTTCTCTCTGCCTCTCCTCCAATCCTCTCAAATCCATCCTACACCCAACCGCCAGCGTGAAATATCTCAAGCGCAAATTTTTGCCGCGGTATCCTTTACTTAAGCCCCATCAAAGGCTCTGTTGGTATTCACAAAGTGGGAAAATGCCATCTAGTTGCCACAGGGTGTGTGACGAGCACATAAAAGTAATAATGATATTGATGATGATCATGATGGCTAACACTTACTGAGCACTCAACAGCAAGCCAATGGCAATAAAGAAGGCACCTGGTAAGCAGTTCATGGCTCTGCTGCTAACTTAGTAATGTTTTCTCAGTAAGTCATTTCCTGTGTCTTGACTTCAGTCTCACCCTGCAAGCAGTGGAGTTGAACTAGTTCAGAGCTTTTGACTGGGAGGTCACTAATATCCTTGATAAGATAAAGTTCTGAGATTATGAGCTAGCACACTGAGCTATTGCCTGTCCTAAAGTGGGCTGAGCATCCATGTTTTTCACCCTGACGTGCTCATTGGGATGCACACGGTGTGTTGAAGGTGACCTCACCAGCCCTTACATCAGCCTCCTTCCCCTGTGTACTGGGGAGAAAAGAAATGGCTGTGTCCTGAGCAAGAAAGTTAGAGATGATGAATCTCTTGCACTTTTTTTTTTTTTTGCCCAGCACGCAGTAACAATGAGGGTAATTCTGCCAAAAAACAACTTTTCTTGGCGTGCATTGTGCTGTTCAAATCCATGGAATTTATTGTCACATCACTGCCAAGTTGGACAAATTATTATCAGAGCCAAGGCAAATCCAAGGACAGCTCAAGGCCTGCCATCTCTTTGCATGACGTCCAAGCTTCTCGTGTGGCCTCCTCACCCACCGTGGCTTCTGCCCACCTTCCTGAGGGCCTAGTAACAAGGAAGACGGATGCTGGTACTCTGATCCTTCACCACTCAGCTCTAAAATAATGCCTTTGCTATAACTGGAGGGTTTTGTTTCATTTGTTCATTTGTTTCCTCCCATCCTTCAATGCGTTATTATTTCCCTGTTTGAAGTGAAAATGTGGTGGAGTAAATATATTGACTGTTTTCTCTGTTCTGTTACTACCAAAGTCACACTCCCCATTTTTGACTCATTTCTTTTCATATTTGATTATTTTCTGACTAGTTTCTGATCATATTTACATGATTTTCAATAACCTGCTGCTTCCTACATAATTGAGGTGGACAGAATAAAAATCCCAAAGTGGGTGTGAATTGGAAGACATTTATCCAGCCATGGTGAGGGGAGTGAAAATGCATCCATGCAAAGAAGACACAAACGGGGCAGAGTTCTTGTCCCCTTATTTCTCTGAAAGCCAGGGGTTTGTAGAAGAGCATTCCTGGGTGGGTTTCCTGATGGGGAGAGCTAAGGGCAGAGAATCTAGGATAACACCTGGCCTTCATCCATTCCATGATACCTTACACCTTTGGATCTATTTGGCTGTTGGTAGGAATGGGGAAAGATGAGATGAAGAAAGAGGAGATTTGCCACCTCTGACTTCCCCTCACGACTCCCAGGTCATATTAGCCCTAACCCTAGTTATATTTTAAGGTGTCTTATTTGTTTATGTCACAAATAATGATTGAGTGCACACTGTGTATATGCCAGGCTCTGTACTAGACACGTGACACAATGCAAAGCAGCCACACTCCCTGCTCTGTGGGGTATTCACAATGTGGTGCATGCAATGAGACAATCAGATGGGAAAGTGTCCAGTGAGTTCCGTACAATATGGCCCACTTAGATCTCTTATTTACAGTATTGTGGCTGGTATAATTAAATTATCTGAGCAATTATTTGTTAGTGTTGGTCTTCCATTTTCGACTAAAAATCCCATAAGGACAAGGATTCCGTCACCACTGTGAGTCCCAGCGTAATGCCTAGCCTATGAGGAAGGGCTCAATAAACACTTATGAGGAAGGAAAGAAGAGGAGGCGAGGGAAGAATGGAGGGACGGAAGGAGAAGGTGGGACGAAATAGAAAGAAAAGAAAGAGAATCAGTTGCAGTGGTTCGCCGCTGTAATCCCAGTGACTTGGGAGGCTGAGGCAGGAGGATTGCTTGAGCCTAGGAGTTTGAGGTTGCAATGAGCCATGATTGCATCACTGCACTCCAGTTTGAGTGACAGAGTGAGACCCTGTGGAGAAAGAAAGAAAGGCAGGAAGAAGGTAAGAAATAAAGGAAAGAATGAAAAAGAGGAAGAAAGACAGAGAGAGAAGAAAGAAATAAAGAAAGAAAGAGAGAAAGAAAGAAAAGAGAGAAAGAAAGAAAAGATAGAGAAAGAAAGAGAAAGAAAGAAAGAAAAAATGAGAGATGGGAAAGGAGAGGGAAGGGGATGGAAGGGAAGGAGAGGAAAGGAGAAAGGTAGATTAGTGCCCTGGAAGAAGGGTGAAAGGACACTGTGAATAAACTCTGGGCATGTAGAGGGAAGCTGGGTACTGAGAAGGCAAGGAAATGGATCTAAGTGAGAGGAGGTCGAGGTGGCGGGCACTAAGTGTATAGGAAGCGGATGTTTCATCTGGGAAAATTCCATGGCAGAATAAAGGCAGGTGGCTGTGCAGAGCCTGGGAACTTGTCATAAAGTGCACCCTCTGTCTGGCTGGGAGGTGTCCTGACTGCAGAGAGCCACACCTCTGGCTGCACCTGGGAATCCCTGAACTAGGGCTGATGCTGTGCCAGGTGGGGCAGAGAACTCTGGACTCTGGACTCAAACAGACCTGATTTGCCTCTAGCCTGTGCTGTCAATAACCTAAAGTTAGGTTTCTCTAAAGAGCTGTTGAGGTGATGAGCTGTGCTGGAAGAACCCGGCCAGTGCCTTCTGGTGGAGGCAGGCCTGGGCTGTCTTCATAAAGAAGCATTTTGTTTTAGCTAATTGATCCCCATGAACCATTGTTCTAGTTTACTGTTCCTCGTCCTTAGCTATATTCACACTATAATTGCACCTTTCTCACTGTTTCTTAGAAGCCTTCTATTTCAAATAGAACTGTGGTCTTACCTATAAAAACCACATTTCCCAAATACAGATTGTGATCGATAGTCACAAGGGCACTTACAGGGAAAACTCTGGAAAAATGGACAGCGCTGCCAAAGGGTGTGATATGTGCACGGCCTTGTGCTGAGTGCTTGCCTTGCAATATTCCATCCAGTCTTTGCAGCAGACCTGAGGGGCAGGTGCTATTGTTATCCCCAGCTGACAGGGAAGGAAATGAGGCCCAAGCAGTCTTCAGTCACCTCTCTGCAGTTTCTCAACCACACACGGTGGAAACAGGACCCACAAGCAGGGCTGACTCTCTTGGTCAGGCCTAGACACTCCAGCCCCAAGCCAGGCCAAGGCGACGCAGGCCCCAGTGGCAATGAGCTGCGGTTTTAGAAGAAAAGTCGACAAACGATTTCTACCCTAATCATTGCATCTATTTTTAAAGCTTCTTCCTTTTATTTTGATAAGTGATTGTCATTTTTCATAGACTACAAGTATGTAAAGTTTTATTTAATTAAGTTTGAAAGTGAACTTTGAAAAGAGAAGTGTTCTGTAATGGTTTAGCGGATCTATGGATACAGGGATAGTGAAGATGAACACAGGTGATGATCCAGGGAAACTCAGGCCACCCTCAGGGCTGAGTTTGATCTTTGCTGTTGGACTCTGTGACACTGTCAGTCTGCCAACCCTCATGGGACATGCCACTGGGGTTTGTTGCATCTTACTGGGCTTTGCCTAATCAATCTTGCCTGTGTGGGTCTGTCTGGTCTCTCGGGTCATGGCTGTGCCCCATCTTGACAGAATAAATATCAGGAACTAGGTAAAAGGTGATTTGGCAAATATCAGGAAATGAAATGTCTTCAGCTGCAATTGGCACAGGACACACAAGGGCTTGCTGGGAAGCGACATGGAAGATGAGGAGCCCCTCTGTCCTCTGCACAAGACCTGGGGCAAGGCAAGGGCAAGTCACGAGAGGCATGTACACACAGAGAGAGGGTCTCTGCGGGGGAAACGGCTGTTGTATTTACCAGGAGACTGCAGCCTCAGAGATGTCCTGCTGTCACAGTGAAAGCGACCTGCTTCAGGCCTGCATAACTATCGTTCTGACCTTTACGCTTTCTGTAGGCATGAAGCCTCATACTTTCTAGGTACTCATTAAAATTGTTCTGAATTCACTCCCCCTGCCACTGCACTTGGGAGAGAACATTCTATGTAGAGGACCACAATGAGAGTTGATTAGGCACCCAGCTCTGTTCCTCCACTACCAAAAACTAGCTATGCAGCAATCTACTTCCTAATGATTACCGGGAGTTTCTTTTGCATGACGCAGTCCTCCCAGGACCACTCCCTGAGTGAAGGGATAATCAGGTCCCAGACCTGCAAGGCTGTAACCAGTTCTTGGACAAAACTACGTAAACCTATCTCCTAAAGTATCCCTGCTGCCTCCTCACTCCCTACCCACCCCATAGCTGACTAGGTGGAAAAACTATTTTTGTGCAGTGCACTCAAAAGCAATAGTCCTCTTATGTTAAAGATTGTTAAGCTGTAAGATTTAACAACAGGTCAATAATGCCAAATAACGTGGCTTATTGATATGAAAGTCATACGTCCCTTGTGTTTGTGTTCAAGGTAAGGAAAAGTTAATAGACGGAGTAAATACTTTTGAGCAGATAATTGCTGCTGCTTTAATAAACAATATGTTTAAGAATAAGGGCTTTAGAATGACACTAACTGAGCCAGGCATGGTGGCTCATGCCTGTAATTCCAACACTTTGGGAGGCCAAGGTGGTAGCATTGCTTGAGCCCAGGAGTTCAAGACCAGCCTGGGCAACATAGTGAGAACTCATCTCTAAAAGAATATATTAGCCCTGTGTGGTGGCACACGCCTGTGGTCTCAGCTGCTTGGGAGGCTGAGGAGGGAGGAATCTGGAGTCCAGGAGTTTGAGGCTACAGTGAGCTATGATTGCATCACTGCACTCCAGCCTGGGCAACAGAGCAAGAGCCTGTCTCAAAAAAAGAATCACACTCATTTTAGTTCAAGTTTCTGCTCTGCCAATTAGCTGTGGCAATTTGGACAAGTTACTTTCCCTCTCCGAATCTGTTTCTTTATCTGGACATGGGAACACTGTCCCTGGGGTCCCATGGAACACAGGTTCTTTTAGGCTCACTCTGGTAATGAGGTTTTGATGAGGCCTGATGAGGGCAGGCATCCCATGAAAGCTGAGAGTAGGAGCCCTTCCGAGGCGCAGGGCATGGGGGCCTTTCAGAGACTGAACTGGGCTGCAGGGCAGGACTGTGTGGATCTTTACTGAGCGCTCACCACCCATGTGGCTATTAACACCACAAGTGTTGGCCTCCCCTTGATCTGCTTCTCTTTCCTTCATGAAGCAGTTTCTCTCCCTCACCCCAGGTATCCTTTCTCTCCCTCATGGCTTCGGCTTACTCACATCCATGACTTAACTCACGCCCTCAACGCACTCAGGCTCATCGTGGCCTCTCTGGCTTCTCATCTTTCAACTGCAGTTTCTATGGTGAAATAGACGAGAACAGATTTCCTCTATTTTCTCAACTTGAACTTTCTAAAAGCAAGAATTAATGTGGATAAAGCTTTTTGTTTTTCGATACCCTGTGAACTGCTGGCTAGCCAATGGTTGCTGTTGGGCCCAGGGTGCATCCCCAATGCAGTCAGGGGTGTGTGTGTGTGTGTGTGTGTGCGCACACTAGTGTGTGTGTGTGTTGGAGGACAATCATATTGGGCAAATCAAAGCCACTGAGGGCAACCTGTTTATTGAATGCAGGTGATTGACATGTGCAGTAGCCAAAAAAAAAAAAAACACTCTCCTAAGGTTGTAGTGAAGATTCAATGAGATAAAACTTGTAGAGGACCCAGCACAGAGCTAGGACACATAGGAAGTGCTAAAAAAAAAAAAAAAAAAAAAAAAAAGAAAAAAAAAGATAGCTGTTATTCATCTTCTTATTTTGTGATTGTTGTTATCATTATTCTAATCTACGAGTGCAGACTTGATTCCAAAGGCACAGGGTAATTTGCAGGCTGCTAATAGAAGATGCACTGGGTAATGATTTTCTTCACACAACTAGGTCAGCTTCACTAAAGACAGGGAGAGAGACAGGAAATAGAACCTCTCTACGTACAACATCAGCGAATTAAGGAAAGGTCCTCAGAGCAAACAAACATTAAGAGTTCCTCTTAAAGTTACGCTTTAAAACCACAAATACGATCCTGTGAGCCTACCTAACTCTTGTAAGGACTTCTCCTTTTTCTTAAACAAAGACACAAATTCTTTGTAAGGCCTTACGTATTCTGCACCCTCTCTCCCGCCGTGCGCGCCACAGACACAGACACACACACACCTACACACTTCCCACCTTCCTTCTGCACCACAAACACCCTGCTTGGGGAGCTGCAGCTACGTTGACCCCCTGGCACTTCTGGGACAGCACACCTTGTTCGTGTGGTACACAGGGCTCCACAGCACGCCGTTCGGCCTAGGACACTCTTCTCCACACTTCCCCAGCCCTTTTCTTAGTTAACGTCCACTCACCCTTTGTCTCTGTTCAAACAGCAGAGAACCTTTCCCTAGCCCATGGTCTTTTATGATACACACTCACAGAATCAAATGCATTTTCTTCAGCCCATTATTTCACTGTAATCTGTGTCTGCTTCTCTGACCAGACTGTCAACCTACAGTCCCAAGACCATGGAGGCGCTAAATAAATACCTTTTGATTAAATGAATCAATGATGGTTTTGCTACCAAATGCAACTGCCCATCTCAGAAGCTACAACAACACTGGAAGGTAAAAACATTCAGTATTATACCATTATTAGAAGTTAAAAACACACATGCAAAGTTTACCAAATTTGACTCTGTTCTATGCTTAAAGGAAATAACAACACACTTTTAAAAACTGTTATTATACAGGCCACATTCATTAGCCAGAATGCAATAAATTTAGAAATTAACAGGGAGCCAAAAAAAAAATCTATACTCCTTAACTGTAAAAACACACTTCTAAAGACCTCTTGGTTTAAAGAGGAAGTAAACCACTTAGAACTAGACCACAATGAAAGTAGCACACATCAAAACTAATGGAATACGGCCAAAGCAATTTTCAGAAAAAAACCTCTGGTCTTACATTTATTTATTAGAAATATAAAAAAGATTAAAAAGCAAAACAAAATAAAGCCAAGTAAATAGTAAGAAATGAATTAATATAGAAGCAGAAATTAATGAAACAGGAAAAAACCCCAGCAAAATTGATCAATAAAACCACAGATTTGCTTTGTATTAAGGTAAAAATTATTTGGCTAGAATAGTTAATAAAAAGAGAAAGCAATATTGCCTATTGCTTGATAGGCAGTGTCAGGCATGAAAAGGGATATGTACAGATATAAAAGATCACTTAAAAGGAGCATTATGCACAATTTTATAACAACGAATTTGAGACCCAGATGAAAAGGATTTTCTAAGAAAATATAAATAACCAAACTTTGGGAAGAAAACATTAATAAACCATTACAGAAACTGAACTGTTAGTTAAATGTGTACCTCCTTCCAGTCCATGCAAGGGCATCAGGCTCAAAAGGCTTGTAGGCAAGTTCTCCTAAAATATAGATGAACAAATAGTATGTTCATGACCTTACATGTATAGAAGGCCTTCTTAAGTCATAAAAGCAAAGAAAAAGGTAAACAAATTTGACACATCAAAAGTAAAAACTTATCAATGACAAAAGACTTCATTAACCAAAGTTATGGTCTAGGAGGAAATATTTGCATCTGCAGATGTATATGTGTGTGTGTATACACACACATACATGATGGAAACACATACAACAGGCAAAAGAATGGGATCCTGGTGTTACTGACTGCATTGTGTTCTGTCTTGAATTCATATGTTGAAGCAGAAACCCCGAATGTGATTATATTTAGAGATAGGACTTTTAAGAGGTAATTAAGTTTAAATGAGCTCATAAGGGTTTGATCCTAATCCAATAGGATTGGTAGCCTTTTTAAAAAAAATTTCATTTTTTGTAGAAATGGGGTATCCCTATGTTGCCCAGGCTGGTCTCAAACTCCCGGGCTCAAGCAGTCCTCCCGCTTTGGCCTCTCAAAGTGCTGGGATTACAGGTGTGAGCTACCACGTCCACGCAGCCTGATGGCCTCCTAAGAAGAGGTAGAGACCTTCTTTCTCTCTCTCTCGCCCTCTCTCCTTCCGTCCCTCCTTGCACACACTAAGGAGAGGCCCAATGAGAACACAGCAAGAAGGCATTGTCTGCAACCCAAGTGACAAACCCTCGCCAGACACTGACCCTTCTGGCATCTTGATCTTGGATTTCTAGCCTCCAGAACTGTGAGAAATTTTTGTTGTCTAGCTACCCAGTCTATAGTATTTTGTTATGGCAGCCCAGGCTAACTAAGACACCTGGATATATCAACCTATAAGAAGAAAAAAAAAGACAAAAACAAACAAACAAACCTGATTTTAAAAAGTCAAAGATATGAACAGGATATTCACAGGATGGTTATGGTCAATAAACATAAGAAGAAATCCTTAGCAATACTAAAATACCTTTTTAACAACCATCAGATTGACAAATTCTGTAAACAATTTGCTAATCTCCAGAATTAGCAAGCGTGAGGAGAGATAGAGTGTAAATTGGTAACAGTGACTTTCGAGGTAAATATGGGACTATCTTAAAATATAAAAATGTGTGTAACCTAAAATCCCACAATGTTATTTCTCTATATGTATTCCTGGAAAGCAACAGACACATACAATATGCTCACCAAGGCATTATTTCTGAAAGCAAAAGCTTTGAAAGAATGAGGCGCTGGCACTGGCAGCGTGGTCAGAGAGAGGCTGGACCCAGAGGGGCTGAGAGGTGAACCGTGGAGAGTGCCAGTGGGTTACCGTATCAGAGTAGGGTTGCCCCAGAGAGAGGGCTCAGCATTGACTGCCTGGGTTAGGATAGCCAGGGAGCCTTAGCCAGGCCACAGAGCAGCCATGGCACCCACAGAAGCTAAGCCAAGATGGAATGAGGCAAAGGCAGCACCCCGTTGCCCAAATCCAGAGAGGAAATGACTCGTTACCAGCCTTGGACTTCAGGTTCTGATGCCTGTAGAATAAGCAGCAAGCAGGCAGACGAGGGACATTACCCTGAAAACCAGAGGAGGGACAGGGCCCAAGGGCTCTAGCTCTTCCATCTGTCCAGTAAGCAGCAATAGCCATGCCAGCCCCCTTAGACCCAGGAACCATCACAGGGAGGAAACCAGGAGGAAGAACGGCTGTCAGAGAGACACAGCGTCTTCTCCAAGAGACATGGTACACCATCTAAAAGGAACTGTTTAAATGATCACGTTAGACTACTCTTTAAATCAAGCTGACTCTTAAGCAGATTTTTTTTTCCTCCCACTCCCCAGGGGTGATTTGGTGAGGAAGACCGAATCAGCATAGAAAAATCATTTTTGTTTGAATATCTGAATTATGAGGTGAGTGCATTATGTCATCCTAATAACCTCTGCTTCTTATTTTTCTTTCATGAAAGAAATTTCAAAGTTCAAAGAGAGAAGGCATTAATATTTCTCAAGATGCATAATGTGATTTTATAAAAACAAATTGCAGAAAGCTGTAGGATTTCAAAAGTGGATCCCAAAGATGGTCACGCCCTTTCATTCCAAGAGCCACGCCTCAAGAAGGAAGTGGGGCGCAGGCACAAAGGCTGGAAAACCCTGAGGATTCCTGGGAAGCCAGCCTTGGCTTCTACCAGGGAGGGTAGGTATTTTTATATTGAGTGCAGTACACTTTGTGGCGATGATTAGCAGTGTGTTGATCTTATTGAATAAAGAAACAGAAGGGAATTTCAAAATGAACTTGAAAAACATCAACCTTGGAATAAATAGAAATAATATAATAAGAATAATTTGAATCACAATTAGTGCACATCTTATATCCATTATTACATTTTATCTTCACTGTAACCTTACAAAGATAGCTATCATTATTATCTCCCATTTGACAGATGGGGAAACTGAGGCTTAGAGATGCGTTGTCTGCAAATATGGCCATGAATTCCTGCATCCCAGTATGCAAATGCCCTTCTTCCCACTGAGTGTTGGAGTCTGTTTCCCCTCCTGTTGAGCCTTGGCTGGCCTGTGGTGGCTTTCAACAAAAGAATGAATTGGAAGTGATGACATGCTCATTCTGGCTTACGTCTTAAGAACACTGGCAACTTCCATTTCCGCTCTCTTTGAAGCCAGTTGCCACGTCAGGAAGTCTGAAAAACCTGTTAAGAGAGAAGGGCCACATGGACAAAGGCCACATGGAGAAAAGGGTCCAATTTTTATGAGAGACTAAGAAGGAAGAGGGGAAGACCCAGCCAGCCCCCGGCAATTTCAGCTCTCCAAGACATGAAGTGTCAGACATGTGAGGGAGGCCTTCTCAGTCACTGGAAACCTAGCCAAGCTCACTGATGAACGCAGCCATGTGAGTGACCCCAGCTGACACAATGTGGAATACAAGAATTGACCCAGTACACCCACAGAATTCTAGTAAATAATAAAATAGCCATTGATCAGGCCACTACATCTGGGAGTGTTTCATTATGCAGCAAAAAATATCTGACACAAGAGATTAGAAGCTTGCCCATGGTCATACAACTGGTAAGTGGTAGAGCCAGGCCTTGAGGCCAGGTCTTTCTGACCTCAGTGGCCAGGCTTTTAACAGCTGCATGGCCAAAGACTATAAGTGATTAAAGATATGGAAATTATTAGCAGAGGTCTACTAAATCACGGAATATGAGAGCTGAGGAAAGAACAAGGACGACAAGAGGGAACACACTGAGAGTGGAGATGAACTTCCAGGAGCTTGAAACAAACCTTTTATTCCCATATTTATTGAGCATCTATAATACTTGAGGCAATTTTGTAGGGGCTCTGAGAGATTCAGAGGTGAATGCCATAGGGTAAATGATCTCAGGAAAATAGCAATCTAATTAGGGAAAACAAAAATGAATAAAAATCATACCATATAAAGTACAATGGTAGAGCTGCTGTAGAACACAGTTTAACAGTTCCTCAAAAATTTTTTTGCCTTTAAAAGGAATGGGAAAAGCTGCAGTTACTTTTGTACCAACCTAATATTATATGATCCAGCAATTCTCCTTTGAGCAAAAGAGTTGTTTAAACAAATATCTATACATTCATTTTCACAGCAGAATTATTCACAATAGCCAAAAAAGGGGCAAGCAACCCAGAGTCCACGGACAGATGAGTGGATAAACAATATGTGGTATGTGTAGACAATGGAATATTATCGAGTCTTTAAAAGGAAATTTCAGACACATGGGTGAACCTCAAGAACATTATCCTAAGAGTCAAAAAGGACAAATCCTGTATGGGTCCACTTATAAAAAGTACCCATGGACACAGGAAGGGGAACATCACACTCCGGGGACTGCTGTGGGGTGGGGGGAGCGGGGAGGGACAGCATTAGGAGATATACCTAATGCTAAATGACGAGTTAATGGGTGCAGCACACCAACATGGCACATGGATACATATGTAACAAACCTGCACATTGTGCACATGTACCCTAAAACCTGAAGTATAATAATAAAGAAAAATAAAAAATAAAAAATAAAAAGTACCTAGAGTAGGGATGTGAGGAGCGCCTCTGCCCGGCTGCCCCGTCTGGGAGGGCAACAAGCTGTATCCATGGACATGAGCAGCAGTTTACATGTGCAAAAGAGACAAGAATGGGATAACGGAGCACTTCAAATTACTACCAGAAAAAAATATTTCTCAAGTGTGTCCTGGCTAATAGAGAAATAATTTGCCCAAAATTATAAACAAGACATTGTTTATAATGACGGTGCCACTGCACTCCAGCCTGGGCGACACAGAGACCTCATCTCAAAAAACTAAACAATTTTTTAAAATACTCAATTCATTTCCTTCTCTCATAGTTAATAATATAATTGCATAATAAAAAAATTTATTACCCAGCCGAATATCAAAAAGTTTTTCCTGTATTTTTTTCTAGTAGTTTTACAATTTCGTGTCTTATGTTTAAGTCTTTAATTCATTTTGAGTGATTTTTCTATGACTGGTAAGACAAGGGTTCAATTTCTTTCTGCTGAATGTGAATATCCAATTTTCCTAACATCATTTATTGAAGAGATTGTCCTTTCCACCTTGTGTATTCTTGGCATTTTTGTCGCAGATCATTTAACTATAAATGTTTGGATTTATTTCTCTGCAAAAAAAAAAAAAAAAGTACCTAGAGTAGTCAAATTCATAGAGATAGAAAATAGAATGGTGGCTGCCAGGAGCCAGGAGGAGCAGGGAATGAGGAGTTAAGTGTTTAAAGGGTCCAGACTTGCAGTTCAGGCAAATGAAGGCGTTCTGGAGATGGATGGTGGTGATAGTTGTACAGCAATGTGAATATACTTAATACCACTTAGCTGTACACTTAAAAATATGTATATTTTACCACAATAAAAAGCAATAGATTTAAAAAAAAATTTTTTTTGAGACAGAGTTTCGCTCTTGTTACCTGGGCTGGAGTGCAGTGGAGCGATCGTGGCTCACGGTAACCTCCACCTCCCGGGTTCAAGTGATTCTCCTACCTCAGCCTCCTGAGTAGCTGGGATTACAGGTGTCCGCCACCATGCCTGGCTAATTTTTTGTATTTTTAGTAGAAATGGGGTTTCACCATGTTGGCCAGGCTGGTCACAAACTCCCGACCTCAGGTGATCCACCCGCCTCAGCCTTGCAAAAAGTGCTGGGATTACAGGTGTCAGCCACCGCACCCGGCCTAGATTTTTAACTATATAGAAAACAAATGCTAGACAAGGCAGAGAGTTGTGAAGAGAAGAAAGCCAGGTAGGGAGCAGCAGTGAGGGCTCATCACAGGCTCATCACGGGCCAGGCACTGAACTAGACTTCACGCATTTTTTGTTTCATCTAGGCTTCTCAATAACCCAGAAAGGTCAATAGTATTATCCCAGGTGATACCAGGAGGTAAGTTTATGGATTTAATTGTCCACAAAATGTGTCATAGACAGTTACAAATTGGTTCAAAAGTTTTAGATAAAGTCAAGTGTGATAAATCCAGAATGAATTATTTAAGGAACTACAGAACTGAGGAGTGGGGGAGGCTAGGTATTTTAAAAATTTAAAAATTAATTCCACAGAGGAAAATAATGTCTCTGCACCAATTTTCTTTTAAAAGTTTGTTATGGCCGGGCACAGTGGCTCATGCCTGTAATCCCAGCACTTCGGGAAGCCAAGGCAGGACGATTGCTTGAGGCTGGGAGTTCAAGATCAACCTGGGCAACATGGCAAGTCTCCCTCACTAAAATAATAATAGTAATAATAAATAAAATGAATAAAAATTAAAAGTTTGTTTTTTCATATTTCAGAAATAGTGAACAATTAAACATTTTATAACTATAGAATGTAAATAGGAAAATAAAGCCATACATAACCTCATCCCCAGAGGTAAATTGCTGATATTTTGGTATATATCCTTCTAGTCTTTTCTCTGCATATGTATATAGATATTTTTTCCAAGCTGAAAAACACATATAATGTGTATTTTTATATCCTGACTTTTAAATCTTCGCATATAAGGGAAATATTTTCTTACATTACTAAATATTCTTTGAAACATGATTTGTAATGATTTGCCATCATAAGGACAGGCCCAAATTTTACTAAACCACTCTTATTTAGAGAGTTTTCTCTTCTCAAATAACACTGCAATGACGTCAGTATACATACACCTTTAAGCATAATCTCTGATTATTTCCTTAGAAAGGATTCCTAGAATCACACCAAGTGTTCTAATACCACTGCCAGAGACAGAAAATTGGTTCAGAGAGACCTCGCTTTTGAACCAGAATGGTGAGTATACTTCTTATGTAAAGATGCATCTTTGGGTTATGCTCTTAAAAATTATCTGTGCCTCTCTTTGTCTATGATAGTTCAGATAAATAAATATATAGCTTATTTATAGGTCAGCTACATAAGTCATTGTTAGATAGTCTAGACCAATAAATCAGCATGTATTATTTTTCTTGGCATCTCATATTGCCTGGCATATAGCAGGTATCCAATACATATTTGGTGAATGAATGTCTATTGAATGAAATCCTGCAAAAATAAAGGCACTTTCGGCTTGAACGTGAGGACCAAAAATTGGAAATGCGAAATTACAGCGCTTTCACTTCAGTGGATGATTCACAGGCCCAGCTGGTTTCGTGCATGTTTTATGAAGAGCAGCGCGAAGCACTGTTCTGTAATTATTGCAATCTGGGGGATTGGTCTCAGTGGGTTTAGAGCAAATCTTTTGGTGTAGGGTCTAACAAAGCGACTGCTCTCTGAGCCAGGGGAGTGCTGGGCTTCTCTGGTGAGCAGCGTGGGTGGCCGCTGGTTCTCGGCTCTCCTCCCGTTGTGTTCAGACAGCCTGCGTTGCTCTTGTCTGCTCTGTGTCACTAGAGCCCTGGGGATAGCAAGACATCTGTCCAGAAGTGTAAAACCACCCATGTTATGAAACGAGAAAGTTAGAACAAGAACATTCAATGAGCTGACTGGCGATCTCAGAAAAGACACGCAGCAATGGCAAAATATAAAACAAAAGGGTCATCTGAGATTTGGCACCCTAAATCACTTACTTCTCTCTATCAAAGGGAGCTCCATTTTCTATAAGCTGCTGCCTTTACACACCCTCAACACAGATGTTTCTCCCTCTCCTCAGAGTTTGTAAAACTCACTCCATGAGGAAAGTTTCTGTCCTGCAGGTGAGTGTAAGAGTGTGACCAGGAAGCACAGTATGGGATACAGAAGGCCACGAGGAATGGTGGAAAGGAAGATGACATGGAGAGAAAGGGAACCTGGGACTCAGTCTTGAGTCTTTCTGAGTGACCTTGGTCAAGTCACCGAAGCATTCATTCAACAAACACTTGAGTGCTCAGTATACACTCCAGCAGCACTGTCCAAGGGAAGTATAACAAAAGCCACACATGTAATTTAGAATTTTCTAATAGCCACCTTGAAACGCAGTAAAATAAATAGGTAAGATTAATTTAAATAGTATATTTTCTTGAACCCAGTATATTTGAAATATTGCCATTTCATGATGTAGTCAATATAAGAAATTATTTGAGATATATTTATATAGTTTTTACCATACTACATCTTTAAAATGAAGTATATGTGTTACACGTACGACACATCTCAACTCAAACACTACGTTTTCATCGGAAATAGTCAAGCTCTTTTAGGTTTCATACAGCTTACAGCTGAAAAAGGATATTCCCATACATGAATTATTCCAAACACACTTAAAAGTTTTTCAATAACAAAATCAGACTTTACATTAAAATTAAAACACGATGAAAAATTCCTTTCCTCCATCTCCTTAACCACATTTCAAGCGTTCAGCAGCCATAGTGGCTGGTGATTACTACACTGGATCACTCAGTTCTAGAGCTCATTGAACTCTGCCCTCTAGATTTCAATCCAATGGGGAATTAAGACCAAAAAAAAAAAAAAAAAAAAATCTAGCGACTACAATATAAGAAGCCTTTTTATCTAAAACTTATCTGGATGTGTCTAAAGACTTATCTATTCTTATCTTGAGACTAGAGGTCTGTAGGTTAATTTTTAGCCAGTTTAGTTCAAAGGAGTCATAAAAATGGTACCTAACTTAAAACATTTTTAAAACTTAAAATACATAAAGGTATGTCAATTCATCAATCTTATGTGACCAAGGGATCCCCAAATAATAATTTACTGATGGAGTTTTGAGTTGCTTTCCTTGCATGTGTCAGATCTATTGTGCAGGAACAATAATTGTCAATAGGGAAAAAATTCCAAGTTGTAAATGAAGGCCAAGGTCAAGAGCTGGCTACAGCCAGTGGAGAAGCCACACGGGCAGGGTTCATTAATGGTAAATGTGGCAAACACTGTTCACTGCCTACTCATCCATCATCCTCACTTTCTTCTCTGCCAAACAGAACTCTGGTTCTATTCAGTTAGTAAATGGGGATCCCTTGATCTTATCAAAGCTGTGCACAGTCTATGCCAACCCAGGGAAGAATCACGATTGGCTTAAACCTTTGCCAGTAATTGCCTAAGGGTAGGCATATGAGTTAGTTCTGGCCAGTGAGATTTCAGGGTAAATCTTTTTTCAAAGACTTTCTCCCTAAATGGAGAGAATTCACAAAGAGAACATGTCTGGCCCTTGCCCCTTTCTTTATGTTTGAAATGCAGCTCTGTGAGGAGTTGCAGCTACAATCTTAGGCCCATGCGGACGTTAGCCTAAGACTACTTGAGACAGCTATTCTACAGTTTGTTGTACATAAAGAGAACTCAGTAAGTCATCACTAAGCATGAGAATTTGCCTTTTCCTTTACAATTTTATTGACTTACCCAGGTTCCTTTGAGGCCCATCTCTTCCATAAACCCTCTGTGATCCCTCCAGCCTGCAGGGGTACGCCCTCTTGCAAGCCCGTAGTACTTACTTAATTGATACTTAATCATATACTATCTTGAAACACTCTTCATTTCTTTATCCTAACTTGACTTTTTATGTGTCTAAGTATGTTGAGGGCAGACCCCATGTGTTCTTCTTTGTATCTTCCATCCCATCTAGCACTATCCAGGTACTGGGCTGCTGTTCAAAAATATCTATAAAAGTCAGTGGAAGAATAAAAGAGTAAAGACAGACATCCTCGCTCTCTTGATCATGGAGTGGTATTTACCTTAAATAGCACTTAAGCCAGTTGCAAATTGATGGTCTAGGTTACTATTATATCGCATAGATTCTTAGGTTCTACTTCAATATTTGATCCAATGTTTATCCCTATTTTTAAATTTTGGATTAAAATTACCAGTTTTGGATTCATGGTATTCTTATCACTTTATTGATGCTCTAGTTTTTTCCCCCTATATTTCTTTTACTCAGATTGCAAAGAACTTATTCTAAATCTCTGTCCATTTCTTCCTTGAAAATTCTCCCTTCTTACATTTCTGCCACCTAGGGACAAATGTACTTCAAATATTCCTTGGAACTCTGTTCTACTATCCCCTCCACTTCCCAAATGTGGTAGTCTCTGAAGGCCTGGACAGAGAGGGAAGGCCTGACCACAGTGCCTATAGTTGGTTAGTTCAAAATGGAACCAAAGCTAGCGTGTGGCAGCCAAGAATTGCAGCAGCCTAAGTCCCCAGGGCACGCTGACGTACAAACATGGGAAGCCAAGGGCCTATGCCGGTTTCTAGAGGCAAACAGAAGGGATCAAAGGTCAGCAGCTCTGCAGAAGCTGGAGCAAAGTGGAAGCCAACTGGAAATGCAGCAAAAAACGTCCCAGGCAGTTCCAAGAAGAGCACTGGAAGGGCCTCACTCTCCCTTATCAATCAGAAGCCACATGGCACACGGAAGTGTTTCCCCTGCATGCACAAAGGGAAGAATGAGAGAATGCTTCCCAGTACATCTTCTTTTCCCAGGCTCACATTTTTTATAGTTAACTTTGGCTATTTTATTTATTAAACAAAGTTAATTCCCTCCATATCCTCTGAGGACTGGACTGCTCCAGAGTCAGCTGGCCCCTTGCCTGGCTGCCTGCACATTTGCAACTGAAGGACACTGTCAGTTTGGACACGTCAAGGATGCCAGTGGGATGGTGGTTTCCCCAGGCTGCTTGCCTGCTGGAGAGCCTCTAACACGCCTGCAAGGAGGGGAAAACAGAGAGAGAGAAAAAGGCAATAAAATGTAGACAGCAAACTGCTAGTGTAAGAGGCTATTAAGAAAAAAAACAGATCTATATCCAGTCCTAGAACAGCAGCAATGTCCAGAGGGCAGCCAAAAGCCCAGTGAAGCAAGTAAAAGATAACAGACCGCAAGCAGCAGGCAGCAACTGACAGATTTCTCAGAGCAGGCAGGAGGTAGCCTGAGCAATTATACAGGGATAAAGCTGAGACCCACAAAACAATGAAAAGAGAGGGAGCAATGCCAACAAAGGCTTGGGGTAAAAGGAGCATCACAGGGAAATAGGAACAAAGCTTCATGTGAGCCATTAGATACCAGATAAAGAAAGTTCCAGATCGATAAGACATATTGGGTCATCTAAGAGGAAGGGAGGACGATGGGAATGGATTTTTCAGGACAAGTGTTTTAAAAACCTTGTTTTATTTAAAAAAAATAAAGATGAGCTCAAAATGAGATCACTGGGGACTGTCACTTCAGCCCACAGCTGCCATAGTATAGGAGGGAGGGCAAGGACTTCTAGAAGCGCAAAGTCACCCCATTGACTCATTGAGGGGACTCCCTGAGGTGTTAGACATCTGTTACTGGTGGCCCTGGATTGGGCTGCTGGCTGCAGTGTAAGGGAACAATGTGGCAGGACAAAGGGAGAATTCTGGTTTCTGAATGCAGCAAGGAAGATCTTGATCTATAAGGAAAGTGACCAGTCGCTAGGAAGACAGTCCGTCCAGGGGTAGAGAGGCTCATGGCAAGGGCAGGCTCAGGGGAGGCAATTTGATTGATGTGATGGAACACTTAAAGTTATCTATGTAGGTGACAGTGACTCTCCCTGTTTTTACCAGGAAATTTCTATGAGGGCATGGGTTTGTTTAGGTATGCAATACTCAGCACTCGTTTGGCACTTGGCCTCCTTCTCCTCCCTTAACCTTCTGCCACATCCTCTGGCCCATTTCCAAACCTGGATCATTTCCACGATCCCTTTTTCCCTTATCCTGGGGCTCTGAGCCCTGGCCTGCCACACGTCCACTGTGAGGCCTGGACAGCCTAGAGCCTGCTAATAATTTTTTGTCCATTTCTAGGCCCCCTTGCCACAAACTTTTTTAAGTGTCTTCTCTCAAGTGAGCTTCATTTTAATAAAAAGGAGTTCCTTCTATTTCCACCCCCTCTCCTCCAGCACACAAATGCCACTGGGTCCTTTACTTGTCTTTTAACTTTGATCATCTCTCCTCCCATTATCTCCCAATTGGATCCCTTTCAGCAAATGCTGTCAATCTTCTCTTTCCCTTTCCCCTGCTCTGATCAGCAGATGACATCATGTCAACTTCAGGTATTACATAATCTGACATCCTCTCTTCTTCATAGTCCTCTGTTTCTCCCCTCTCTTCCTCATGCCTGCCTCCTCCAAGCCTTGCACTGTTTCACAGTCCCCCAAATCCCTCATCATCCCCTTGACTTTCTTCTCCTATACATAAAAGAGAGGTTTTCCGCTTTAGCTGTGTTTTAGATCACCTGAAGAGCCTTTAAAAAGTATTGAAATCTCTAAAGGATTGAAAAGAGGATCTTGAAGAAATATTTGCCCATCTGTGTTTACAGGAGCATTATTCACAATAGCCAAAAGATGAAAGCAACCCCAGTGTCCACAATGAATGGACCAACAAAATGTGGTATGCCCATACAATGAATATTATTCAGCCTTAAAAGGACAGGAGATTCTGACGCAAACTACAACATCGATGAATTTGAGGATGTTATGTTAAGGGAAATAAGCTAGTCACAAAAGTACAAATCCTGTATGATGCCACTTATGGCAGGTACCTAGAGCAGTGCAGTTCAGAAGCTGAAAGTAGAATGGTGGTTGCCAAGGGTTGTCGAGGAGGGGAGAATGGGGAGTTATTGTTTAATGGGTACGGAGTTTCGGTTTTGCAACATGAAAAATGTTCTGTGGATGGATGGTGGTGATGTTTGCACAATGTGAGTTTCCTTAAGAACTCCACACTTAAAAATAGTTAAAATTAAAAACTAGCCAGGTGGGGTGGCACATGCCTGTGGTCCCAGCTTGGGGAGCTGAGGCAGTATGATTGCTTGAGCCCAGGGGGTTGAGGCTGCAGTGAGCCATGATCATGCCACTGTACTCCAGCCTGGATGACAGAGCCGGACCATCTCAAGAGAGAGAAAAAAAAAGCTAGAATGGTAAATTTTATGTTATATATATTTTACAATTTTAAGTAAATACATAACTCTTTTTTTAAAGTATGGATGCCTGTTCTCCACTCCAGATCCCCTAAATCATAATCTCCAGAGTGGTGAATGTTTTCTATTCATTCAATTGACAGTGACTCTGTGCCATGCCCTGTGCTGGGGGCTGGGGATACAGACACAAAGCACACAGCATCCCCTTGTTGAAGAGTTCACAGCCCAGGGAAGAGAGCAAGTACTTTGCATGCAGTTGGCAAGTTGAGAGATGAGAGAGGAGTTCTCGACCTGGGATGAGAGGCTGCGGGTGGACAGCACCTAAGATTCCTGGAGGCGATGTTGTTATCTCCACTTCCTGGCAATCCCTCCTGTTTTCCCTCGGTTCTTGCAATCTTGCAATCTGTCTGTTAAAATATTTGACTGGTTTAAATGCTCCACCCCATCCTCATGTATATATTAACCTTTATGTGGGTTTATAATGCGTTCCTAATTGCAAAACACTGTGATGGCATGTTCCATGTGGCAGAGATGATGCTATGGGTTTGCTCACTCTTGTGCTATTTTCCTCTTTCGTGGGCATTCAGGCACAGATTTTTTTCTCCACCCTCCCTCTTAGGTTGAGGCCATGTGCCTAGATTCTGGCCAGTGACGTGTGAGGAGAAGGGATGCAGGCCACTGCTAGGTCAGACCCTTAAAAATCCTCCATCCCTGTCCTCTCCTCCCCTTCTTTGGCATCAATGCAAACTCTTGCTTTATAAGGACAAACCTCCAGGTAGGGAAGGGTCTCATGACCAGAACTAGTCTTGCTGTGAGTGAAAAACAAACTTTTATTAGGTTAAACCACCTGAGAGTTTAGGGTTTTCTGCTGCAGCTGCTGGCTTTAAATACCCTAATAACTTCTCCATCTCTGTTCCTTCATTCAATCATCACTTTATTTATTATTTTTAAAATTTTTAGCCCTGATTGTCTTCCTGGCATGTAGCTGTGGGTATTCTCATTACCCTTATTTTCTCTTCAGAATCCAACTGGGAATTGTCCTCCTGAAATGTGCTCGAAGTCTCGGCCAGGGGTTCTGCTGGTTTTCCCCTTCCTCCATGATGTGCGGCATTCTCCTCTTTTCCTCACTTATGAAACAAAGGCATTTCCCAATAGTTTGACTCTGGGTTTCTCTCCCTCTCTCTAACACTATTGTGTCAGTTGAAGGAGAATCAAGAGGAAGTGGGGAGAACCTCACACAGCGGGAGGATCCCTTGAAGCCAGGAGTTCGAGACCAGTCTGAGCAACGTAGTAAGAACTCATCACTAAAATTATGCCAGGCTTGGTGGCACGCCTGTAATCCCACCTGTAGAAGGAGAGGGGAAAGGAAGACTGGCAGGAAGGGTGCCAGGTTGCTGTGCGCCTCTGAGAAAGTGTGGACCGGGCTGCTGAGCTCCTGGGCGGAGTGCTTGTGGGAAGACTCCCATGTTGGGCAGGAATGACTTGGCTCTAGGACCTTTGCCATGCTCTGACACTGGCTGGGAGCAGCCTGGGGAGTGTCGCCTCAGTAGGAATGCTGCAGTTGAACCCCAAAGGGGCAGCAGCTACAGGCTGTCAGCTACTACACTCCTCCCATTCTGGTTCTCTCTAAGGAGATCTGCGGGCACTCCCAGGCTGCCACATGTGTCCACTTGCCCTGCTTCTTTGTTGCACTTCTCCTGTGGGAGGTTCATTAGTCCCAGCGTATCTACTAACTCTTGATATCCCAGGAGAGTTAAGTGTGAGCCTCAGACCACGAGTAAGAGCACACTTCGTATACATGGTTCACTTCAATCTTTGCCTTCTCTGTGAAGCCGTCCTCCCCTCACCCACCCCCATTCCATAACACTTGTACACCCACTATCGTCTCTGCACTTGCCAAATTCTAGGTTTTGAAAAATGTAAACCCTACTTTCCCCAACGGTTTGTGAGCATATTTGTAAAATATGTAAACAAGTAAGGTGTGGTGGCCTGCGCCTGTCGTCCCAGCTACTGGGGAGGCTGAAGTGGGGGGATCCCTTGAACTCAGGAGTTCGAGGGTGTGGTGAGCAATGTTTACACCACTGCACTTCAGCCTGGGTGACAAAGCAGACCCTGTCTGAAAAAATAAAAATAAAAATAAAAATAAAAAAATAAAAAAAAAAGGAGGCCAGACACGTTGGCTCATGCCTGTAATCCCAGCACTTTGGGAAGCTGAGGCAGGGAGATCACTTGAGGTCAGGCAGGAGTTTGAGATCAGCCTGGCCAACGTGGTGAAACCCCGTCTCTACTAAAAATACAAAAATCTGTGGGGTGTGGTGGCACATGCCTGTAATCCCAGCTACTTGTGAGGCTAAGGCAGGAGAATCACTTGAACCCAGGAGGTGGAAGTTGCAGTGAGCCAAGATCGTGCCACTGTACTCAAGCTTGGGGGACAGAGTGAGACTCTGTCTGGAAAAAAAAAAAAAAAAGTAAACATATTTATCTTTGCATCCTTATAGCCTGATACTACGTGAGATACAGTCGGAGCTCAACTGCATTGTTTGTTGAATAAATTTTGGTATTAGAAATGAGTACTGGGCTTACCATGGAAAGTGTGGAAAACTGAATCAGCTGAGAGCAGAGGAGTTGCTTTCAAGTGGAAAACTGAATCAGCTGAGAGCAGAGGATTTGCTTTCAAGTGGAAAACTGAATCAGCTGAGAGCAGAGGATTTGCTTTCAAGTGGAAAACTGAATCAGCTGAGAGCAGAGGAGTTGCTTTCAAGTGGAAAACTGAATCAGCTGAGAACAGAGGAGTTGCTTTCAAGTGGAAAACCGAATCAGCTGAGAGCAAAGGAGTTGCTTTCTAGTGGAAAACTGAATCAGCTGAGAGCAAAGGAGTTGCTTTTAAGTCCTAGCTCCAATGTTTAGAAGCTCCGTGAACTTGGGCAAGTTACTTAACATCTTTGACTCTCATTGTCTTGTCCGTGAAAAAGGAAGTGACCTTAATGAAGTCCCCACTCTGAAGCAGGCATTTCACACATAGTAACTCACTTAATAGGAGCTACCTGCCCATCCCAGTGATAAAGCTATTGTGAGGCTCAGCAAAACGTCAGATGGGAAGCATCAGGCAAATGCTAAAGCTCTGTAAGGATGTAAGAGAGGACATTTTTACCACCTCTGTACACACAAATCCCAAATCTTCATTTCTACCCCAGCCTACATCCGAGTTCCAGGCTGGAATCCCAGATCAAAGCAAATGTCTTATTCCAGTAATTACCTCTTGCCCCATCAGACCCTAACTCATTCTTTTGGGCCCCGTCTTATGCTATTTCCCTATAAGGCAGAACCCTCTGCAGGGTTCAAAAAGGCCTAATTCTGTGAGCAAGACTGCACCTGCCCAGACTCTGCGCTTTTGCTCACAATTGTCCTCTGTTTTGGGGAAAAGTCATCTCTCTCTCTGCCTACAGAAATCTTGCTACATTTAAAAGCCAAACTCAGATCCTACCCCCTACCAAAGTGCTGTCTCATTATTCTCACTCCTACAACAGCCGCTAGTAGTACTATTAATACCACTACAATTAGTAACATCTAGTTAAAAGACTGCCTGGGTTTGTATTCCTTAATTCTGCCATTTACTAGTTGTCTGACCTTGAGCAAATCGATTAATCTATTTACGTTTTAGTTTCCTCATCTGTAAAATAGGCATAAAAATCCTCCCATCTCACAGGGGTATTACGATGACCAAATGAATTAATACAGATAATATGTACTACAATGGTTTCTATTTGACAGGTGAAAAAATGACTGTCTGCACCTCAAAGGTAGCACTTAATTAACAAGATATTTCCATGTGACAGGGTTAATTTTATTACGCTTTAACTATGGTTGGGTACTATGCTAGTCATTTTACCTGTATTAACTTATTCATGTCTTACTATGATCCAAGTCCCTACTTTTTTAAAAAAAGAAAACCGGCCAGGTGCGGTGGTTCATGCCTGTAATGCTAGCACTTTGGGAGGCCAAGGCGGGAGGATCACTTGAGCTCAGGCATTTGAGACCAGCCTGGGCAACATAACGAGACCTCATCTCTGTTTCTTTAAAAATGAATAAATAAAAATAAAAAACAGGAAAACTGAGGCACAGAAAGTGAAGCAATTCGCTCAAGGTTATGAATCTAGTTAGTTTCTACAAACTTCAAATTTAACTCCAAATTCTGTAGGTTGATAATACGCCACACTACGTCTTTAATACGTGTACGTGTCAACAACCAGATTGTTGGTGGCAGTGCCTGTCTGCACTTCTTGCTACTTGAGCCTGTCTCTCAAGCACCATAATAACTATCTGATAAATACATTTTCATTGATTGATTAGTTCATGCCACATTTATTAAGTGTCTCCGTGGCAAGCAGGCAAAAAGGTAAAGCACGAGTTCTGTCTAAGTAGGAAATACTATTATGGTAGGTTATATATTATTCTGTATACACACACACGTATCACATATGTTACAGTGCAGGATATCACAGACAGCGGAAGCACAATAAAATGAGCAATCAATTGATCAATTCAGTACACATCAAATAGCACCATGTACAAATGCCCAAAACAAAAACTACCCGAGTAAACACTGCTTAGCAATAGCCTACCTAGAAAGCCTAAATTAGCAAGCGAAACCTGCAGGTCTCCTGCAAGAAGGTGAAGTCCTCCCTTACCCTTCTTGACTTGCAAAATGCTGTCAACAGATCTCCAGCAATGTTTTTGATGACCGATCCAGGGTAAGGAGACTGCCAGGAAGACAGCTGCCTCCTCTGCTCTTACTCATTACACTTCTCCACGCTAGACCACAGCCACAGGAGTAAATAGCCCTCAATCAACAGAGGCATTGAGTTTAGCTGAAGTGGGCACACCGGGCGGAAGGAAGGGAAGTTATACACCCGGCACTAAGCGTGCATTCTCTGATGAGATCCTCACTGTACTCTCCGGGTGGTCATTTCGAACACTTTCCTCAAACCCCCTACTCCTCCCCATTTCTGCTGATGGCCTCGACTGTGCTTTATGGAGAAAATGAAAATTTTTAGAAGAAAATTGCTTCGTCTTCCCACCACTGAGTTCCTAAGTTTAACTGAATCTGGGTCCATTTTCTCCTTCTTCCCTCTTGTTACCATGCAGAAAGGGACCCTCCCACCAACAAAGGCTGACCCCTTCTCTTGCTCTAGAAACCATTCTCCCTTCTCCCAGGGACTTTGTTCCTTTTTGGTTCCCTTTTTCTTCCATCATTATTCTCTCTCTCTCCCTTTCTCTCTCTCTCTCTCTGTCTCTCTCTCTCTCTCTGTCTCTCTCCCTGTCTGTCTAGTAAGTCATTCTTATTGGCATAACATGTTCTAGCACCTCCTATATTTAAAAACAAGCAAAAGCCTTAACATCACATTATTTCTTAGCTGCTACCTTGATTTTCTAAGGTTGTCTACATGTGTCCATATTTCTTCTCCCCATTTGCTCATTTCTCCCTATTATTTTACATTTTAATTGAACACACAGAAAAACTACATAACCATCACCAATATTCAAGGTTCTTATGGGCATCCCTCAGATTCTGTCTCCCTACATCCCCTCCAAAGGTAACCACTATCCTAAATTTTGTTTTTTTTAATCACTCCCTTGATTTTTTTCTTAATCAGATTTGCTATCAAATAACTTACCTGCAATAAATTCACATAATTTAGAAGTACATTCTGGGCATGGTGGCACATGCCTGTAGTCCTAGCTACTTGGGAGGCCAAGGTGGGAGGATTTATTGAGCCCAGGAGTTTGAAGTCAGCTGGGGCAACATAGTGAGACCCCATGTCTAAAAAAATACAATGCAATGAATTTTGCTACATATATGCCATCATGTAATCAGCACCACAGTCATGGTCCAGAACATTTATTTCATCCCAAAAAGTTTTCTCTTGCTTCTTTGCAAGTCAACTTTTATCCCTACCCTCAGCCACTAGCAAACACTAATTTCTGCAACTAGTGTCTTCCCTTTTTCAGAATTTTATATAAATGGAATCATAGAGTATGTAGTCTTTTGTGTTTGACCTCCTTTGGTTAGCATAATGCTTTTGAGATTCATCTATGCTATTGTATGTAGTAATAGTTCATTCCTTATCCTGAATAGTATTACACCACATGGACATACCACACTGTGTTTATCCATTTGCAGCTGAGAGACATTTGGGTTGTTTGTAGTTTTAGGTTATTATGACGAATGCTGCTTTGACTATTCAAGTACAGGCCTTTATGTGGACATATGTTTTCATGTCTTTTGGGTGAATACCCAGGGATGGGATTGCTGGGTTGTTTGGAAAGTGTATGTTTTGCTTTATAAGAAACTATCAAGCTTTTTCCAAAGTGGTTGCACCATTTTTCTTCTCCACCAGCAGCGTATGAGAGTTCTGGGTGCTTCTCATCAACATTTGGTATGATCAGTTTTCTTTTTTTTTTTTCAACTTTAGCCGTCCTAGTTACTATATAGTGATATCTCATTGTGGTTTTAATTTGCATTGCTCTACTAACTAATAATGTTGAACATCTTTTTATGTGTTTGTCATCCATGTATTTTCTTTGATAAAGTATCTTTTCATATCTTTTGCTCATTTTTAAAATTAGATTTTTGTCTTCTTAAGTTGTAAGAGTTCTTTATATATTCTAGATACAAGTCATTTATCAAATATTTGTTTCGCAAAGTTTTCTCCCAGTTTGTGGTTTGCCTTTCCATTTTCTTAACAATGTCTTTCAAAGAACAAATGTTTTAAAATTTTAAAATATTATTTTTAAACATTTTTAAGTGTTACCAATTTTTTTCTTTTATGGCTTTTTGTATCCCATCTTAAAAATCCTTGCCTACTTCAAAGTTATTGCAATAATCTGCTAAATTGTTTTTCCTGTAAGTTTAATAGTTTTAGCTTTTATATTTAGGTCTATGATGCATTTCAAGTGAATTTTTGTGTATGGGGTAAGGTAAGAACCTATTGCTTTAACACTATTTTTTGGAAAAATTATTATTTCCACATTGAAATACCTTGGCACGTATGTCAAAAATCGATTGACCATATATACGTGGGCCCATTTCTGCATCTCTACTCTTTTCAGTTAATCTTTATGCGTTTCTTTATCACAATACCATAACATTTGTACAGTAAGTCTTGGAGTCATGTAGAGTAAGTTTGTTTTACTTTTTCAAAATTATTTGACTATTTTAGATCCTTTGTATTTCCATCTGAATAAGCTTGTCAATTTCTACCCCAAAAAGAAATTCTGCTTGGAGACTCTACTTCCTATAATGGTGGCATGGAGAAGAGGTAGAGAAGTTTCTTTCCACAGCAAACAAGTATAAAACGGGACAAAATTATTAACAACAACCATTTTGGAGCACTGGTAAATGACCAAAGTCAAGTAACAATTTTAGAAGTTTTACTCATGAAAATTTCACCACACCAAATAAGAAGACTGAGTTTGTGGCCTTCCTTGTTCTGGACAGGGCACAGGAGGCATTCCTATGCAAACATCCACGTTGAATAGCAAGAACCTACAGTTTTAATGCCTGGAGGTGGTTGTCTTGGTTTGAGAAGGGTGGCAGAATTGCTAATATGGAAGAATTGTGTTAATAGACCTGAGAGAGCCACAGAAAGGCTGATATAATAAAATCTCCACATATCTCTGGATAAATGCTAAGCTGTGTGTGCATCCCAAAGAGCCCAGTTAAGGTTAAAAGTCTGAAGAGACTTGAGAATCTGCTGTACCTTTAAATCTGCTCCTCGGCCGGGTGCAGTGGCTCAGGCCTATAATCCCAGCACTTTGGGAGACCAAGGCAGGTGGATCACCTGAGGTCAGGAGTTCGAGACCAGCCTGACCAACATAGAGAAACCCCGTCTCTACTAAAAATACAAAATTAGCCGGGCGTGATGGTGCACGCCTGTAATCCCAGCTACTCGGGAGGCTAAGGCAGGAGAATCGCTTGAACCCAGGAGGCAGAAGTTGCGGTGAGCCATCGCACTCTAGCCTGGGCAACAAGAGCAAAACTCTCCCAGAGGGTGCAGCCATTGCTGTCTTTGCTCAGTTTTTAATTTCTTGTTTTCTCCTTGGAGAAGAAGTGATTGGCTCCTTAGCTTCCCCCTGCACCAGCATAGGTTATTGGGAAGCCAATATGTTGGGTGGAGGTTATGTTCAGACACCTCAAGCCAGTAAGACTTTCACTTTCTGCCATCTGAGTATATCAGCTGAGGAGCACTTTTTTTTTTTTTAGACAGAGTCTTGCTCTGTCCCCAGGCTGGAGTGCAGTGGCGTGATCTCAGCTCACTGCAACCTCCATCTCCTGGGTTCAAGCCGTTCCCCTGCCTCAGCCTCCCTAGTAGCTGGGACTACAGGTGCATGCCACCACACCCAGCTAATTTTTTGTATTTTAGTAGAGACGAGGTTTCACCTTGTTGGCCAGGATGGTCTCGATCTCCTGACCTCGTGATCCACCCGCCTCAGCCTCCCAAAGTGCTGGGATTACAGGCGTGAGCCACCGTGCCTGGCCTGTCTTTTTATTTTTATTATAGATGGGCTATCGCTATGTTGCCCAGGCTGGAGTGCAATGGCTATTTACAGGCACAATTCTGCTATTAATCAGCATCAGAACTTTGACTTGCTCTATTTTCAACTTGGGCTGATTCATCCGTCCTTAGATAACCTGGTGGTTCTCTCCTTCCAGGAAGTTACCATATTGATGCCAAGCTTAGTGCAGACACCTGATCAGCATAGCACACTACAGCCCCAGATTTCTGGGCTTAAACAATCCTCCCACCTCAACCTTCCAAGTAGCTAGGACTACAGGTGCATGCTACCACACCCAGTCTCATACGGTATTTTTAGAGGAATTACTAAAAAATAAAGCAAATAAATATAGCTATCAAGTCAGAAGAGGAATTAAAATAAAAGAATAAATTTTTCATTATTCAGCTCCCACTATAAGTGAGAACATGTGGTGTTTGGTTTTCTGTTGCTGTGTGAATTTGCTGAGGATAATGGCTTCCAGCTCCATCCAGGTCCCCGCAAAGGACATGATCTCAATCCTTTTCATGGCTGCATAGTATTCCATGGTATATATACACTACATTTTCTTTATCCAGTCTATCATTGATGGACATTCGGGTTGATTTCATGTCTTTGTTATTGTGAATAGTGCTGCAATGAACACACACGTGCACACAGGGAGGGGAACAACACACACTGAGCCTGTTGGCGGTGCAGTGGGGAGAGGGAGAGCGTTAAGAAAAATAGCTAATGCATGCCGGGCTTAATACTTAGGTGACGGGTTAGTAGGTGCAGCACACCACCATGGCACATGTTTACCCATGTAGCAAAGCTGCATGGCCTGCATGTGTACCCTAGAACTTAAAATTAAATAAATAAATGTTTAGCACAAAAAAGAGTAACGGAGGAACATAGGGGCAACAAGAACAAAAAGATGAGATGAACAGAAAAACAGCAAAATGGCCTAACTTTTCTAGCACTTGATGGTTATATTTAGTGTGAATGTACTAAATATTCTAATCAAAAGTCAGATATTGTCAGACTGGATAAAAAAGCAAGATTCAATTTTTGGTTTTTACTTGAGATGTGCTTTAAATTCAAAGACACAAATCTCGTCCAGTGAATTTCTTACTTTGGATAATCTCTAGAAGTTCCATTTGGGTCTTTTTCACATTTTCAAATTCTCTTCTCATTATGGCTACATTTTCTTCTACCTTCTGAACATATGGAGTTGTTGTGATGTTCTTATGCACTAGTTTCATCATTGATATCATTTTTGCATCAGTATCTATGGATTGGTTTTTGTCTATGTTTTGGGATATTATTTTACTGCTTCTTTGCATGCCTCATGGTTATTTATTTTTTTCTCAGATACTGGGCATTGTGAATTTATGTCACTGGTGGCTAGATTTTCTTGTATTCTTTTAATAATGTTGTACTTTTTTCTGGTATGCAGTTATTTGGATAACGGTTGGATCCTTTCAAGCTTGCTTTTAAGCTTTGTGGTTTTGAGTCCACAGCAGCCTCTAGTAAGGTTTTATGCTGACTATTATGATGTTTTACTTCTTAGTTTCCTACTGATGCTCCATGTATCATGAGACCTGTTCACTCTGACTTGTGGAAGCAAGAACATTTCCCAGTGCTCTATGAGATCCAGGAATTGTTCTGCCTACTCCCTTCTGGTAGGTCTTTCACTGACCTCAGGTTATTGTCCCTCACTCCCATTTATGCCTAGTGTTCCATTAATGGAACGCTAAGCATGTGGGAGTTATTTATATCCTACTGCTCAATGTCATCACCAAGGTCTGATTTTTCAAATTCAAAAAATTGCAACCTCAGGTATAAATGGGTTAAACAGATCATTCTGCAGATCCCCAGAGCTCTCCTGTACAGCCCCCTCCTCTACAGTACTCTGCTCTGTAAATTGCGGCTGCCTTGTTCTCCCCTAATGCCAGTCTGCTTTCTTCATTACCACTGGATTTTGTTTGGGGTTCGGTTCTCCCTTCAGGGGGCAAGCTGGTGCAATTACAGAGCTCACCTGGTTTGTTTTCCTTCACTCAAACACCACAGTCCTGCTCTGTCCGTTGTCCAATTTCCAAAAACCACTGTTCCATGTATTTTTCTAGTTATCGAGTTAAGGCAGAAGAGTAAATTTGCTCTCTGTTCTAACATGTTGCCCAGAAGCAGGAGTTTCAGTTCTTTTGCTTTTTAAAAATACTTTTATAATATTTTTAAATTTGGGGTATTTTAAGATTGTTTTAAATGCACAGTAAATAATACTGTAAGTTGGGGTTGTTTTTTGGTAATTTTTTCTCCATTCAAGGTACTATTTATTTATTTTTCTACAAGTTTCTCCTTTAATAAGGGCTTGTTTATTTTGTGGGGAAAAGGCCCCAAACATCAGGCTGTTCACAAAAATAACCCAGAGCATCAACTTTAGAAAACTGTCTTGAGACTATTACACGGATTCTTTTTAGAGGATGCATTTGACATGCCAACTCTCATTCACAAAAATACACTGTTACGTTTGTGCTGCACTGCCCCACACAGCATGCGTATGTAGGGTGTAATCCACATACTTCCAACTCAGAGCTGCCCTCCAGTGCTACTGAACTAAATGAGATTTCCTCTGCAGTTAGGGAAGCAACTGCTGAACTCATGTATGAATGAAAAGAACCGTTCTCCTGCATAACAAGAGATTATTTTAGAGACAGTTGATAAAAACCATACATCCTTTTAATCGATAAGTCATAAAGAGGTATCAAAATTAAAAGCAAAAATTACAGGGTGAGACTTAACAAAACTACTAGGAACCTCAAAGGAAGTGATAATGAGACCAGGCTCAGAGCAATATGAATTAATGAACATGGTAAGGACAGGGATGGGGAGAACAGTGAGCATGTGCTGAAGACCCCAGGGGAGAGGGTCAGGTGAGGAATTTGATCTTAGACAGCCGCCTAGGTAAAGAAATAATGGCATAGGATTTCTAAACCCCATCATGTGCTTAAGAGTCATTCTCAGCTGGATGCGGTGGCTCACACCTGTAATCCAGCACTTTGGGAGGCCGAGGCGGGTGGATCACCTGAGGTCAGGAGTTCGAGACCAACCTGGCCAACGTGGCAAAACACCGTCTCTACTAAAAAAAAAATACAAAAATTAGCTGAGCGTGGTGGCACACGTCTGTAGTCCCAGCTACTTGGGAGGCTGAGGCAGGAGAATGGCGTGAACCTGGGAGGCAGAGCTTGCAGTGAGCCAAGATTGTGCCACTGCACTCCAGCCTGGGTGACAGAGCAAGACTGTCTCAAAAAAAAAAAAAAAAGTCATTCCCGCCATTGGCACTGTCTCTGTCATCCTCCCCTCTCTCAGTCTCTTTTTCATCATCCTTGATTATCTCCAGTTGGTCACCCCCACATTCAGTGTCATTGTCATCCAGCAGGTCCTTCTCCTCAGCAGAGTCATCTGCAGCCCCTCAGATTCCATCTTCACATTAGTCTCATCTTACTTCACAGAGCTGCTGCTCTGCCCATCATCTGACTTCACATTCTTCAACTCCACTCCTTGTTGGCTCCCTTCCTTTTCAAATTTCTCCAGATTTTCCAGTACAGAATCCACTTTTTGTTTTATCTGGGTCAATTCCTTCTTATGGCCTGAAGGTCATCTCCTTTCCATTTGGAAGATCCCCACTGCCCACTCTTAGAATTGAAGCCACTTTTGCCCCTTTGTGAGGTGTTTCCTGATACATGCTGGCGTTTTGAGGGTGCTACAGCCCAAGCACTAGGAGGAGGAGGAGAAGCATGTGCTGGATCACTGTGCGACCTGTCATAATAATCCCACTGAAAGTCACAGACCAAGTCAAAAGAGGAGCCATACATCTCCGCTGCAGATCATCTCACGCCGGCTTTTCCTCAGTTCACTTTCAGCTCTGCAGCCAGATTAGTATCTAAAACTTGGCCGGCAATCATTCTGCCATCCCCTCCTGCCACAGTAGCCCGGGTATTTCTCCCACGAACACAGTGAACAGAGGCAAAGCCCTTACGAACAGAGCCACCCACAGTTTTGCCATACTTTGAAAAGATTACTTCCACATCAGACTTCTTGACCACGAGAGTGTTGAGATTCCCAATGAATAGTCTGGGGTTCATGGAGTGAGGATTTGACTTGTTGATAACATTGCTAGCCATTATGTTTGATGGGAAGGTTTCTCACAAAGCCAAATACAGGAGAGGGAAGGGAGATTCTGTGTCTCCAACTCCAGGGTTCCATGTGGAGAAGCCAACTGCTGCTTGAGGTCAACGACATGGTCACTACCACTAGGTATATTCATCTCAAAGTTTACTTATAAAATTCATCTTCATTGGTCTAACTACAATTCATTCATTTTGCTGCTGTATAATCTTCCATTGTGCGAATACACCAAAACTTACTTATCCTTTCTTTTGTCCATGTTTGGATTATTTTAATTTTGTGCTATCAAGAACAAAGATTAGTGCTATTAGGAGTATTTTATATATGTCTCCTAGTAGGCATATTTAAGAATTTATCTAGGTTATATACCATGAGTGAAATTACTGGGTTTTAGGGTAGAAAATGTCCATTTTTTAGGATAATGCCCCCCCACCTCCCCCCCACACCCCCACACCGCCCCCCCGCTTTTCATTTTTTAATCTACTAGGCTACTTTTGCTTTCTCAAACTCTTCCTTTACTAGCTCAGGACCTTTGCACAAACCATTTCCTTTACTTGAAACACTTTTCTCACTTGCCATTTACAAAGCTTGTCTTTTGCATTCTTTAGATATCAGCCTAATACCATATCCACAGAGAGACCTTCTCTGCTCACCCACCTGGAAGCAGATTGCCTCACTTTATTCTTCATCATAGCACCCAGTTCATTTACAGCCTCTGCCTCTCACCAGGCTATAAGGCTCAGGAGTGTAGGAACAGTGGCTATCTTGTTGAACATTGTTTATCTAATGTCTAGCTCAATGCCTGGGATGCGGTAGGCATTTAAGAATATGTTTTCTGGACGAATGAATACATAAGCAATCTAATAAAAGACATTATTATCTTCATTTTACAAAGAAGGATATTGAGGTTCAGGGAGGGTTGTATAACACAGCGACATGATACAGATAGTAGCTGAAGAAGCCAGGATTTGAATATAGGGTCTGTTTTTCAAGGCTTTGGATAACATAATTAAAGTGACAGAATTTTCCAATAGTTATAAAGGTGATCTCTCTGTTAGTTTCTGGAACCCCTTCAACATCTTGTGTTCCAGGACTTTGGGGAATCTCTTAAGCAGAAACTAACTAGAATTCATCCTTAGGCTATTGGGCATCTCTTACTGTAGCATGCTAAACATAGGCATTTTATAGATTGTTGCCACGTCGCAGTAGAGTTTCTACGCAGGATGGAGAAGGGGAATACTTGGATATATTCCACAAATTAAACTTGGACTCTTTCACAGACTTAGTGTCAATCTTATCTGTGCCTTAAACATAACCTAGAATGAGTTATCATGAGTTTCTTGAGTGTAGAAACCATGTCCCGACATCTTGGTGTCCCAGATGTCTAGCAGAGTATCTAACTTACAGTGGGGGCTCAACACCTATCAGATGAGTGAAAAGTAGCAGAAGCTGGATTATCAGGGGTGACACCATTTCACCTTAAGGGTAAAATAATGCAAATGAGATTATATGCACATGTATTTTATGTAATATATAAAAGTATATACATAGATATATGAATGAAGTAAAATGAGATAATAGCATATTCTGAAGACTATTTCAGAAATGAGCATTATAAGTTACAGAAAAATTAAGTTACACAACAAACCAGCATATCCTGGGCATGAAGAGTATTAAAGTCATGGAATTATTTGTAAAATTCTCCTATAAAGTAGAAATAAATACAACCACCTACTACACACACAGACACACACACACACACTCCAAAAAGAATTCCAGCAAATGCAATTGTGGTAGAGACAAGAAAGCACAACTAGAATCTAAGTGATAGTATGAACCATCATGTTAGTTGTTGTTATAGAAGGCTATGTGGCATCATGGCTAAAGACAGGGGGATGAGCATCAAAACTCAATTCAAACCCAGCTCTGTCATTTTGTACTATAAGAACGTGGCAAATTACAACTCTGAGCTTCAGTTTTCTCATCTGTAAAGCAAGGACGATAACACTTACTTCATACTTTATCAGGAAGATCAAGTGAGACAATAGGAATGTTTAAAACGGTCGTAGGCACATGTTAGGTGCTCAGGAAATGAGTGTATTACTATTGTCCTCATTTTCATCATCAGTATCATCATCGTATTGGCAATTTGAGCAACACATTCTAATGGTCATCTTGTGGAATTAGAGATCTATCATGTCTGTGACAGTACAGAAAGTTTTTATTCTATATACTTGCCATTGCCTCCTTTTTCTACTCAAACAATAGATCATTGTAAAGTACTTGGCCAACTGAATTGATCTGTTATGGTAACAGTTAATGCCAGATACATTAGAAATATAAATACTAATCCTACTCCAGGGGAGGAATACTAAGTCCTCATGATTATGGAGCATAGAAGATTTTGATCAACAATTAAAACAAACAAACAAACACAAAGGTTTGAGAGTGGGAGAATTACTCTCTTGCACAGTATAGACCTGCAGCTGAATCCTTGAAGCCAGATATCTTTCTGAGCAGCAGTTTCTTGATTTATAAATTGGGAACATACTCACCTGTGAAGGTTTCTGTGAGGAGTAAATCATATAATCTCTGCTAAATTACCTAACAGAGCACCCAGCACAAAGTGATACTAAAAAATAAAAAATAAAAAACGAAACAACAACAACAACAAAAACAGTGGTCTACTCTTTCTTTCCCAAACTTTTCGAGTGTTCTAAAGACTTGGTAAATGGAAGCTAAAAAATCCTTTTTGAGAATAAGAGTCAGCTGGATGAGAGTGGGAGAGTTTTGTTGGAGGACTTAAAAGTCTTCCTGCTTTTACAAAACATGAATTAAGAAAATAATAAATAATGGAGTAGCAAAGGAAGAGGAATTATTGAGTGCCCTCTCTTTGATTTTTCTTTGATTTCCACATCTTGTCTTCCTAACATACCTTCTTCTTAGGGTTGCATTGTAGTCTAGATGCTTTTAGAACAAAATGTTCAGGTAACACAACCATACAAATTAAGAATTGAGTATCAGAAGTAATGATAAAGATATCACACTGGCATACATCTTTGGTGGTTATGCATTTTTGTAAGGACTAATAAGTTCTGTGAAGCTTCATTTCTTCTTTCAACTCACAATTATTAAGGATCAGCTATGTATTAGGAACTGTGCTAGATGTTAGTAATACAGAAAAAAATACTGTCAGTTCAAGTTGTTTGCATTCCAAATTCTTTCCTCTTACTCCCAACCCCACAAATGTGACTGCAAGAAAGAATATTTACACAAAGACGAAACTCTTTCATCCTGATCTACGACCATTGTTAGCCTTTATAATGACAGGAAGTCAAAGGAGGGTAATGCCAGAAAGCTACAAAGACAAAGCAGATAGACCCACAAAGAAGAGGGAAGTAATTAATCGATGCAGCATAAATTTTAATTTTAGTTTCGTATCTCCAGTGATTCTTTTAATCATTTCTAGGCAGTATCTGAAAAATATGTTGTCTTTTTATTTATAAAAATTAAATCAGAAATATTAATTACTTCAGTTCTGGTTTTGGTACATAGTAAGAACACAAGGCCGGGCATGGTGGCTCACGCCTGTAATCCCAGCACTTTGGGAGGCAGAGGTGGGTGGATCACTTGTGGTCAGGTGTTCGAGACCAGCCTGGCCAACATAGTGAAACCCCATCTCTACTAAAAAATACAAAAAAATTAACCGGGTGTGGCGGTGCACGCCTGTAATCCCAGCTACTCTGGAGGCTGAGGCAGGAGAATTGCTTGAACCCAGGAGGCGAAGGTTGCAGCAGTGAGCCGAGATCACACCTCTGCACTCCAGCCTAGGCAACAGAGTGAGACTTCATCTCAAAAAAAAAAGAGAGAGAACTAAAGTGTTGGTTGACTTGAGTATCTTGAGATACATAATTTTCTTACATGTTACATGTGTATAAGGTGTATACTAATCTCATGCATAGATCCCACTGAATTATTACATTAAAAATTCTCTTTGTTCCACCTTTTGTAGTTATTTTAAATTAACTTTTCCTCACTGCATTATTTGCACTGTTTCATTGGAATCAAGGAAAAATCAATAGAAATACATGCCTTTGGCCATTACACTTAACGTGTTGCGGAAACATCCTCACTTTGTGTGTTCTTTCAGGAACACAGATTCTCGCAAGATTCTATATATATATATATATATGTTTTTTTATTATACTTTAGTTCTAGGGTACATGTTCTAGGGTACATGTGCCATGTTGGTTTGCTGCACCCATTAACTCGTCATTTAGCATTAGGTATACGTCCTAATGCTGTCCCTCCCCCCTCCCCGCACCCCACAACAGGCCCCGGAGTGTGATGTTCCCCTTCCTGTGTCCATGAGTTCTCTTTGTTCAATTCCCACCTATGAGTGAGAACATGTGGTGTTTGGTTTTTTGTCCTTGCGATAGTTTACTGAGAATGATGGTTTCCAGTTTCATCCATGACCCTACAAAGGACATGAACTCATCATTTTTTATGGCTGCATAGTATTCCATGGTGTATATGTGCCACATTTTCTTAATCCAGTCTATCGTTGTTGGACATTTGGGTTGGTTCCAACTTTTTGCTATTGTGAGTAGTGCCACAATAAACATACGTGTGCATGTGTCTTTATAGCAGCATGATTTATAATCTTTTGGGTATATACCCAGTAATGGGATGGCTGGGTCAAATGGTATTTCTAGTTCGAGATCCCTGAGGAATCGCCACACTGACTTCCACAATGGTTGAACTAGTTTACAGTCCCACCAACAGTGTAAAAGTGTTCCTATTTCTCCACATCCTCTCCAGCACCTGTTGTTTCCTGACTTTGATGATCGCCATTCTAACTGGTGTGAGATGGTATGTCACTGTGGTTTTGATTTGCATTTCTCTGATGGCCAGTGATGATGAGCATTTTCTCATGTGTCTTTTGGCTACATAAATGTCTTCTTTTGAGAATTGTCTGTTCATATCCTTCACCCACTTTTTGATGGGGTTGTTTGTTTTTTTCTTGTAAATTTGTTTGAGTTCATTGTAGATTCTGGATATTAGCCCTTTGTCAGATGAATAGATTGCAAAAATTTTCTCCCATTCTGTAGGTTGCCTGTTCATTCTGATGGTAGTTTCTTTTGCTGTGCAGAAGCTCTTTAGTTTAATGAGATCCCATTTGTCAATTTTGGCTTTTGTTGCCATGGCTTCTGGTGTTTTAAACGTGAAGTCCTTGCCCATGCCTATGTCCTGAATGGTATTGCCTAGGTTTTCTTCTAGGGTTTTTATGGTTTTAGGTCTAACATTTAAGTCTTTAATCCATCTTGAATTAATTTTTGTATAAGGTGTAAGGAAGGGATCCAGTTTCAGCTTTCTACATATGGCTAGCCAGTTTTCCCAGCAAAATTCTCACAAGATTCTTTTACCAGTGACAGTTAAAAGATAATGATTGTGATAACAAATGCCAGATGTATAGGGTTTTAATTTATTTTCTTAATAAGGATTATAAGTCTGGTTATTTATTTGCAATTGTAGCCCACATTTCGCAGCACTTTCCACCTAGTTACAAATAAAAGATCTATTAGTAATATTTATGAAATATATTGATATATTTATATCTAAAAAACATTGCAATTCATTTCTTCCAATCATTTTCTCACTATGTGTAACCAGCAGGAGGGTTAAAGGTTCAAAAAGCCCCCGGAAGTCTTCCTTTTGGGACAGCTTCAGCACATAGCATGAAACAATATAGCTGCATAAATTATTAACGCCACTTTAATCCTCCGATTAAAACTGCAGGGTGAAGCAGACTGTTTTCCTATGTAAGCCACACCATGGGAGCACGTTAAGCACCTTTAGATGTTATTCTAATTCTTCCAGCACTTAGCACGGAGCCGCTGAGCACGATGGGCTCCATTATACATGGTTTATTTGCTGGGTTCAGATCATTTGAGTGCTATTTGATACACTAAGTCATTAATAGGTAAAGTGGGATTCATAGTCAGTTCAATTCAACAAACATTTATGGAGCACCTACTGTGTAATATGATCATGTCACTCCTATGCTTAAAATCTTTCAGTAACTCCCTACAGCTTTCAGGATAAAATCCAAGCTTCTTAATACACAATAAGAGGCCCTACCTAATCCATCATAATGGCAGATATATGACATACAGGCTCCCACTCCCCTCTTCTGCCCCCACAGCAAAGGGAATCAATGTATCCCATCCCTATTTCCTGCTGAGACTGGCCGTGGTTTCAGAATCCTTCACAACGCCATGTTCTAGACACAGCCACCACCAACAGGCAGGAGTGAAAATCTATTTGCTAGTCCTTTCTGATGATCTAGCATTCCAGAACTTCACCAAACACCATTGCTCAGTCACATAGAATGACATGTAGTTCCCTAAACATGCAAGACTTTTTACACTTATGTGCCTTTGCATATGTTCTCTCTCCCTAGAATAATCTTCCTCCTTTTCCATGTTTAGGTAGCTCCCACTCATCCTGCATAATTCAGATGAAGCTTCAACTTCTCAGTCTGATCCCAATATCTTTCTTCTGTGCTCTTGAAATACTTGGCACTTAGCGTTTTTTTTTACTGGACCATGATTATTGGTGGTTCATCCCTCTCCTTGACTAAAGTTAAACTCTTTGAGAGTAAAGGATATGTCTTATTTTACCTTGTATCTCAGGAAGCCATCACAGACTCTGGCATACAGTAGGTATTTAATAAATGTTTAAGAATAAATGTTCTAGTCACTCTACTAGGTTCCAGGAACTCCAAAAAGAATAATGCATAAGAACAGGTAACATTTATTCAACATTTATTATGAGCCAGGCACTGCTCTAAGCATTTTACATGTATTTTCTTATTTAAACCTCACAGCACCTACCCTTCAAGGTAGATTCTGTGCTTGGAAGGACTGTAATAGATACATGTTCAATATAAAGGGGGTAGCACAGAAGAGAGAGTGATTAATGTGGTAGGGGATGGAGGAACAAATGATCAGGGAAGCTTTCACTAAAGAAGTGGTATTTGCTGGGTGTGGTGGCTCACGCCTGTAATCCCAGCACATTGGGAGGCCGAGGCGGGCAGATCATGAGGTCAGGAGTTCGAGACCATCCTGGCTAACACGGTGAAACCCCATCTCCATTAAAAATACAAAAAAATTAGCTGGGCCTGGTGGCGGGCGCCTGTAGTCCCAGCTACTTGAGAGGCTGAGGCAGGAGAATGGCATCAACCTAGGAGGCAGAGCTTGTAGTGAGCTGAGATCATGCCACGGCACTCCAACCTGGGCAACAGAGGGAGACTGTCTCAAAAAAAAGAAGTAATATTCAAATTAGGTTTGGAAGACAAAGAAGAGCACAGGAAATGGAGTGAAAGGAAAGATAGACTAGGCAGACAGAGGAGTGAAACAACACACATAGGAGTGAACCAAGATGATGTTTGGCCAGCAGGACCCAGTACAAAATGAAGATGTGGGGAGAGGGAACATATGCAAAGGCATCTAAGTGAGATGGGGTGTCAATGTGTTGACCAGGCTGGTCTCAAAATCCTGATCTCAAGCAATCCCTCCATCTCAGTGTCCCACAGTGCTGGGATTACACGCATGAGCCACTGTGCCTGGCCAGCACGAAGACGTGGGTTCTTTCATGCAATGGCTAGTTCAAAATAGTTATAGCAGAGCATTAAATGAAATGGAGCCCTTCTGAGCTCAGCACCCTCTCGAACAGCACAGATTGCACACCCATGAAGCCAGACCTGCTGGGTACCATAAATGCTTCAGTATTGCTGGAACAAGAAGTACCTGGAGAATAAGTACTTTATGAGACAGGAAATGACACCAGTGACGTCAGCAAAGGCCAGATGATATACTATGCTAAGTAGCCTGGACTTTGTCCCATAGTTAACAAGAAGCCATAGAAGGGATCTCAGCATTGATGCAACCTGATTGCATTAATTTGTAAAAGGATACTCTGGCAGCCCTATGGAAAGTAGACTGGAGGGTAAGAGAGGAAAACAAGGGGACAGCATGGCAGCAGTGGCCATTACATGGGCCAGAGAGGCTCAAACCTTGACCTTGGTCTTTTCAGTGGGGATATCCAAGAAAAGCAGTCTGAGAAATAAATAGAAGGTATGGCTTGCTGGCATTGACACTCAAGGTGCGCATGAGGGAAAAGGAATAAATGAAAGGCACAACCGAGGGTGTGGCATTCAGGAGAAAACTTTACCATTTGGCTTCAGCCTGCCAGACCAATTTAAAGCAGTGCTTGATATAATTATTTAGCATCATTTTTGTCAGTGACATTCCCAGCCTAGAGAAGGCTAATGCACAGACAGCAAGGAATGAAGCCGTCGTGCAGATTTCCATTTCTGTAACTTCCATAAGCAAAGAGGCACATGAAGATTCTATTTATTTATTTCTTATCTATTTCCAAAGAACAGTGGCTTTCGGGTCACCTGAGTTTTTCCTATGAAACAAAAAGAGATGATCCTTACACACTTCAATTTCTCAATTACCAAAAGCTCTTCCCAGAAGCTTCTTGAGTTCGCTTTGATTTACTTGCACTATTTGAATGTGATCTCCAATATAATAAGGATAAAATTAAATAACACATTAGTTCTTTGGAAGTTCCAACACCAATACTGGCTTCATTTATACAAAGACAGTAAACACCTAGATCTTTGGAGGCTGACAATAGTTCACACAACTAAATTACCTGTTCTTAACCCTCTAAAGGTACATTTTTCTGTTCAGTTGTTGAAGGTTCAGACCACTTGTGGAATGTGTCCTAATCATGCTAACTTCCCTTTCACCTCTTTGCTCATAAAACTTAGGGAACTAGAATATCAACATACACAAATTTAAATAGTCAAAGTATTGATCTGCTTATGACTCATAATCCCCTTCATTAAATAACAGTTTTTAAAAATGGGAACATAGTAGATTATTTTTCTGGTTCCAGGGATAACTGACACTTCAAACTTTTCTTTACTGTTCTAATTGTTCCTAAAGAAGACAGCAGTCATCTAACAAAATGCTAACAATGGGGTAGCTTGGTGTAGCTGAAAGATCATGAGCTTTCAAATCAGATGGATGAAGGTTGGTACAGGTGTGGACAAGTTATTGAACTCCTCTCACCTTCAGTTATCCTGGGTGTAAACTGGGATTTTTATCTGCATTGTAAGGTTAACAGAGGACTGAGTGAGCTCAAAGATGTGTAAAATGGTTGTCCCCAAGCAGATCTTCAATGAAGTAAGGTTCCTGGGTAGCCTGTGTGTGTCTTAAAGATACTTAATACCTTTATAACTTTTCCCTCAATTATAATTGGTTGGTTGGCTTCTGAGGGTGAGTTTCTTCCCTTTGGGTATAAGCAAGTGAGAAGATCCTTCATGATTTCAGCTTCAGAACATGAATTCCCTAGGCTGAAATCAGCTCTCCCAGGGTCAGATCCTGAGATGGCAACACCAGCTTTGGGAAACTCAGAATCTTCTTACAAACAAGTGGGGAGCTCTTACATTTCCTTCTTTCCACAAAATGCTTTTAGCTCTCACATTTAGTGCTTCAGTAATTGCCTCAGAAGTCTCTCCCGATCTCCCTGACCTCCTCACTCGATCATATCCCCTGCTATCAACTCTCATAGCAACCTGTAATTGTTTCTTTGTAGAACTTACCACAATTATAATTGAGCAATTAATTCTGAAATTAGTTGTTTCAAGTACATCTCAATGTTAATTCCACTGGAAATCTGTCTTATTCAATACTGTAGACCCAGCATCTGGTGCACTCCCTTGCACATACTAGGTTCTTAACAATTACGTATAACAAAATGAATGAATGGATGCTGGGCCCTTACTAACTAATTCGGATAAACACATATATTATTCATACACATAATGATTTGGGTTACTTTGCTCGATTCACATGTGTAGTCTTCAAACTAAGGATTAGTCTTCATATACAAGGACATTTGTGATTGGTGATCAGTGCAGAGACTTACTGAATTGCTTTGATCCCAGTGGGAATGGATTTGTGCAGATCCAGGTACACTCTCCCTTAATAATTATTGTGTCCAATGGTATACACTTACAATTTGGTGAGACAAATGAAACTGGGCAAGTAAGAGAGGGAACAGAGTTGAGAGAAATGCCTCTCAAATCCAATGAGGTGGTACCATTAAGCTTGTCTATAAAAGCTGAGTATACCTGAGAGTGATTTCCTGAGTCTAGAACTCTCAGCAATGGAGCCAACAAGTGGGTGGTAGGGAAAAGCAACTAATCCTGAGAAACTGCCATGTGGAAGACACTGCATCCACTGACATTGATGTATCTCCCAATTATATTTGAAGAAATGGAGGTTGGTAAGTGTTAAGTAAACTTTTCAAGGTCACAGAGCTAGGATTCAAAATAAAGACAACTAGTATGTAAGAAGTACAAAAAAAACACTGGAAAAGGGCAAGGTAGAGAATACAGGGAGGTAGAGCGCAATAGGATAGGTCTAACTGGCACAGGCATCAGGGCAGCCTCCTTCACCAAGAAATTACAATCGTAACAACTGGCTCTGTGACCCATCCTTATGCCCCTGATATCCATTCCATTCCTCTTAAAAGGCAAACATTCCAGGTATGTAGGGTTTGGGAGGTGGGAAAAAGGCATCTCCACCTTAGAGCCACAATGATCAGTAATCACCTTAGTAGGGATGAGTTATCAGATACCTGAAAAGGATATGAGGGTTGGTGGAATAAAAGGAGGAACATGGGCAAGAGGAAGAAAAGGTAATCAGAAGAACAGGCAATGGGCACCAAATAAAAATCCTTTCAAGTCACCATTTTGCCCTGCACCAGCATTGTAAATCATTGCCTTTGCCCCAAGGTATGCAATGGATACATTATAGATCCGTAGTTTGAACCATGGCCAACAGATGTCTGACCCTCACCATGGTGGATCCATAATCTTGGCCTCTATTGGATAATGATCTGCAAGAAAAAAAATTAAGTGGTTCTACCATTAACCAAGTTGCTCATTCCAGGATCTGAAGTCCCTTTTGATACCTCTACTCATTTATCTATCGCAGCCAATCATTTGTCAAGGCTCAGTTCTACTTCTGAACATGCTTGCAGGCCCAACACGTGCCTTCCTCTTTAGTCCCTCTCAGTTCCATTCTATCTGTCTCTAAAACACTTTTAATACAGTGTCAGTCTTCCACCAAGATACAATTGTAAAGTCCATGAGGTTAGGAACCATGTCTATCATTTTACCATCATATCTCCCGGGCTTAGCACAATCCATGGCACACAGTAGGAGCTTAGCAAATATTTACTGGAAGAGTAAATAAATATTTGTTGACTGAGTAATTGAATAAATAATACCCTTTTAATCAGTCCACAAATATTTAGTGAGTCAGTACCCTCTGCCAGGCAATGTGTAAGGCACTTAGGATACAGTTAACAAGATAAACATAGTACTTGACCTTTTAGAGCTTATAGTCTAGTAAACTTTTCACCTTTTCTACTGGAATGAAATAACAGATCTAAGCTCTTTTAAAATCTTACCTGATTATCTGGCTCTTCTCTGAGTTCTCTTGCGCTACATAATTTAACCCTTAAATGCTCCGTGCTAAGCTCTCTAGTATTTTTCTCATTTCCTCACCAAAAACGTAAGATCTTTGAAGGCAGAGAACTGTTTCAATTTTTGTGTGTATGTGTCCTATCTTAATCTACACAGAAGTTTCTTTTAAGAGACTGAAAGAATGGAACTCTCTGAAGTAATGTAAACTTTATATATCTTGATTGGGGATATATCACTAATAGGGTTATGTCCTGGTTGGGCTTTGTATCTTGATTGGGTTACACAAGAATATACATTTATCAAAACTCATCAGATTGTACATTTATGATCTGTGTATTTCACTGAAGATAAATATTACTCAATTAAAAATATATTTAAAGTAACACACACTTATTATATAAAACATCACCAAATAAAAGTAGGCAAAAATAAGAAAATAAAAATCACCAGTAATCTCATCACTCAGTGGAACACTGAGGCTAGGTGCAGAGGCTCTTCCTGTAATCCCAGCACTTTGGGAGGCCAAGGTGGGAGGATTGCTTGAATCCAGGAGTTTGAAACCAGCCTGGGCAACATAGTGAGACCCCATCTCTAAAAAACATAATTAGCTAAGCGTGTGCCTGTAGTCTCAGCCACTCAGTAGGAGGACTGCTTGATCCTGGGAGGTCAAGGTTGCAGTATGAGCTCATACACATCATGATTGGGCCACTGCACTCCAGCCTGGGTGATAGAGAAAGACCTTGTCAAAAAAGAAAAGAAAAGAAGAAAGGAAGGAAGAAAGGAAAGAAGGAAGGAAGGAAGGAAGAAAGGAAGAAAAAAAGAAAGAAAGAAAGAAAGGAAGGAGAGAATGAAGGAAGGAAGCAAGGAAAGAAGGAAAGGAAGGAAGGAAGGAAGAAAGAAAGAAGGAAGGAAGGAAGGACATTAAAAAGGAACACTGCTTACATTTTGAGGTATATCCATCCACATTTTTTTTTGCACACACATACACCCACGCTATGGATTCATATAGAGTGTAGTGCCTTCTAATTTCTTTATAAACAGTATACTGAGAACATACATAAAAGGTTCTTTATAATTACCTCTTGAAGGATTAATTTGCTAAGCTGCATAAAAATCAGAATCCTAAATTTGTTTCCAAAACTTTTGGAGCGTACGATATTCCATCATTATTACCATCAAAACTTGTTGAATATCAAATGTCATCCCTAAAGAGTTTGCTTGACAAAGAATGATCTTTTGCTAATGTTGCTAAATCTTAGCTGCTAGATGATCACTAACAGTACATTTTTAAGCTGGTACCAGATTTACGATCAGCTTCAACTAATCTAGTGTTCTTAGTGACTAAGTACAACAAGTGTCACCTCAGAATTTATTCTTCTATTCCCCTCACTTTACTAAGCTGTTATAAGATCCAATGTATGGCATGTTGCTATTATATTCATTGTTTAATTTGGGTAGATTCTAATTTAATACAGGGACCCACATAATTGTATGGCTAGACTGTTGTGATCTACGTCCTCATAAAACTTACCACAATGTGAGCTCATACACGCAAATCTCACATTTATATCAGCAGTTCAAACCACATCAAACTGAAGACATAATATTTGAAGTCAGCAAAGCCACAGCCCACCTCTAACACTTCCTTAAAAATCCATTGCTAAACCTAGTTCACCAAGAAGATGGCATATGGGTAAATATTCTAGTGAGTCCTTTGCTGGTTTCCTGATGGTGCTACATAGACTCAGACAGAAGGAGAATTACTTGGAACTACCCAGAAAATGAGAAGAGCAAGAACTAGAAGCAAAGATTTGTGAGAAAGGGAAATGTCTTTTGCTTTACACTTTTTGGCAAATGATAAAAGGCAGCTTCAGTGACAGCAGCCAGATGGAGATCAAATGACAACTGTGAGTTCATAATGGTCTCCAGCATTCTGGCAAGCACAGGGGCAGCAGGGGAAGTGGGAGGGGTCAGCTTTCCTGGTACTACAAGTCAATCTGGTGCACATCAGTGTTATCTGACGTCAGCTAAACCCAGTTCTGAGGCACTACACCGGGACCAGCTGGTACATACTGAAAGCACCCTGGCCTGCCTCTGTGCACTCCCTGAACTCCTCCTGCCCATAACACTTACAGGGCGCTACCAGTTAATTTATGTTCCCCACACCAGGGAGGATCCAGATGTCGAGGCTGCAGTTGCTGATTTGAAAGGAGCTCACAAATACAGGAAGGTCTCAGAGGATAAAAGAAAACATAAGAGTATTTTACAGTGAGCTTGAGAAACTCATTGTTCTGTATTAAAAAACACACACACGACAAGTGTTTGAATAACATCAAGCCTGTTCCTTAGCATGCACAGAAACCCATGATTCACGTTCTCAAAACTGCCTAAAAAGGCTGGCTGTGGTGGCTCACACCTGTAATCCTAGCACTTGGTAGGCTGAGATGGGTGGATTACTCGAGGCCAGGAATTCAAGACCAGCCTGGTCAACATGGTGAAACCACGTCTGTACTAAAAATACAAAAATTAGCCAGGCGTGGTGGCGCAGGCCTGTAGTCTCAGCTACTCTGGGGGCTGAGGCATGAGAATCACTTGAGCCCGGGAGGCAGAGGTTGCAGTGAACCAAGGTTGCAGTGAGCCGAGTTCATTCCACTGCACTCCAGCCTGGGCAACAGAGCAAGACCCTATCTCAAACAAACAAGGAAACTAAAAACAAAAACAAAAACAAAAAACGGCCTAAAGATCTAAAATGCACTGATGGGGGAACCTCGGCTCATCTGTAGTTAGAAAGGGAACATGTATATTGGATCTACCTGTGGCTTGCATCAAAATTCAGGGGAATTGTCACAGCAGTAGGTAAGGACCAGGAAGTCCAGTCAGTACTTTTGCCGTTAGCAATGATGCCTCAAATGTTAGAGAAAATGGAAATAAATACAATATTTTACTTAGATGAAGGAATTAAGAACAAAGAAAATTAGAAAGGACATTGGAAAATGGGTGCCATCTAATTAATATTCACGGTGTCCTGCTACATGCAGTGTACTCTAAGTGCTGTGCGTATTTTGTCTCATTTGATTTTCATAATAAATTTAAGAGATAGCATTTGTCAGAAAAGAGGCAAAAGAGCTTAGGTGGCTTGCCCAAGCCTGATTCCAGAGTCTGCATTCTCAACACTACACTCTGATGCCACGTGAACCACAGCTGTTCTAGAGGAGCAAAATATGTGGTTAAGAATGTGAGATTTGCAGTCCCACAGATGTGCATTTGCATCTTGCCCTGGCCATTTAGCTAGGGGTCTTTTGAGTTAGTAACTAGTTTAACCTCTCCAGTAGGCTACAGCTTACTTAGCAATAAAATGAAGATAATAGTATCTATCTCATAGATTGTTGTCAGGGCTTAGTGACATCATGTAAATAAAAATTTACCATAGTGCTAAGCATGATAAGCATTTAGCAAATTAGTATTTTTTCTTCTTTTTATATTTTAAAAATTTATTTTTTTTAGAGATGAAGGTCTCACTGTGTGGCCCAGGCTGGTCTTGAACTCCTGGTTTACATGATGTCATGGTCTCAAGTGATCCTCCCTCCTCAGCCCCCTGAGTAGCTGGGATTATAGTCACAAGCCACCATCCCAGCACAAATTAATATTCTTATTAATAAATAAAATCTAGGCGAGGATCACTTGAGCCTGGGAGTTGGAGGTTGCAGTGAACCGAGATTGCGCCACTGCACTACAGCCTGGGTGATAGAGCGAGACCCTGCCTAAAACAAACAAACAAAAACAAACAAACAAAAATAAGGTCTGGTGGAGGTAGGGGAGGAAGTGTCTTTAAAGGAGCTGGCAGGCCTTGAATTTATTATAGTGTTGAGGACAGCATAACTTCTGAATTTTCTAAACATCTCTGGAAGCCAACTCACCGCTGCACACAGATTTCACGAGAAAATCTTCTAAAGGGATGCACATAGGTTGAAGTTTTGACATGTCTGAGTTTTGGAAATTATGCTAAGTGTCTTCATTAAACTTGGAGAAGAATGAAGGGAAATGCTCATATCATAGGTGACAACCAGGGAAAAAGTAAATTGCAGAGCACTGTAGAAACCCACCGTTTAAGGACTCCTCATAGCTAGAACCCAATAAATTAGGGTTTCCACTGTGGTTAGATTTAAGGCAAATACAGCTTCAGGATCACAGATGGACTTGTTTTGATAGTTTACATAAAAGATAGAAATCCAAACTTATAAAATGGAGTAGAGGGTCCAGTTGCTAGGGATAATTAGGGACACGCCAAATTAACCAAACTTAATTCAGATGGTCGTTAAACAATGCCCCCACCTGGTTTTCAGTCGTTTTACCATCTGTTGTAGCTCCTTCTTCTCAGATGGGAGAGGGCTCGCTAGCTCCCAGGTGCGACCTGTTTATTAAGACGCAGTGCCAACTCATACTCCATAGCATTTGGTAACCGGACAATAAGTTAAGGTTAATAAGGCAAGCTCTAACAGAACTTCAACTGACCTATGGAAACAGATTGAAATGTTTGAAAATTGATGTCAAAGCAGAGGAACATGAATGTTTTTTAAATTCTTTAGACACATTATCTGGTGATTGAATTTTTAAGGCACAGAAAAATAACTTTTTTGTGGTAAGGTAAGGTATTTGAGGTTTTTCAGTGACTGCAAAAAATATAGAGAAATTATAGAATAATAAAATTATTAAGTAAAAAAGGTCAGAGCTGGAAGGGTCTTAGGGAACAAGACATTTCCCACTGTGACCAACATGCATGGCTCAGAGGCTATGGGGTGTATTGCAGGAGGGGAGTGAGGGGAGCCTAAACTTGCCAATCCCTGCCCTTCACCCCCACTGCCATCCGGCTACTGCAGCCACAACACTTCCACTTTTATGTATCTAGATGTGGGGATTATGCCTACTGTGGATTTTAGGGAAAGGGAGTTCTTTTCAAAATTAAAAAGAGTTCCCAAATATTTGTCAAATGAGGAAAGTGAGGAATGGAGAGGGTAAACAACCTGCTAAAGATTATATCATTCAAGCCACATTCTTGGAGGGACATCAGATTAAATTTATTATTGTTACTATGTCTGCAAAGTAGCCACACAGTTCTTAATTTCACAGCATCATTTCAAAACTTCCATAAATACAGACCAGATATACAATATAAACAAACAAGCTTATAAACTGGCCTTCTTGTATTTGATGGCGATGCTTTCCTAAAATAGGGAGGACGGCTTGCCAAGAGGGAGTCTGCAGCTGAGAAAGCAAAATCTCTGACACATTTTTGCTTAGTGGACAATGATACTAATAAGACTGCCCCCTCCTATATCTTAAGGGAATGAGCTGGAACATATGGCAAAAATCCTTACAGGTCAACAACAGAATGTTGAACACAATCCATCCCTTTGCCACAAACTGATATGGTCCACAAAGCACAGAAGTAAAGTGTTCATAATGGATAGCCAGAGAGCAGACTATTCACTGCATTCTTTGGTTACTGAAAATGAGGCTACTTTGGACCTTTACATACAAAGTCACATGGGAGCCAGAAAGACTACTGTCACACAAACATGGCTGTGGCCCACATCTAAGACCAGCTATACAGAAATGAGCACTCCAAAAGACCATGTCCCTGACCCTCTTCAAAACATCACAGTCTTTCAGAGCCTGATCCTAAATGATCTTGTTTTAATATTTAATATCTTCCAGACTTTGAGACGGACATTTTATTGCCAAAGTACATGAGGAACAAACCGAAATATAAGAATGCATATTATTCAAAGAACAAAAAAAACTTACAAGCAATTTCAAAGAATAAGTTTTACTGGCAGAAATTTCCAGTTAATCAGGATTAAATGCTTACAGGCACTAAAGCCGGAGACAGAGGTAGAAGTTCAAATAGTAGTAAAGAATGCTCTTATTCTCTTTGTTTCTTTTTCTTTCGTTCTCAGTCTCCTAAATATTATTTCCTTAATTTCATCTCCAATTGTGTTTCTTGTATGTTGCTTCTGCAACATAACCCATCTTTGCTTTTAAATCTCCCACTTCAAAACTCACCTTCGTAAAACCTTTCAGAGTTGTTTTCCTCATCATTATAATCTCTTTATGCTACACTGAAAGAACAAGACTTGAAGCTTGGCAACTGAGCACCTTTTAATCTACTGGGTTTTATATGTGTATACAGTACAGGTCAAAATCCTTAGCTTACAAAATGGGCCAGTTTATAACCCCTGAAAAAATTATAAGAAAAAGAGTTGGATGGGGGTGGAGGGACTATGAGAATAATATGAATGCAGATAAGGGTGCACAATCCTCTGCAACTAAAACAATACAAGCAGTTTTCTGATGTCTTGGAGGACTGAAAAAAAAATACAAGCAGCAAAACAGTATTTGATCAAGACATCTTCCTTTCTAATATGCAAAAAAGACAACAAAGTGTATAACTCTTATGTTCTAATTCATCAATTATACATTAAAATCTGTGTACCTTGTTCATTCAATAATATCTGATTTAACAAGTATTTATTGGTGGATCACGAGGTCAGGAGATTGAGACTATCCTGGCTAACACGGTGAAACCCCGTCTCTACTAAAAATACAAAAAAATTAGCCGGGCGTGGTGGCGGGCGCCTGTAGTCCCAGCTACTCGGGAGGCTGAGGCAGGAGAATGGCGTGAACCTGGGAGGTGGAGCTTGCAGTGAGCCAAGATCGCGCCACTGGACTCCAGCCTGGGCGACAGAGAGAGATTCCGTCTCAAAAAAAAAATATATATATATATATATTTATTTATTTATTTATTTATTGAGGGTCCACTCTGTATAAGGCACTGTTCTAGTCACTTAGGGACCAATCAGTGAACAAAACAAAATTCTACCCCATATTTTTGGATAGTGGAGTGGGCAGGAGGAGAGTCAGATAACAAACAATATATATAAGTAAAATATATAGGTTTGAAGGTGATTGTGACATGATCTTTTAAAAAAACATGATTTAAGAGATTAGTAGTGCCAGGGAGTAGAGGTATTGCAACTCAACTAGAGTGAGCAGGGTACGGCTCATTAGGAAGGGGGCTGGAAGGCAATGAGCAATGTGGTATCAGGAGAAAAACATTCCAAGCTTGCAGTCAGTACAAAGGCCCTGAGGCAAAAGGAAGTCCAATATGACTAGAGAGAAATGAGCATGGGGGGAACAGTATAAGATAAGATTGCTATAGGGATCAGATTTTTATAAGAGCTTTATTAATATAATTCACATTCTGTACACACCCTAAATATTTTATTCAATGGGTTTTACTAAATTAACCGACTTGTACAATTGTCACCACTATCAATATTAGGACATTTTCATCATGGGCACAGATTTTATATGGTATTTTAAGCCATAGTAAGAACCTGGGGTTTTTCTCTGAATAAAAAGAAAAGCCATTGATAACTTTGGGTTAAGGAATTGACTGGGATCTGACTTACTATTTACAGGATCATGTTGGCTGCTGGAGGTGAAGGGAGGAAGGGCAAAAGCAGAGGGAGACCTGTTGTTACATTTTTTAGGTGGGAGATGATGCTGGTGGTAGGGGTGATGAGAAATGGTTGAATTATTTTACATTTTGAAGTGGAGCCTATAGGATTTACTGATGGACTGGATGTGGTTGTGAGAAAAAGAAACCAAAACCACAATGAGATACCATCTCACACCAGTTAGAATGGTGATCATTAAAAAGTCAGGAAACAACAGGTGCTGGAGAGGATGTGGAGAAATAGGAACACTTTTACACTGTTGGTGGGACTGTAAACTAGTTCAACCATTGTGGAAGTCAGTGTGGCGATTCCTCAGGGATCTAGAACTGGAAATACCATTTGACCCAGCCATCCCATTACTGGGTATATACACAGAGAATTATAAATCATGCTGCTATAAAGACACATGCACACATATGTTTACTACGGCACTATTCACAATAGCAAAGACTTGGAACCAACCCAAATGTCCAACAACGATAGACTGGATTAAGAAAATGTGGCACATATACACCATGGAATACTATGCAGCCATAAAAAATGATGAGTTAATGTCCTCTGTAGGGACATGGATGAAACTGGAAAACATCATTCTCAGTAAACTATCGCAAGGACAAAAAACCAAACACCGCATGTTCTCACTCATAGGTGGGAATTGAACGATGAGAACACATGGACACAGGAAGGGGAACATCACACTCCGGGGACTGTTGTGGGGTGGGGGGAGGGGGGAGGGATAGCATTAGGAGATATACCTAATGCTAAATGACGATTTAATGGGTGCAGCAAAACAACATGGCACATGGATACATATGTAACAAACCTGCACATTGTGCACATGTACCCTAAAACTTAAAGTATAATTTAAAAAAAAAAAAAGAAAAAAGGAATCAAGAATGACACCAAGGTTTGGGGGGCTGAACAGTGGGAAGAATGGAGTTGCATTGACCTATTATTCTAGGCACAGATTTGGCCAGACAATCAGGAGAGCAACAATTGTCATTTTAAGTTTAAGATGTTTACTATATATTGATGCAGATATGATGAATAAGCGCTGAGGTTCGGAAGACATGACTGACCAGGTTTGAAATATATTTGGGAGTCATCAGCATATAAATGATTAAGGCCATGAGACCAGATGAGGTCACCAAGAGAGTGAGTACAGAGAAGAGGTATAAGCATGAGCTGTTAAGAAGTTAGGAAGAAGAAAACTTTGCAATCAAGTTGATGGGTGAATAGAATTATCTCCTTTATTTCAGAGAGAGAAAACTCACAAATTGGCTGGGCGCAGTGGCTCACACCTGTAATCCCAGCACTTTGCGAGGCCAACGTGGGAGGATTGCTTAAGTCCAGGAGTTTGAGACTAGCCTGGGCAACAAAGCAAGACCTCGTCTCTTTGAAAAATTTTAAAATTAGGCTGGTGTGATGGCAGGTGCCTATAGTCCCAGGTACTCAGGAGGCTGAGGTAGGAAGCTCACTTGAGCCTGGGAGTTCAAGGCTGCAGTGAGATATGACAGCGCCACTGCACTCTAGTCTCGATGACAGAGGATGACCCTGTCTCAAAAAAGAAAAAAAAAAAGCAAACTCACAAATCTGTTCAAGGTGCAAAAACAACCTACCAGTGGCCAGTCACCAACTCAGACCACCTACTTCCCTCCCCAGTGATTAGGCTACAAAGCAGAGATTCTCAGAACATTCCTCCCATGACAGACGCCTTCTGACACACACTTACTGACAGAGAGGTGGGGGGTTGGGGGTGCTGATCTTGAAGAATGTTCTAGTTAGTCTCTTCATCTGACTTCTCCACTGGCTGGGCCTTGCTTGGTTGGTGAAATGTGAGCAGCTGGTGGCAGCACAGGGTGGCCAGCCCAAAGCTCAAATCAGCACTATGATTACTGCCGTGATTCTTAATAACTGAAGAGAATTTCTGCAGGATAAGGATTTACTGAACGCACAAAAAAGATGGCATTAAGAATAGACTAGTTTTTTTTTTTTTTTTTTGCGATGGAGTTTCAATCTTGTCACCCAGGCTGGAGTGCAATGGCACCATCTCGGCTCACTGCAACCTCCACCTCTGGATTCAAGTGATTCTCCTGCCTCAGCCTCCCGAGTAGCTAAGACTACAGGTGCCTGCCACCACGCCTGGCTAATTTTTGTATTTTTAGTAGAGCTGGGGTTTCACCATGTTAGCCAGGCTGGTCTCAAACTCCTGCCCTCAGGTGATCCACCTGCCTTGGCCTCCCAAAGTGCTGGGATTACAGGTGTGAGCCACCACACCCGGTCCCAACTAATTTTTGCATTTTTAGTAGAGGTGGGGTTTTACCATGTTGGCCAGGCTGGTTTTGAATTCCTGACCTCAGGTGATCCGACCTCCTCAGCCTCTCAAAGTGCTGGGATTACAGGCATGAGCTACTGCACCTGGCCAGGAACCTTATGATTTTTAAAAAGAAAAAATAATACAGTACAATTCTAGGTAGGTGGAAAATACATCTGTCATAGTCGAAATGATCTTCTCCTTTAATGTGGACAATGATCTGTCTAATACTGAAATAACAAGCATTATATTTCTTTCAGATGTTAAAGCATTGATTGTTTTTTGAAAGAAAGAATAATTCTGCATTATGGAACCAGTAGTAGGAATGTATGTAGGATAAGCATGACTAAAATATCAAAAAGATCTTTAATATGCAAAGCAGGTAGCAGTGCTAAAATAATTGAACAATTCCTGAGTATATATTTCCATATGATTTCCAAATATAATGATTTGGCATCTTTACAAACATACTACAAGGGCATTCTACTCCTGTGTACTTGCAGTTCTCAGAGTTACCTGTAGTGGTTTTTAAAATGACATCACATATTGGAGTTATCACACTGATTATAAAGATATATATATATACACATATACACTGATATAGGAAAATTTCTCTGATTTACCATTGACTACCAGTGTCCTCCAGGACTAATAAACAGTTATAATAAATCATCTATGTCCATTCTAATGTATAACTACAATCTAACTGTGTAGCTAAATACAGTTTTTACTTCCAGCCATGAGGCCCAACTTTGAAGCTAATCACTGAGAAAACATTCTAGGTATACTCAGCAATCAGGCAAGATGATGTAACATATCTGAGTCAGAAAGTATGACAAATGAATATTTTTGCATACTGGAAGCCCAAGCTTATCTCAGAGAAAATCCCCAAAATACTTGGGCAAATAACTTTCTGATGAAGTCAAATATAGCATGCAGTATAATTTTTGAGTGGAGGACTAAGCCTATAATAAGAAGTAATCATTTGGTACCACATTTTTACTGGATATAGTTGACTTGGGTGGGGCGCTTTAGGACTGTGGTTCATTTGAATTGGTGTAAACAATACACCGGTTCTACTGTCCTACAGCCTCCATTCAGATGACTGAAGTCATGGGACTTTCAGCATAGCTAGCTGATGACAGTGCCTACTATTTTGTCCCAAAATCCAGTTCAAGCGTGGACATACCAATAAGAGCCTAAGCTCTTTAAAGGCAAAGGACCAGGAATTGTACAGTTCTTGGTATAGAAGAAGACAGGCAAAAGTGTTTCTGAACTAACGTTAAATGTGGAATATGTTAGAATTCATGCAATGCACAGGACTGCAGGATTCTGATATCTTATTTAACTCTCAGATTCTATTCAACTCAATAAACCTTGACTGTGCTTCTACTAAATGCAGGTATTGTACTAGGAGCTGAGGACACCAAACTGATGAAGTCCTTGCTGTCAAGAAACTCACATGATTCCCTAATTCTTTGTCAGCTTGCTGTGATCATATTTTCTTCCCAAGAACCTCTAAGAAATGCCTAGTGGATAGAACTTCGGAGTTCCACGGAACATATTAACAATAGCCAAATGATGACTCAGGCTAGATTGTGTAATTCAGGTTTTGTCTGCAAAACTGAAAATGCTTCGGTAACCTACCTAAATTTCAATGTTGAGGAATTCTTTAAGAAAGACATCAAATGTTAAGATTTAAGGCATAGATACGAGACACATAATCATGCTTGGGTGAATTATGCACGGACCATGACCATTTCTTTACTCAAACGTTGTCCACGGCTGACAACACAGTTAAAAAATGAGTGCAAAATGACAACTCAAATAAATGAACCAGAAAACCTTTCGCTTTTCTTTTCCACCAAATTAAGATCAAGAGAGCTGGAGAACATTTTGTCTAGAGTGATAAAAACATAAGGGTGCAAAACTTCCAGGTACCTTTGCAAAAATTACTTCTGTGACCTTTGGCTGTACAGCAACCTTAATAATGCAAGCACTGTTTTGAATGCAAGCATGTGGGAGCCATTTTCACCACTTTTGATGACTTCAGTAGGTTTAAGAAATGTTTTTGCATTTATTGCATAAACCATAAAACAAAGGAAGGGACTTTTGAACTACTCAGTGAGAGTCTATATATTAAAGTTTGTTTTTCAAAAATGTGTAACTACCATTTGCAGTTTTAAAGGTCTGCTTTCCGCCTACAAGTTGCCATTATCTCAAAGGTGAAATTTTAGCATATGACTAAAAACTTCCTATAGTTACAGCTTCATGATTCAGCATCTAACATCAATAATGCACAGTGAGATCATAGGAGGCTCTCTGTGGAAGGTAAGGACATACATACGTTAGGAAAGGAAGCTTAGGGCATATCGAGAGCATTTTGAATTTAGACTTGTGGGCTGTGTGGGTGTCAGATGGTTGTCTCTCGGCTGGTGGGCGGAGATCCAGAAGGATCCTTGTTTGGGCAAGGCTCTTTGAGAAAGGCGAATCTGGGTTGCCAGGGATTCCCACGTGTGGTCACCAGCTCCCCACGCAGACCAGCTCACGATTTCGCAGTTACACCGGGCAGGTGGGAAACCATTCTGCTTTCTGTGGAAAAGATTCTAACTTGGTTCCCTGCCATCCCGGAATACAAACGGGTTGGTTTTTCTTTTTTGAGCTTCCAGCCCTTGCAGCTTTCCAAAAATAAATCAAACCAGCCATCAGGGCACCGAAATAATACTACTGCTAATAAGCAGCTTCGCCTAGACTTAGATAAACAGCACTTCTGAGGTAAACTTTGCCCCGGAGGTCTGGAGACACTTTTTTAATGTAACCTGCTTACTAATAATTACTAGACTTCAGTGCATTAACCCTGGAAATAGATTTTAATAGCCACCCCTTAAAACAAAAGACATGAAAGGATAATAAGAAAAAAGTGCCGCAACTATTATAGAAAAACACTTGGCAGCCTGCTTCAGCCCAAGCTGAGGCCACCTCTAGCCTCCGCTGAAGGCCTCCACCCCCAGTGGTCCCCGCCAACCGGATGAGAGTGCGCGCGGGACCCGCCTTCCCCTCTCGGCCCCGCCCCCGCCCCGCCCCCTCGGCTCGCCTCCCGCGTGGCTCCTCCCTTTTCCGCTCCTCTCAACCTGATTCCAGGAGCTGGGGTCAAATTGCCGGAGCAGGCTGATTTGCATAGTCCAATGGCCAAGCTGCATGCAAATGAGGTGGAAAGTGGTTGGCAGGATAACCCCGGAGAGCGGGGCCCTTTGTCCTCCAGTGGCTGGTAGGCAGTGGCTGGGAGGCAGCTGCCCAATTAGTGTCGTGCGGCCGGTGGCGAGGCGAGGGCCGGGGAGCGAGCGAGCAAGCCAGGCGGGAGGGGTGGCCGGAGCTGCGGCGGCTGGCACAGGAGGAGGAGCCCGGGCGGGCGGCGGGCGGCGGGATAGCGCCGGGGCCTGAGCTCCCGGACCCGCGCCTGGGAGTGAGTGCAGAAAGCAGGCGCCCGCGCCCTCGCCGTGGCAGGAGCAGCCCGCACGCCGCGCTCTCTCCCTGGGCGACCTGCAGTTTGCAATATGACTTTGGAGGAATTCTCGGCTGGAGAGCAGAAGACCGAAAGGTGAGTCGGCCTCGGGCTCTTCCGGCCCGAACTTCTCTTACCTACCCCGCGCTCCCCGGTGCAGCCGGGCTGTGGAAGGCTTGCAGGGGAGGAAGCAGAAAAGTTTGCACAGGGCAACTCCCGCCCTTGCTCCCTCGGGACTCTCCGTGGAGCGCCCACGGACTGAAAGAGCGTGCCCCCAACCCGAACGAGCCCCGCCGGGGCCTTCGCAGAGGGCGGCAGTGGCCATCGCTGCCCGTGCAGCCCCCGCGGCTGGCAGCCTGTGGCAGGGGCACTCTCGGGACTTCCCACGGGACGCCCGGTCCTTGGGCGTGCAGGGGTCATGGGGGGTGACGGGGCCGCGGGAGCGCCGGGTTTTCGGAGAGCCCAGGTGCGCGGTGGTGCTTGCATTCGAGAGGGAGGGGCGTGGTGCCGGGCGAGGGGGGCGGCGATGGCCCCGAGGGCACCGGGGCTGACGGGACCCCTCGCCCTTGCCCGCGTGTAGGATGGATAAGGTGGGGGATGCCCTGGAGGAAGTGCTCAGCAAAGCGCTGAGTCAGCGCACGATCACCGTCGGGGTGTACGAAGCGGCCAAGCTGCTCAACGTGTAAGTGGGGCCCTTGCGCGTCCCCCGTGGCACCCCTTCCCGCCGCAGCCCGGGAGGTCGCCTTGGCTGGGCGCCCCTCTCCCGGCCGCGCCACTTCCTGGCGCTTTTCTTCTGCCCCCGCGGCTGCCCGTCTCGGAGGGGAGGGGACGAGCGGGAAGGGCGGCGACCCCCGGGGACCCGGGCAGGGGTTGAGGGCGCCCGCGCTTCTGCGCTCACGGGCCCCGCCCGCTACCCCCAGCGACCCCGACAACGTGGTGTTGTGCCTGCTGGCGGCGGACGAGGACGACGACAGAGATGTGGCTCTGCAGATCCACTTCACCCTGATCCAGGCGTTTTGCTGCGAGAACGACATCAACATCCTGCGCGTCAGCAACCCGGGCCGGCTGGCGGAGCTGCTGCTCCTGGAGACCGACGCTGGCCCCGCGGCGAGCGAGGGCGCCGAGCAGCCCCCGGACCTGCACTGCGTGCTGGTGACGGTAAGGGACTGGGGGGCTGCGGCCTGCGGGTAGAGCCCCGGAAGGACGGGAGTCAGGGCCGGGTGGCCTGGCTGTGGATCTGTGGTAGGTGGGGGTCAGGAGGGTGGCTGGACTTTCAGCCGAGATGTACTAGTTTCATCATCAGGATTTTCTGGGTACAGGACATGTCTAAGCATGCTGGGGACTGCCAGCAGCGGAAGAGATCCCTGTGAGTCAGCAGTCAGCCCAGCTACTCCCTACCTACATCTGCACTGCCTCCCGTGACTAATACCTTTAGCAGGGCAGATTAGATAAAGCCAAATGAATTCCTGGCTCACCCCTCATTAAGGAGTCAGCTTCATTCTCTGCCAGTCAGAGCTAAAAATAGAAATTGTGTAGGAGACAAACCTTGTTAATTCCCTGGAAATACATTAAGAGGATAGAGTGGAATTTTTTTTCTCTGCAATCTTGCATTTTTTTAATGGGTCTTCCCCCCCTCCCCGCTGATAAAAACCTTTGGTAGGTAGGGAAGTTACGTTTTCAGGGCTAAGTGTGCTACTTTTGTCTTCTAAATTTTGCTGTTTTTTGACTGGTCTAGTCAAGTGACAGCCCGGATTATTTTGCTACTCCTTAAAAGTACTACTCTTGTCTCTTGGAGTATAGTTGATGGCAATTCCAGTTAACTGCTGTGCAGTTCTCATGTCATTGTGCACACAGCATGGAAATCTTTCTCAAAACTGTTTCACTCAGGTCAGGGTAACAAGTTTGATAGAGCAAACCCGTGAATGATACTCTCATGCAAAACTGAACAGATATGCAAACACATGTACGTGGTTCAGCATGGGTTGCATGGGTTCAGACTTTGCAATGTGTAGTTTAATAGGTAATTACCCTTAACGCTTTTGCAGGGAACCCAACTACCTTGAAGAAACTTTAATTTTTTTGTGCGTCTAATTTGTCTCCATGTCACATAGCCAAAATATTGAATGTTCAAGTGTTTTCTCCTCACAAGTATAATTACTAGAAAATACTGTTTTTAAAAATAAGTTTATTTTTCTAAATTTGTTTCCAGAATCCACATTCATCTCAATGGAAGGATCCTGCCTTAAGTCAACTTATTTGTTTTTGCCGGGAAAGTCGCTACATGGATCAGTGGGTTCCAGTGATTAATCTCCCTGAACGGTGATGGCATCTGAATGAAAATAACTGAACCAAATTGCACTGAAGTTTTTGAAATACCTTTGTAGTTACTCAAGCAGTTACTCCCTAACTGATGCAAGGATTACAGAAACTGATGTCAAGGGGCTGAGTGAGTTCAACTACATGTTCTGGGGGCCCGGAGATAGATGACTTTGCAGATGGAAAGAGGTGGAAATGAAGAAGGAAGCTGTGTTGAAACAGAAAAATAAGTCAAAAGGAACAAAAATTACAAAGAACCATGCAGGAAGGAAAACTATGTATTAATTTAGATGGTTGAGTTACATTAAAATAAACCAAATATGTTAAAGTTTAAATGTGCAGCCATAGTTTGGGTATTTTTGGTTTATATGCCCTCAAGTAAAAGAAAAGCCGAAAGGGTTAATCATATTTGAAAACCATATTTTGTTGTATTTTGATGAGATATTAAATTCTCAAAGTTTTATTATAAATTCTACTAAGTTATTTTATGACATGAAAAGTTATTTATGCTATAAATTTTTTGAAACACAATACCTACAATAAACTGGTATGAATAATTGCATCATTTCTTATTGTGTGCTCTTGTTTCTTTTAACTTGTACTTTATGAAACACATTTTACTGACGCTTTGCTCTATACAAGGGCTATAATCAGAAAGCAGGTGATTTAAAGGAGTTGGAGTTGTTAGGAAAAAGGGATGGTTAGAGATTCAGCTTGCAAAATTTGCGTAATTAAAGATCAATGGTAGTAGTGCCGTAATAAGATGATACACAAAATGTTGAGGAGGCAGAGAGGACAGAGTGACCAAAGTTACCTACCAGTTTTTACTGAAGAGAGATCATTTTATGTCGGTCTTAGTGAGTTTTATTTCCCTAGTTACAGAGGGCAAAGGGATATTGCTAGCAGCTGCAAAGTTTGTGCAAAGGTGTGGAGGCCTGAAAGACCACATCCAGGTCAGTAAAAACAGAGTGATTCTGTGTGTGCCTCTGGTGTGGAAAGATAAGGGAGCGACAGGGTTGAAAAGGAAGGTGGGGATTGGGCCCAGGCTGTGAGGGCATTCTGTGTTACCCTTACGCATTTGGGCTTCCTTCTGTAAACCTCAGGCAGATAGCGGAGCCCTTGAAGGAAGTGGCGTGATCAGTGTTCTAGGAAAGTAACGCCAGGGTCTGTGAAAGATGATTATTGGGATGAGCAGCTGTAGGTGACAAGGCCAGTTAGGAAGTGACTGAGAATCCAAGGTTGTGCATTTTGCAGAACCATTTTTACAGAGCAAACAGGGAAGTGGCCAGGCAAAGTTTTTTGCTGCCCCTAGTCTCTTCCTAAAGCTTTGAGCTTTCCAGCTGAACATTTCTATGGTTCTGAGGGGTCTACTTAAATTATATCAGATGGAATAGATGGCAGAGAAGAAAAGCAAAAGAAAAGTCTTCAGTAGAACAATCATTTTTAGTTAGAACAGTCACTTGATAATTAACCCCAACAATCTTGTGGGCATAGACCAAAGAAAGCAAAAATGCTTATGGAGGCAAGGCCTAGCCTTGCTTTAGTCCACAGGAATTTTCTTGTCCTATTTCTCAAACCATCCCCCTTATGGCTCCCCTGCCATCTGTCTTTCATCCTAGTCATGACTACATGCAATCAGGAGAAAGGGTAGGGAAAACCCACTGATAGCAAAAAAAAAGCTCCAAGTTTCTGCATATATTATGAATACGTAGGTCCATGAGCCCTTCACATTGCAAATGACTCTCTTTTCCCACATCTGCTAGAAATGTGGGCTTTTAGGCTTATTTAGGCTTCTTGTATCTTTTTAAAATCCAGTGCCCACTCCAAAACATAACTGGTATTTAATATTTGTTTCTTACATTACCAAAAGGTTGAGAGCAGTGAGTTTTAAATAGCAAGGTGTTTTGCCTTCCCACTGAAGTAAGGTTTTTTTCAGCCGTTTTTCACAACAATTTGGTAAAGACCGTCTTGCAGAGATGAATGAATTAAAGTGGATACACACAGTGGATAAAGCTGCTTTGCTTAGTGGAACGAGCACAGTAGCAGCTGGCCTTGATTAGTCCTTCTTCATCCCGTTTTACTCGTGTAAAATGGAGATAAGATTACCTATCTTGCGGACTTGTGGCCTCTCCTACAACTCTGCAACCTCCCTCAAGGCAGGTAATACCTGGTTCATTATTGTAACCCGGTAGTTGACACAAGTGCCAGCAAGCAGTAGGTGCTGAATTAATATTTATTGAATAAATGAATGATTAGAAATAATGAATACAAACTACCTGGCACATGATAGGTGCTCAATGGAGTGTGGCTGTTTCTAAAACCCAGGTGATAGCGATAGGAAAACTTAAGGCATCAGAGAGATGTGTGTCATGACATGTGCATCTATATAACTATGTTTTTCAAAAGGAATTTTTGATCTTTATTCGAAATTCATAATGCTTAGCGATATGTAATAGCACGTACACATTCTTCAGACTGTTTCGAGGAAAATCTCAGCAATTACTGTAATGCCATTTGGTTTCTTCAAAATTTTTAAACTCTTGTTTTTCTTTCCTGATTGAGCATAACGCAAAGTTAACAAAGCATTGAAAAACCCAATCATGAAACAGTTAATTTTAAACAAATATAAAATTAGCTGGATGGCTTCTATCTCTAATTGATGCCAATATTCTTTAGTTGTTGCCTTAAAAACCATTAAATCTGCTTATTGCAAGCTATGTTACAACAAGGACAGAAATCCCCTCATCTACCTAAGGTGTATTGAACGTTGAAAAGTGGAAAATACCTCATCTTTCCACTGGCAACTTCACCTCAGCATCATAAATAGCATTGCTTCCTCCTTTCCACACTTAGGCTCTTGGTAAGTTAAACTTTTATAATGAAAGGATCCATGAAAGTAGCTAATCTCCTATAATACATACCTTAGTTCCCAAATAAAGAAAAAAGGGTCATTTTTAGGGAAGAATTATTTGTATACTGTCGATTGAAACATTTCCAAAGCATGTTTTGAGATGCTTACTGGAGCCCTTGTGAAATAATTGCTAATTTTCATTTATATACGTCGAATTTTACTCTTCGATATATGGTAAAAGACTGAAATTTGGGAGATAAGTTCTCTTCAAATGAACAAAACTCAGTGGCATGATTTGACACCAAGCAAGTATCCCTCAAAGAAGTGAATACTTTTTTCTTTTTAACAATACTTTGGTAAACATAAGAACCTCTGTGAAAAGGTCGTATTCATGAAAACCACCAAGAAATATTAAGCGAGTGCTTACTGTGGACAAGGGCCTATGCTGGTTATATTGAAGTCTACCAAAAAAAAAAAAATCAGACACACACTCTGGCCTCAAGGACTTTGTATCACTACATAAATACAAAACAGAAAATTACCAGCAACATAAGAAAGGCCCAGAGAACTGTTCTGGAAGTTCAAAGGATAGAAATCTCCAGAAGGCATATAGGAATGGAATGGAGAAAAAGGTTGTAAACTCTTTGTTCATAAACTAGCATCGTATTTTGCAAACAGCACAAAAATGTGATCGACTGATTGAAGATCGAATATAATTTTGCTAGGTGCTACGAAGAATACAAAGATGGGGCCTATTAGAGCATTTGTCGTTAAGTTGACAATCTATAAGGAAATCATTAAGCACATTAAAAAAAAGATAAGTGTGTTCATTTCAATCTTGCTGTTTATTGAATGCCTATCATCTTCCTGGCACTATGTTAGGTCCCGAGGCCACAAAGGTGAAAAAGCAGCTGCCTTTAAGGATGTAGGGATACGTGATACCTGTAATACTAGGTGACAAGTGATAATGAGTATATTCAAGACCTAAGTGTTCCTGGGGCCAGGGAATGTTTGCCAGGTTCAGTGAGACCTGAAAGATGAAGAGATCTGCCAGGTGAATGTGAAGGGCATTTACTCCAGGAGGAGGAAGTATAGCTCAGGAAGGTACACGCTGAAGGCATGTTTGGAGCTAGGTTTTGGGTGACAGCAACACTCATACAAGATTTACTCCATCCTGAGCACTGATCTAAGCATTTTATCGACAGGAACTCATTAGCACCCTCAACCACCCTGTGGGAGTAGGTACTATTGTTAGCCCCGTTTTGAAGGTGAAAATACTGACACACAGAGATCTTAATTTGCCCAGAATCATATTGTAAGTGGCAAGACCAGGATGCAAACACGTCCTCCAGTTATGGGTGATGGAGTGGGAAAGATGGTACAAACCGGAGCGCGATTTTCCGGCAGGCCAAGCTTCTTTTCTACTAGATGATAGAAAGCCATTAAAATTAATTGGTAAAACTAAGAGAAGAGACAGATGCTGTCACCACCAAGAGACAGACATGAAAAGATGACGCTATAGCTTACAAAGTCCTAATGTGAGGGTGGAAACTGGTAGCCAAGAGAAATTTGGAGCACACAATATATAACAATTTTTAAAGATCAGTTGTAAACATTTAAAAATGGGAAAATTTCTTAGCAAAATCCGGACTTTTATTGTTTCTTGAAAATTTGCTATACTGGCAACCGTGGGTCCACACTCCGTGGCAGCAAATTCGCTGGAGCCGAGAGGAGGCCCCTCCCTTTTGGACTTGGATTTCCAGTTTGCCACAGACCTCACCCCTCCCTGTTATAACTCTAGCTTGCTGGACTCGTGTAAGCTTCCATCCATCATCCTATTAGGCATGTGAGGTCCACCCTTCGCCCCCACCCCACCAACTCAGACTGGGGCTTAGAATCTTCCTGTGTAAAATGAAGAGTTTACACTGTCAGAATTTCTCAAACTGTTTGGATGAAATAAGGCCCTGACGTGCTTGTTAAAAATATAACTTTCAAGACCCATTCCCAGAAGCTTTAGATTAAGTGGGGCTGGAATAAGGCTTGGAATTTATTTTTCCTGATTCAAGCCCCAGAACAAGAAAAAATTATATATATATGTATATGTTTTTAACAAGTAATTCAGGTAATTCTTATAAGGGAAGTTTGAGAAATAATGAATGCTCTCTCCGAGCTCTCTTTATAAATCTCAGGGATTAGGGAGGGAGAAACTTCTACATGGTCAGTTTCCAGTTTCCCTCGATGTTAGCCCACCAAAAGGGATGCATATTTCTCTGCAAAGATTGCAGGGATTCCCAGGAAGAGGTGTACCAGAACCATTTGCTACCTGCAGACAGAGAATTTACAAGTTAACCCAGGTGATCTCTGCACAAAAGGGGGGAGAGTCTGCAAACAGAATGGTTCTTACCTCTCCTTGAACTGACAGATCAACACACCTGTTATGTGCTAGATGTGGTGCTAGGCACTTTGAAGACGAGGGGGAAGCTGACAAGCATGATTAAAATCTGTTATTGTTACACAATGAGTACTGCTCAGTGTCAGGCACACCGTGGGTGCTGAGAAGTAAGTGGGGCTTCCAGTTTTCATTTTTCCTTTTTTCTTTGTTTGTTTTTTGAGACCGAGTCTCACTCTGTTGCCCAGGCTGGAGTGCAGTGGCATGATCTCCGCTCACTGCAACTTCTGCCTCCCGGGTTCAAGCAATTCTCCTGCCTCAGCCTCCCGAGTAGCTGAGATTACAGATGCATGCCACCACGCCTGGCTAATTTTTTATAATTTTGGTAGAGACAGGGTTTCATCATGTTGGCCAGGCTGGTCTTGAACTCCTGACCTGGTGATCCTCCTGCTTCGGCCTCCCAAAGTGCTGGGATTACAGGTGTGAGCCACCGTGCCCGGCCACTTCCATTTTTCCTCCAGCCACTAGTACTTTCTGCCTTTCATGGATTTTCACATTTATTAATTCATTTGATTCTCTGCTAAAGCAACTGAGTCTCAGAGCAATCAAGAGACACCTCCAAGGTCCCATGACAAGGAAGTGGAAGAATCAAAATTTTACTGTGAATTCAGTCCTCTTGATGCTAGGTCAGTCTCTCAAAGAGGCCAACCAGACAGCAAAGATTAGACTGGGGAAGGATGAAACTAATTGAATCGAATCTTTTACTTCTCCAATAAGTGGGGCAGAGCCTTGGGAAAGCTAAAGGAGACAAAAAACAGGCAGGGGAGAATTCTAAGAATTGTCTTTTTTCATCTTAGAACTGGGAAAGTTCTAAGCATCACTGGAAAGTTGATCTTTGTGTCCCTGTATGCTTTTATGCTAATATCTTTCCTAGATTGTCTGAGAAAGAATTTATACAGAAAAGCAGCAAACTTTCTTAGTATCATCACTTAACACACGATTATATCACCATATTGTAGTCATCTTACCATCACTGAAATAAGCACTCAGCAAGAAATGGGTCATCTGGAGGTCTTCTGATTTGACTTTGCTTCTTTCTATCACTGTGAAGGACAGGGCTAGCAAAAGATAAGAACAAGAGTACAGCAGTTAAGACAGTGGCCGCCACTCCAGGCCACTGTCTTAATACCAGCCTGTAATCCCAGCACTTTGGGAGGCCTAGCTGGGAGGCTTGTTTGAGGCTAGGAGTCTGAGATCAGCTTGGACAATATAGCAAGACCCTATTTTTATAAGAAATAAAAGAATAACAAAAATGAAGAAAAAAGACAGTGGGCTTTTAGGGGCAGAAAGACTTGAGCTTGAATCCTGGATCCTAGCTGGAACTTGGGAAAGTTAGTGTAACTCTTGAAGCCTCAGTTATTTCTCCTGTAAAACAGGGGAAAGGAACAAGGCTTGTATCGCTGGGTTATGGTGAAAAGGAAAGGAAACGATGCATAGAAAGAACCTAGCTCACTTCCGGGAAGCAGTCAATATGTGTAAGCTAATAATAATTGCATCTTCCATGAACTGGTGATTTTCTATGCATGTTGATATTTCATTAATATTTAATAGTTCTGCTTGCAAATTAGTTATATAAGTAAAAAATAAACCACCCGGTAAACTACATAGCCCAGCATAACTGAGTTCAGCAAGACACCATCCAATTAAGTTATGTTAATTTTCACTAATCTAGTTTCCCCTCTCCATTTCCATTAACTTAATTTAGTTCTTTATCTCTCATTCAGGCTATCAGAACAGTTTCTGTTCAAAATCAAGGTTGTGAGAACGTAAGTACCGTGTATCAAGTACTGTGCTAGAGCTTGCTCCAAAAAGATGATTTTCATGACACAGTTGCTACCTGCAGTTTACTGTGGGAACGATAGGAAGCTGACAGACACAGATAATTTCCAAGCCAGAGTGGTGTCACGGAAAGCATGGGTATGCACAACGGGTGCGCGCCTGTGTGTAGGGGGTGGTCAGGAAGCCTTCCAGGAGAAGGTGATGCTTGAGGTGACTCTTGAAGAGCATTTAGGAGCTCATTGGGGTGAGGGGTGAGGCATGTGTGGGGTTCTGTGGTGTTTGTTAGGGGGTTAAGTATTTAAGGAAGGGAGGGGAGAAAGGCAGGCTGAAGAGGTAGGACAGAAACAGATCACAGAGGATGTAAATAGGGGGTGGGGTTGTTGGAGGAGAGTGATAAGGATTTGGAATGGAAAGGAGTTGAAGAACTAATAAAAGAATAGTGAATACCATCCCCCACTCCCTACTCCCCACCGAAATTGGAAACATGACCTCCAGTTTTTCTTCACTAGTTTATTTTCCTTGTTCATTCTAATTATCTTCATGTCAAGACTCTGCTTAAAAATCTCTTACCGGCCGGGTGCGGTGGCTCACGCCTGTAATCCCAGCACTTTGGGAGGCCGAGGCGGGAAGATCACGAGGTCAGGAGATTGAGACCATCCTGGCTAACAGGGTGAAACCCCGTCTCTACTAAAAATACAAAAAATTAGCCGGGCGTGGTGGCGGGCGCCTGTAGTCCCAGCTACTCGGGAGGCTGAGGCAGGAGGATGGCGTGAACCCAGAAGGTGGAGGTTGCAGTGAGCCGAGATGGCGCCAGTGCACTCCAGCCTGGGCCACAGAGTGAGACTCCGCCTCAAAAAAAAAAAAAAAAAAAAAATCTCTTACCAACTACCTTCCCCCCCATATAATTCAATACAAACTCTTGGCCTTTGATTATTTGAGCCAAACTTCCTTCCCAGCCTTGTCCACATTCTCCTTCCCATACTTCTGTTGCAAAGATCCCTGCTGCTGTAACACTCCAGTCTTCCTTAGATCTTGGGGCTTTTGCACACACTATTTTTCCCTGCTGAGAATATCCTTTCCCTATTCTTCACCAACAAACTCCTACTCGTTCTTCAAAGTCCAACTAATATATTATCTCTTCTGTGAAATCTTTTCTGGCTCATTCAGGCAGAACAATTTCTTATGATAGCATTTACCATATTGCATAGCAATTTATCTGTTTATTTCCTACTGCCCCCGCACCTGTTACCCCCACTCCCACTATCCTTGTGTTTTCTGGGTCCATCCTAGGACATACCTACCACAGTGCTGGTAGGAGCTCAACAAATAAATAAATTTCTCTTTGTTCTGCTTCTATCAACCAAACGCACTGTCATTCATATTTAAGGTTTGAGTGGGCTATTTTTCCTTTTGTAGTTATGTTTTATGAACTCATAAGGTGCTACTGACACTTGAAGTTTGTTGAAGAACTTTGCTCCTTAAATCTATTAGTGGTAGGCTGTCAATATTCAAAATGCTTTTCTATAATTCATTTTTCCTTAAAATTCTTTATAGACCTGTTGATGAGCCAGTAGCTGAACTATCAGGAGGTGATTCTTTAAATATCTTTTAAATACCTATAATTACACACAACAAACCCACATGCCCTCCTCTGGCTCCATACACTAGACTTTGGTTCTTCTCCTGATTTTCAATTCAAGGAGGAAAATGTAAAAGGACTTGGGGTGGAGATGGCAAGAGGGTTGATCTCCTCTCAGATTTACAGATTTATATACAATTTAAAGCTAGAGGAAATGTTAAAAATTACCTAGCCTAAATCTTCTTTTAAAAAGCGAAAGGGGGAAGTGGAATCAGAGGTCATAAGTGTCCTAAGGTTGCACAGTAAATGAGTAGTAATCAGTCCAGAACGTGCATTTCCTTATTCCAAGATACGTATTCCTTCTCTTACATCACACTGGCGACCCTGAAAAATGGTTTTCTGAAAGCATATCCAATATACTTTTGGATCTCTCCAGGCTTCTATTTCCTCATATGTAAAGTAGGAATAATAGGAGTAGCTGTTTCCTGGATTTGTTGTGAGAATTAAATGAATTAACAGATGCAGGCCAGGTGCGGTGGCTCATGCCTGTAATCCCAGCACTTTGGGAGGCCAAGGCGGGTGGATCACCTGAGGTCAGGCGTTCGAGACCAGCCTGGCCAACATGGTTAAACCCTGTCTACAAAAAATACAAAATTTAGCTGGGCATGGTGGTGCATGCCTGTAATCCTAGCTACCTGGGGGGCTGAGGGAGAAGAATCGCTTGAATCTGGGATGCGGAGTTTGCAGTGAGCCCAGATCTTGCCACTGCACTCCAGGCTGAGCAACAAAGCAAGACTCTGTCTCAAAACAAAAACAAAAAACAACCACCACCACACCCCCACCAAAAAAAATAAACCGACGCAAAATACTAAGAACAGTACCTAGTCACAGTAAATGCCTGAAATATAGCACTGTTTATTCTTAAGGCCCAGGATATTACACCCATGATTAGTAAAGGACTTCTTTACCTTACCTTTTACTTAATCTAACAATTACCAAAGTTACTGTTTTTTTGTTTGTTTGTTTTCCCTTATTCAAACCATACTACAAATATTAAGATAGTCCATGGGCTGTAGAATCTGCCTGGGTGTATGTACTTAGGACCCGCCCTTTTATGTTGTCGGATCTAGCACCATTTTTTTAACTTCTCTGAGCCTCAGTTTCCTCGTCTGTAAGATGGGGTTAAATCACATCTACTTTGCTTTAAAGAGTTGTTTTGAGGCTTAAATGGGAGAACACGTGCACAATGCCCAGCCTCGTGTCTGGAGTTCAGTGTTCCTCACTGCCTTGCACAGATGTCTACAAACGTTGACAGATGTTGCATGGCCAGTGTTGAAACGTACATACATCATCAAGGTCGGATCTAAAATGTTTATAAAGAACAAAGCACTTCTAGCGCATTGGCCATGGGAAAATGTTTCAAGGTTAAAAGTAGAAATGTGAACCTGTCTGCTTTACGTGGGTGATTTTTTTTTTTTTTTCCTTGAGACAGAGTCTCACTCTGTTGCCAGGCTGGACTGCAGTGGTGCAATCTCGGCTCACTGCAAGCTCCACCTCTGGGTTCACTCCATTCTCCTGCCTCAGCCTCCCGAGTAGCTGGGACTACAGGCGCCCGCCACCACGCCCGGCTAATTTTTGTATTTTTTAGTAGAGATGGGGTTTCACCATGTTAGCCAGGATGGTCTTGATCTGCTGACCTCGTGATCTGCACGCCTCGGCCTCCCAGAGTGCTGGGATCAGAGGCATGAGCCACCGCGCCCGGCCGACATGGCTGATTCTTGGAGCTGATTCCCAAAGGGGATGCTTGTCTTTTTACTTGCTTGTATTGTAGGGATTCATGACAACTTTTTCCATATGCAAATCAAAGGCATGCTATTACATACTTACATTTTAAAAAATACAAATTGGCTTACTTTTTATTTAAATCTGTTTTAGAAGGAAACTTTCTATCACAACTTGTGCTAGTTCTGGTTTTCCTAATACATGTAAAACTACACCATTAGTAGAATGTTAAAAAATTAACATGTGCATTACCTAAATCTCACATGCCAACCTTTACTTAAGGTCGGGGACATTAATGAACAAGTCTGTCAATGCCTGGCTTAGAGGAGGTAGCACTGCCCACATTTGTTCAGGGAGTGACTGCTTTAGGCTTGCCCTAGTACACAAATTGATGGATCCACAGTGCCCTTGTGATGTCACACAGTTGGCGAATGCCTTCTGTTAGGACCATATTTAGGGTCTTTTAGCAGATGATGCCCTCCTATCACTAAGCAGGGTGTGTGTGTGGAGGGGTGGGAGGTGATTGGCTCTAGAGATCAGAAGTAGCAACATGGGGCCGGGGGCAGTCACTCACACCTGTAATCCCAGCACTTCGGGAGGCCGAGGTGGATGGATATCCTGAGGTTAGGGGTTTGAGACCAGTCTCGCTAACATGACGAAACCCTGTCTCTACTAAAAATACAAAAAAATTAGCCGAGCGTGGTGGCACATGCCTGTAACCCCAGCTACTTAGGAGGCTGAGGCAGGAGAATTGCTTGAATTCAGGAGGGGGAGGTTGCAGTGAGCCGAGATCACACCACTGCACTCCAGCTTGGGCGACAGAGGGAGACTCAGTCTCAAAAATAAATAAATAAAAAAAAAAATAAAAAAATAAAAATAAAAAGTATCATTGTGCACATAGATGTCTCAGCTGCAAATCTCTTGGACTTATAAACCTGGCATCTTCCATTATGGATGTCAACCATTTCAATTAATTGCTTTCATCATTCAATAGACTGTCTAGGAGGATTTAAAGGGTGTAGGAATGCTTCATATGTAAAATTAATTCTCAGTGATGTCTAAACTTCACTATCAACTTCCACTTCTTTGTGCTAAGTATCACTCTCTCCAGAGTTGTATTTGACAGCGCCAGTGGTCCTCCACAGGCCGATAGATTAATTCATTTGCACATTTGCATAAATTTACTTGGACTGCATTTTCCTCCAGGGCAGAAAAAATTTTTGAAAAAAATGGGCAGTTGAGGTGAGGGTTCCTTAGACTAACTGCACGTTGCCCAGGGCTGGCCTAAAGTTAAACGACCTTCATGGATTTAAATGACTCAGATAAGGAGAAAGTAATTAGGGTAACAGAGGGCTCATCTGAAGGCAAAGGTTATTTGCTGCTCACAGTGGTAAAGGGTTACAGTAGCAAGTATGGCCACGCTCTGAAAACAAGCGCAAGGCCCTAGCCATGCCAGGCTGTGCGAAGACAGCTAGAACTGACGGTGGGACCAGGCTCCACAAAGATGGCCAGAGGTTTTTTTTCTTTTTGAGATGGAGTGTCGCTCTGTCACCCAGGCTGGAGTGCAGTGGCGCAATCTCAGCTCACTGCAAGCTCTGCCTCCCGGGTTCACACCATTCTCCTGCCTCAGCCTCCCGAGTAGCTGGGACTCCAGGTGCCCGCCACCAGGCCGGCTAATTTTTTGTATTTTTAGTAGAGACGGGGTTTCACCGTGTTAGCCAGGATGGTCTTGATCTGCTGACCTCGTGATCCGCCCGTCTCGGCCTCCCAAAGTGCTGGGATTACAGGCGTGAGCCACCGCGCCCGGCCATGGTCAGAGTTTTAAGCCAAGAGATTATAATCCTGGCATAGGGAGTGAGGGACAAATACTCAAAAGACGGTCGCCTGGCCCCAAACAAGGATTATAGAACCCCAACTAAAAAGGTTTAGAGGGAATATCCATGTGTTTATGTGTAACTGACCCTCCTGCCAGGGAAAAACTGATCATGGCATATATCCAGCAGAGGTGGAAAGCCCCGTGACATGCATCTCCACACTGAATTCCAATCACTACCCGCAGGCCTGGGTTTCTTGTCCATGTTAAGGCTAAATATACATCTCACCTGCCTCTCCCAGCTTCATTACCTTCCCTCCTCCCATCTTTTAAAAACTCACCCCTACCAATCCCATCCATCATCCCCAACTCTCCTCCACTGAGAGTTACAAGAACTTTGTAATTTGGTCAGAAGCAGTAAAAAGTGCTTTTTAGTTGTTGCCTCTTTTTCAAAACCGATGTATCTAAATCCTTCAATCTTTTACTGGAAAGGGCCCCGCTGTCTTTTGCCCCTACCTTTTGTAAGTGTGGAGTGCTGGCTCTCAGAAGCAGAGGCCATCTCTGTAGTGTGTCCGGTTCATAGCCTGGGGCTTGTTGGCTGCCTCCCACCCTTGTTCTTTGATGATTTTGCCCTCCCCTCATCTCTGTGGGAATCCCAGCCCTGGGGGAAGGGGCAGAAGAGGAGGCAGGGCACCTTCAGCAAACACATAGTGAATGAGTCACCACCATCTAATGACCTTTCCATTTGTTATCAGTTTCCACTGCCTCAGCTGGTCTCAGGATGGGAAACAGCCATCCACAGGTCAGAGTCATTACGTCACTCCTCAGCAGCCTCTAGCTCCCTTGCTGGTTTCAGGATAGGCAAGCAGGGCGGGAGGGCAGGATCGGGGCCCTTCTGCACACTGGCTTCCAGTCCTCCTCTCATCTCCTCCCAGGACCTCATTCCAACGCATACCGCTCCTCTCTCTCTCAGCCCAAACATCACCACCCGTGGAAGCCTTTTCAGAGGTCTTCGTCGATGTGGAGCTAGTCCCTTTCCTCTGGGCTCTCACAGCACTCTGTTCACCTGAGTTATGGCACTTGCCACATGATACGACGATGATTAGTTTACGTATCTGTCATTCCCACCCTCCTTGGTCAGACTGTGACATGGGCTGGTGTAAGTCTTATTCGTTTGGGTGTCATGGGAGCCTGACTCTCAGCAGCTTGCTCTCAGGAGGTGCTCAGAAAATGTTAACTGAGTGAAGGAAGGGAAAGGGGAAGAGAAATGGTCTTTTATTCATTTATTGAGCAAAATGCAAGTAGGATGATACAATGAGGCGCTGACACAGTGAAGAAAGCAGTGGTGCTTTTAATGAAACTTCTTTCAAATCTGTGAACATGCTAGCTGTGAAGTAAATGCTTTTATTCTTTCCATAGGATATATTTCCAAATAATGATCACAGTGTTATGGTTAATAAGATGCTGGACAGATGAGTAGCCAAAGAATATTACATAACAACAAGATCTCATCAATGATATATCAAATGCAAATTTACTAAGACATCAAGAGAATATCTGTTTGTAGTTACATGGCTAAAAACAAGACATTATTACAGTAACCAAGTCCATAAAACTAGAAAAAAAGCACAGTATAACAAAAAGGCCTTTCAGAAGCTATTAAATGAACAAACATTATACATAAACCAATTTTATATCTGAAGCAGCTTATAGCACCAACGCGTTGGCAGGACCAGCAGAGGGGTGGGGTCTTTGGACCAAGGCATCTGGGAACAGGAAGGGCTCTCAGCCATCATCTACTGCAGCCACTTGTTTTACAAATGGAGAAATAGAGGCCCAGAGAGATGAAGCGCCTTGTCCAAGGTCACACAGCACAAGACAGACTGGGAAATGATCCAGGGCTATGATCCAGGCCACTGACTTCAGGTAAGTGCTCTATTTTAACATACAGATATAAGATTCTATTTGATTTGATGTATTCTTTTCCCCATTAACAGGTCCACCATAAAAGAAAGCAATAAAACCCATAATGAACTCTGGTATTGTATTTATTTCACTGAGAAATGACTGGCATGCTATAATCATTTTGGGGGCCTATATAGATCTTAAATTCGGGGAATTAGTCAGATAACACTATCTTAGTTATAAACTGATTGAGAAGGTGGCATTTGAAGAGAATATTCGGCACATCCTCCACTACGTAAGCTACCCTATGCCTCAAAATTACTAAATCATTGGTATAAAGTTTTGGTTTTTTTCCTGATAGTTTAAAGATTAGTACAGTACAAAAACAGTCTAAATAGAGAAAAAGCAAGTCAGGTCTCTCCTTTAAAAGGTAAGTATGGCACTTTTCATTTTAATAAGGTAAGTGATTTTAAAAACCTGACATTTTTTAGAAGAAAAAAAAACTAGCTATGACCCATCACTTGTGAACCATCTGGTATATAAAATATTTCCCTTACTTAAAAAATGTTTCTGTAAAATACTTCAGAGTCAAGAAATCTTGCCATGGTCCTGAGGCCTCAACTGGACAGATTTATGATGAACTAATGAAGATACAAGAATGAAAAAAAGAAAGAGATCACTGTTAACAGAAGCAGCATTAAGGACAAAGTATACCGAATATATTGAAATAGCTTCATGGAAATGAAGCCAAGAAGTTGCATGTATATACGTGAGAAAGTTTATCATTACAGTGGTAGTTGGAAAAATAACAAACACTGGTTATTTGTCTATCATTAACATAAACCAGCTGCTGCAGACAGTTGAACTGTGGCTTTGTAAGGAGAATAAAGCCTGATAAATAAAAGTGACTTCTGCATATCATATATATGTATACACATTTTCTCACATAGACGTCTAGTTACAAGCAAATCAACATTTAGCTACAATTTTCCCCCTCTTGGGTCCAGCATCAAAAGATTTGATATTCGTGAACATGCCGTACACCTGGTTAGGAAGTTACATATTTATACTCATAGCCTTTATTGTATCTGACCAGGGCGAATAAAATGAAATCTCCTGGGACCTCAAGTCCATTTCTTACCACTATAAGCATATTAACAGATATAGATCAAAACATACTTGTTTACTGTTAGGTAAAAGAGCATGTTTCAGTACTAAATAATAAACTATGCCTGCTACCAATAACGTGCACATAATGGTATAATAAAGGTAATTTTTCATGAAAATATTTTGAAAGAAGCTATATTATAAATATTTAAAGAAACGTTAAAAATCAGAGTGAAAATCAGATTAGTGTTCTGAAACCGAGTAGAAAAATAGACTTACAAAAAAAAGAATGTCTCATTAAGTGAAGCATTAAATGTAAAGTTGTCTTTTTAGTGTAAATTTCAAATCTCACCCTTTGAGAGGTAATATGTTTCTCTCTCCTAAACAGGTACCTGTAATTGATTTGGGAACTGGGCATATCGCAGAAGGAAAAAGCAGATGACACAAGGCTAAGGGCAGTGCCGCAATTTTCACATGGTCTTAGAAAAGCGAGGGGCATTCACAAGGCTGAGTAGATAGCAACTTGGAGAAATACTGAATAAATGTGAGCAGTTTAAAAACAGTAATGCATTTGTCCACTCTAAATGAGCTAATACTCAAAGCCCAGACACTGGATTTTAAAAGGGGTTTGCTTTCCAGGACAGATTGTACAAACTTTGGGAAAATCATTGTAAATAATTACTTCTTGGGGTTGATTCCTTTTTGAGAGGAAGTTTTTAAACTTTGCTTAGTATGAACTGAGGATGAATTAAAATATCAAAGACCTTGTGTATGATTTGACCCCGAAGCGACCCTCTCTTCTACTTTGATAAAGTCAAGATACCTTATTGGCCATAGGAGATTCCTCCTTTTGGGGATGCCCCCATACCCGGAAATTCCAAGGGTGTGAGGGCTATATTTGGGCCCAGAGGAAAATCAAGGAACCCCATATCCAGTTGCTGAAGCCCTTGGGCCCAAGGAGTGTAGCACTGAATGTAAGGCTCTCCTGGGTAGCCTATGTGCCTCTTGGATGGCATGTGAACAAAGTAGGGATGAAACTGCAGATATCTGAAAAGAGCTTAAGCATCCTGTCAGCTTTGCATTTTTTTTTTTAATTTTTTTTTTTTCCTCACCGTGTTCCATATACCTGTGGCTGGGGAAGGTAACGCCACCTCTGCAAACAGATGCTCTGGTAAGAGACGAAAGAGACAGCGAAGGCAGAGAGAGCAAGACAGAGGGCTCAATCACAAAGCTGGGACAAGGAGAGCAGCTGGTTTTCACACATTCCTGCTCCTCTCTCAGCTGGGCTCATGTTCACTCCGTTTCATTCCAATCATCAGGGTGGAGATTCAGAGGTGCCTATCCCTAATCCAGTAGGGAACATGAGCCCTGCGAGCACAGCTGCTTGGGGTCCTCCCAAGGGTCTCCCCTTTTCCAGACTCAGCATCACTGAAGCCCTAAAGGGTCCTTGTAAATTAATGTCTCATATTATCGAAAGACTGTCAGTTTAGTTTGGTGCAGTTTATTGTAGCCTAAGAGGTCCAGCAAGATTTCGAGAGAGGAGAGATGACTGCATTACTTGATTACGATGAATACAATCTTTAGGATACTCTTTACTTTTTGTACAATAACGATACGAAAGGAATTTTTTATTCTACCTATACACAGCTCAAAATAAAGGTATAACTTCTGGAACTGAGAAACTGATGGTATGGAGAGAGGGACATTTTCATAAGAAAATAGCTTTGATAAGTGTATACACAACGGCATATATATATACACAAAACAACCCTCTCCCTTATATACTATACAGGCTGGCACATGCCTTATAAAGAATATAATATCAAGGCTTTCGGATTTCAACAAATTTTGGCATTTTAATTTGACAGGTGCTCAGGCAATTTAGGTCCTGACATACCGGAATCCCTTGTCTTTCTAAAGTGTATAATTATGTTTTTAAAAAGGCCCAGATCAACTTTCCTTAAACAGTAACCCAACATAAAGCCATAGTTACCAAGTGGAAAATAAGATTGTTATTCTGTATTAAATCAGTAAAGGGTATTTTAAGAGAAAGGACAACTTGGAAGACTGAGACTTCAGGGTCCATTACTCCAAGCTGAGAACATTTTAGTTATTAGCAGTGGTTACCAAATAAGCTGAAGGCAAATCTCTTCAAGGAGCTGCTCATAATTTGCTTTGTTGGGAAGAGGCGAGGAGCTGTTTCTCTATTCCACTATAAGATGATGCAAGTTTTTTTATCCTTGAAAGGGTTTTCTGAAGTTGGTATTCCTATCAGCAAAGGGTCACTCCTGGCATGTTCCTCACAGTAGGACATGAGGTCCGCTGATGCCTTCGAAACCTGACATAGAGATAAATCAAACAAACAGGAAGGAAAATATTTCACTTGCACACTTTCAGAGTGTATTTGAATGCTAGGCTATTGAATGGAAGGCTGATTTGAACAAGGTAATCAGAGTCTCAAAGCATTGCTCTCAGATTCTTGTCAGGTAAAAAAAGGAAATGGTACCTTTAAAATGGTGCAATTTGGCAGGTAAGGTCTTTCTTAACCAAGCAACTTAACAATGATCAGACAAACTGGCACATGTATCCCTTCATGGGAGTGCTGAGGACACACCACCAGCTAATGAGCTAGCATTCCTGTCCAACATTTAGCTGGAGTCCAATCAGCGAACGATCACACCCGAAGTGAGGGTGATTCTGCAAAATAAGTGGCCTGGATTCTGCAAAAATGGACTGTGTGTTAGGTTTTCTTATTAGATAATCCTGAACTGCAAAAACTTTCAAGGGTTTAAAGAAGACATTATGTATATTTTGTGTGTATGTGTGTACAGACAGAAGGAGGGAGACAGACAGTGCAAGCAAGTACATGTGGTCAAATGTTAACAACTGGTGAATCCTGGTAAACGGTTTATAAATGTTTGTTGTTACAACTCTTTGGCAGGTTTGAAATGTCTCAAAATAAAACGTTAGGGTCCAGGTGAGAAAAAGCATATGTGAATCAAGGGAAGGTTGTATCTTGAATTCTACCCAGAAAAAACAGATTGGAATGCAGAACAGACTTGAAGAACTGAACGATGGGCTTGGGGCCAAAACTCTGGAGCCAAGTCGTGGAGCTTCAAGATTTACTGTTAGAGATTGGGCTTGCGGAAGTAACAAGAGAGACGAAACCAGCATGGGAGGAGGCAGTACCTTACTCCGGCATGAACTGAACACGGAAAATATCATGCCCTGTTTCAGAAGTCTAGGAGGGAGACCCTACAGAACGGGATCGCTTTGCCCTAAGCAAAGAGCAATGGGGCAGCTGAGCCCTGTCTAGCACAGCCCAGAGAGCCTCACGCTGGGAGGACAGGTGACCATCTCCAGGCCCAGATGAACGATCGAGTGATTGCTTCAGTTTCTTTTTCTTTCTTCTTTTGAGACAAAGTTTCGTTCTTGTTGCCCAGGCTGGAGTGCAATGGCGGGATCTTGGCTCACTGCAACCTCTGCCTCCCAGATTCAAGCAATTCTCCTGCCTCAGCCTTCCAAGTAGCTGGGATTATAGGCGTGTGCATACCACCATGCCTGGCTAATTTTGTATTTTTAGTAGAGACAGGGGTTTCTCCGTGTTGGTCAGGCTGGTCTCGAATTCCCAACCTCAGGTGATCTGCCCGCCTCGGCCTCCCAAAGTGCTGGGATTACAGGCGTGAGCCACCGCGCCTGGCCAACTGCTTCAGTTTCAAGGAAGAACTAGTCATAGCATTCCAGGGCACTCACTGCCTAGTTCTCTCTTGGGATTTAGGGGAAAAGACTTCGAAGTCAGGTGATCTCAGAAATGCATTCCAGTTTCTCTGTGGGATCTCAACTAAAGCCGGCATTATTGCTCTGGGCACAGAAAGCGGTCACTGAGGGCCAAACACATTTAAAAGCTTCATTTCCCTAAAAGGGAAACCTAGACTGCTGACTTGTTATGTGAAGCTGCCTCAGCTGCACTGATAATTCTAGAACACTTAAATTCCAGAGGAATGACTAGCTGTTCATGAAGTCTACTCGGAACCCCTGTCCCATTTTAGAACACAGGGATCAACGGACTTGACCTTGTTTATTCAGGGGAGACAGGTCCTCAGGAAATCCTGTCCAGAGTTTTACAAACAGAGAGGCTAATGCAGACACTTTTGAAGTGAGGCCCCTACTATACAGGAAAATGAAAGTTAGGATTTTGAGACTCTCAGCCTGTTCTGGAAAAATCCTGGAAGCAAGCGGAATGAAATGGTATTATCTTCTCTGACAAGGGGTCCAGCCTCCAAGGAGCAGGGGGAGCTGAGCAGAAAGCGTATGTCGTCCCGTCGGGGCTTCTTACCTTGATTCTTTCAATGGAGGCTTCTAATCTTAACTGCTGCACCGTTCTCCTTGCCTGGGCTACACTGTTGGTGCTTGCTGTCTTGCTGGACATCTTCAATTATTGTTTTTACCTGAAATCTGAGGGGAAATTTTTTTAAAGACAAGTAACAGGCATCTTTAAGTCATTTAAACATTCATAATAATATGTTCTACTTCAAGGGAAACAGATGGATTTTCCTAATCGTCACAGCTTCTTGGAGGCAGTTACTAAAACACCCCTTAGAAATTGGAATGGTGACCTAGGTATCTAAGTTTGTCATCCATTTGAGCACCTACATAAATCTTTAGTTTGCAGAAACCCAGCACTAGCGGCTTAATCAACGCACCCCAACATATAACATAAAACTAGACTTTTCTAGGATTTCCTAAGAGGAAACGAATACGCAAACACTTGTAGCAGTTAGGGGACCTGTGGAGAAAGTGAGCACGTGCTACGGGAGGCACATTACATGTCGGTTTAATATTACTGCTACCTACTTTCACAGAAGGTTTGATTTCATTTCTTTTGGGCTCTTGCCCCCGACTATTAGGCTGATCAAAGTCCTGGCAACAGAAAATGAGAAGAGAGCTTCTCTAGACAACTTTGAATAAAGGGTGCTTATTTTTAAATACTATCATGATGTGGAATCGTTTTGAAAGGTGTTAGGCTCATAAGGAAGTTTTTAGTCATGAAAGAGTGAAAACTGTCAGTGGAGACTCTCCGTGACGGATCCATGGTAAACGTCAAATGGGATACATGAGAAGCCTACAGTCTGAGATAATTAATAAAACGTTATTATTCCCTCCTTTGACCTCTCCCTGGTCTCACTGTGATGGTCTGGGCACCTGCTGATCCTGTCACTCCATCACATGTTTGTGGACTGATTCTCCTCTCTAGCCTGAGCTTTGGCCTCTAGGCTGCCCTGCTGCCCTCTCTCCTTAGCCACCTGGTGTAAAGCAATGGGAACAGAAACATCCTGGCCCTTGCTTTACAAACTGGTTGTCCAATAGCACATTTCAAGAGGAAGGCAGGCTGGGGGAAAAGTGCTGCCTGGTGCCCTGACCTACATGGCTAAGTTCATTCTCATCAGGGTGGCAACCGGAGGAAAACGCAGGGCTGGCAGGCCTGGCAGCAGTGTGGCAGTTTTATGACTCATGGGAGCAGGTGGACAGTAGGTGTGCCTCCCCGGCGCTAAGTGAGGGTTCAGCAGTCTTAGGGCTCCGTGGCGCCAGCAGCAAACCCAGGCTGACTCAACCTTTTGGAGAGGCTACAGCTGAATAATGTAATTCTGCCATAAAGGCCGAGACCAGACAAAGCCGCAAAAAAACACTAGCAACCCAGACTCCAGGGCATCCATCATGTGGGCACCACGGTGCTCCACACTGAGTTCTACTAGACTTAGAACATTCCCAAAGGCCGAGTTCTAGGACTTGGGTAGGGCTTGCAGCCGCTGTGGTCAGAGGAAGTTTCGGGTCAAATGCACAAATAAAATTGTGCTTTTAACTCTGTGCAAAATTTTGACATCAGCCTAATAAGCAACCTTCACATTCCAAAGGATTTTTTGGGGGGATTCAATTTACTATTGCACATCAAGTGTTTTGCATAGGACCACGGCATTCCATAAACTGCAGCTGCTAGTATTTTTATCCTTGGGGGTCACATACAGCACAGTGAATTGCAATTCCCTGTTTACCTGTTTGTTCTGCAACTCCCCAACAACTGGTCAATGAGCCACAAGGGTTTTGATTGAGCGGGTCTGGGTGGGGCTATGGGCACCAGCCCTTTTTAGAGTCCCTGGACAATTTGTGCCACTAGTGTCAGAGCCCAATGCAAAGACTAGTGACAGCCATCAGAGGATTTCCCTAGGAATAAGGAAGCTCTGGCAGTACAGAAAACTAGGAGGATGAAGGATGTGGCAGAGCAGGGTGGCCTTGCCTTGTGCTAAGCCTTGGACAAGCTCATTTCAACATATTCCCAGAGTAGCTACCTCTTCCTCAGATTCCTCAGTCATCCCTGCCCCACCCAAAAGAGAGGCCTAGGGTCTCTTTGATTCTGCGCACACCCAGCAGCCTGGCCCGATCCCTTTCTGTGCTCCCAAACCAGCATTTACTAACAGAGCCTCTGAAATGCAACTGAGGAAGTAGGCAACCTCCCCCTGGACAGTGTGCAGTGTGCTCTGACTCACAGCAAGTTGGAGATATATATGTATGTATATATACGTATATATATGTATATACATATCTATGTATTAACGTATATATTATGTGTATGTGTATATATATATATATGTATATATATATATGTATATTGTTCCCTGCAGCAAGTAAAACTGGGCTCCCCTTCCAACTGGCGCTGGTTCTGAGGCCCCCAGACTCCAGAATGTGGACATGACACCCTTTCTCAGCGGCCTGTGGTTTCTATGTTGCACCCTAAGGACTTTCTAAGTGTTCCCTTTGCATGAGGATAAGGTCAAGCATTCTCTTCTTCCCAATCTCCAGGGCATAAAGTTTCCAAGGCCTGAGCAAGTTTTCCGGTAACTGCAGAACAGTGCACACATATCAGGACTGGACCAGTAATTGCTCCCACCCGGCATGGCCGTTGGCAAGCCGTCCACAGTCAGACTCTATTAATATTTATAAAATGCTCAGGTAGGTCCCTCTAAAGTCGGCGAGACACTCAGCATTTAGTACATGAAGGTCTTTCTTACTTCCTGACTATATTACAGTCAAGACTAAACACAGCCAGCAATTCATGATTCACACTTGCCAGCCCAGGCTCCTTGCAGCTTTCCCTCATTCTGATATCTGCGTTCAGACCTGCTTCTGCAGAAGGCTTTCTCCAACCTCGTCACTCAGAGGCTCCCTGCTCCCTTCCAATGGGGTACTCTTGCTGGTCCCAGGCTCTACAAAGTCCATGCAACACATTTTTAATTGAGTGCTACTAGGTACAATATGTTGAGAATAAATGGGCAGGACAGGCACACAGCTCCTGCCCTCACAGAGGCAACGTTAGATAAGCCATTAGACACCCCCTTCTACTTCAGGCGCAGCCCAGCCCCTCCTCCTGCCCTGCTACTCCTCTCAGGCTCCTAACTCAATTTCTCTTCTGAAAGTCCCTTCCCATCTGCTGGTACAAACATGGATAGCCTCACCCAGAATACAAATTAAAGTTTAGGAGATAGGTGATTTTTACACATTTATTAAACACAAACAACTTTCTATGAATATTGTATAGCAATTGCTTTGGGAAGTCGATTAAATGGGGGTAACTGTGATTGCAGGGGAATGAAAAACGACTTCCCTCTACCTTTCTCAGTTCTATGGCTGGGCTACAAATTAACCTGACATATAAACAGGTTGGCAAGAGGAAAACTGTATTTAATTATGTATGTACACATGGGAGTGCCACAAATATGAGACTTAAGTGGTCAGATGATGAAAGCTCACACAGGACCCTGAGCTACGGAAAAGAGTGGGGGTTCAGGGTTTCCGGGGCTGGTGGCAACATGAGTGATGGGAGGTAAGGGGAAGAAGTAAATGGTGAATAAAGGTGGTTTGTCGTGCACACAGCAATTCTCAGTTAATACAAGTTGTCTCATAGCAGCCCTCAGAAGAAGAGGTGACAGTCTGTCTGGGTGTGGCATCACTTCCAGTCTCCCCTCTCGGGATCCGAGTTAATCTTTCCCAGTTGATAAGATTTCTGGGAGAATATTTGTGACAACTGAGTTCCTTTTGGAGGATCTGCCTTTAGGCCGATAAGGGGAGCTCAGAGAATGCCTCTGCCTACATCTGCTGTTCCCCAAGTGTCCTCGGTTCAAAGTAATCAGCACAGCAAAGTGTTATATTCTGGGTGGCATTTCCTGAACTCCTTCATGGTCATTCTTAGAAAAAGCTGTACACTGGGCCACTGGAAGGGAAGATCATTTCTGATCGTAACATGCTTCCTATGGAGAAAGCAGATCAAAATTAGACCATCTCAAGTTAAGGAGCCTCTGGTTCGCCGAGTTGCCAATGGCTGCACAAAGAGGGCCACTGTGTGATCCCTGAGAGGCAGAGGTGTTCACAGGAGCTGGAGGTTCCTTCCAGCTTGCGGCTGCTCTGCAGCCCCTCAACAGCTGGGCTGTGCAGAACAAGACAGAAAGCCTGGGGAAACAAGTATCTCCAAATATCTCTGTGCCTTCGGAGGGTTTTCTTTGGTCTTCCCTCAGTGGTGAGGATGTCTGGCTGTTTGTTTGTTCTACCAGGTAGATAAAAAGCTTGCTTTATTCTTACACCAGTTATAGCCTCCAAGGCAAACAATACCTGATATTTGTATGGAACCTGTGAGCACACACGTTGCTTGCATATGCATTATTCCATGAAGCCTCACTATAATCCTGAAAGGTTTCTTATTAGATGAGGCAATCGAAGTTAGAAAATCTTGCTTCAAAAGTTAACTCAGGCTGGGCGCGATGGCTCACACCTATAATCCCAGCACTTTGGGAGGCCGAAGTGGGAGGAACGCTTGAGTCCAAGAGTTTGAGACCAGCCTGGGAACACAGTAAAAACTCGTCCCTACAAATAATAACAAAAATATTTGCCAGGAGTGGTGGCACATACCTGCAGTCCCAGCTACTCAGGAGGCTGAAGTGGGAGAATCACTTGAGCCCAGGAGGTTGAGGCTGCAGTGAGCTGTGATCACACCATTGCACCCCAGCCTGGGCAACAGAGCGAGACCCTCGTTTTAAAAAAAAAGTTAACCCAGTTCGTAAGCCTTTTCACTCTAGAAGCCACCCTTCCCACTGTGCCAAGGAAAGGATTAATTCCCATTAGTTTGATTCATAAACACTCAGGGCATCACTGAATGCCCCACCATGTGGTTCTTTTTTTTTTTCCTCTTTTTTTTTCTGAGATGGAGTCAGGCGCCTGCCACCTCGCCTGGCTGATTTTTGTATTTTTAGTAGAGATGGGGTTTTACCACGTTGACCGGGCTGGTCTCGAACTCCTGACCTCTGGTGATCCGCCCGCCTTGGCCTCCCAAAGTGCTGGGATTACAGGCATGAGCCACCACGTCTGGCCCACTACGTGGTTCTTAATCGGGGTGACTGACACGTGCTGACCTAAAGTAGGGGGCTTGCTGATTGTCTTGTGTTTGTGTAACACCTCCCTTCTCATGCATGCAAGCTAAACAAGAATGTTCTCGCTCCTAGACAAGGACTGAAGTTAGCATCTGCAAATCCTCAGCCACCAAGTATTCTATCCTACCCTGAAGAGCCAAGGCCTGTGCGTGCCTGTGCAGACTGCCAGTCTGATAACACTCTGGCTATCGCTTCTGCAGCCTTGCTTTCATTTTTGCATATGGGTAACAGATTTGAATAAACACATGTAGTATTTAGCTATTCAAATACTTCGCATTGGTTTTAATGCTGTGTTTCATCTGAATTCTCAGGTTCCTAGAGCTTCCTAGGAACATGATGGTCCATTAGGGAAATATGGGTATTTTCATCTTTGTCAAGAGGGGCCTGAAGCAGGGAGAGCAGGGTGGGGATGGAAAGAGTGTCACAGAACACACTCTGGGGGGAAGGCACCAGGAAGCCCCAGGGTCTGAAACACAAGTCATTATGGCCTGGCCAGTAATTGAATCACTGGAGTGAAGCCAACTTTCTGAGCAAACACCCCTGTGGCTGTAATAAAAGAGCAGGTTAAAAGAAAAAAAAAAAGCCACTGGCTTCCACTTACTCTCTGGTCTTGCCTTCAACTTTCAATGTCTTTCTCTAGCTCTTTATCTGCCTCTTCTTCTGTAAAAGAGGGACTATATAGCGTTGTCAGGGGAGAAACAGAAGCACCTTCCCTTGCACATACAAATGTTTACTAAATGCCAGCCCCGAGGCTCACTAACAAGATGTAAAACATGTGCTTGGTTGGAAATGAGAAAGATTCGGGAAGCAACAGAAGAATTTCAAGGTAATGTGACCAGGTGGCAACAGCTTTCTAATGTGGCCTTAGTGAGAAGGCAGAGTTAGGTTCTTAAGAGAGTTCCTCTATTTTCATGAGCAGTTCTTATTTATATCAAAGCCTGCAGGCTAAATCCAGGCTGCAGATGTGTTTAGGGGGGCCCCATACAGTGTTAACTCAATTGTGTGTGTGTGTTAACTTTAAATTGAATGTCAACATTTGAAAAATGGAGAGATTTCACTTTAAAAGGAAGACTTACGGAAAAATCAGAAAATCCTATAAAATTGGGCTGGATCTGAGCAGCAGCTGCCCCTTCAAGCACTTGCTGGTACACCTGCCAGGCCCTCTATCTGAACTTGTGGCACTGCCTTTACACTATGCCTTGGATGTTTAGTTCCAGGGACACATTCAGGGATTCGCCGGGGGCATCTGGGCTCACTCCCGTCCTGCCACTTCCCAGATCTAAGGCCTTGGGAGAGGACTGATAACCTATTTAAGCCTCAGCTTTCTCATTGGAAAAATGGGGATAACAATACTTTCCTATCTCAAAGAACTGTTAAAGAGCATCAGATGAAATAAGTATGTGAGTGTAATAAACACAAAGCATACTTGGTTTCTGAGAGTTTAGTACCTGCATCCTTACACACCGTGTGAAGTACACCCAGCACTTTGCATTCCTCAATGGACTGGAGCCAGGCAGCAGTTCTACCCTCCTCCTAGCATGCCTCACTGGACTTCCAGTGGGATGGGCTGAATTGTGTCCCCCCAAAAGTTATATGTTGAAATCCGAACCCCTAGTAATTCAGAACATGACTGCACTCGGAGACAGGGTCTTTAAGGAGGCAATCAATTTAAAATGAGGTCATAATGGACCTTAATCCAAAATGATTGGCATCCTTATGAGAACGAGAAATTCGGACATAGATGGGGACAGAGAAGACCATGTGAACGCAGGGGGAGAAAACGACCATCTTCTTTTTGTTTGTTTTTGAGATGGAGTTTTGCTCTTGTCGCCCAGGCTGGAGTGCAGTGGCGCGATCTTGACTCACTGCAACCTCCACCTATTTCAAGTTCTCCTGACTCAGCCTCCTGAGTAGCTGGGATTACAGGCGCCTGCCACCATGCCTGGCTAATTTTTGTATTTTTAGTAGAGATGGGGTTTCACCATGTTGGCCAGGCTGGTCTTGAACTCCTGACCTCGTGATCCACCCACCTCACCCTCTCAAAAGTGTTGGGATCACAGGCGTGAGCCACCGTGCCTGGCCTCGACCATCACTAATAAAAGCCAAGAGTGAGGCCTCGGAAGAGGCCAACCCTGCCAATGTCTTGACCTCAGACTGCTAGCTTCCAGAAATGTGAGAAGATGCATTTCTGTTGTTTAAGCCCCCTGCTCTGTGGCAGTTTGTTATGGTGTTCCTAGCACACTACCACACCCAGGTTTTCTTGATGTTAGGGCTCCAGATGACGCAGTCTCTGCCAATTCAAGGCGTTTAGGAGCGATCTGGCAGGTAGAAGTGAGGAGGCCAGTTTCTTGATGCTTGGGTTATTTCTGCTGACAAGCAGGGTGGTGGGCAAGCTGCTCTTAGGGCAAGTGGAGGCATCATAGTGTCCAGTCGCTAGCAACACAGGACTGAGAAGCTGCACGGCTGCAGCAGCCTCTCGAGCCTCTACTCCCCACTGGGCACCCGTGGCCAGTTCTGCAGTGGTGTCTGGGAGTTGTTCCCGGGGACAGTATCGTGGGCCTGCTCCTCCAGCCCTTCCAATGATTGTGCAAGCACCTAATTCTCTGTATTGAAGCTCACTCTGTTAACTTTGCCAAGATCACCTTCTGTTTGCTGTGACCGAACCTTGGCTGATTCACAACTGTTAATCTGTTGCTTTGTAAACTGCAAATAACTTCTAAATATTAGCTATTATTTGGATTATTACCACGCCATCACTGCTGGACATCCCAAACTCTAAAACTTGAAGGGAGGAAGGAGTTAAGACATAAAATTCTTTCTCTTTCTCCCCGAAGTTGCAGGTTATGAGGCCAGGGTGCTTGAACCTGTGGTCAGCTGCAAGTGCTGCCCTGGTCCGGCATAGTTATGAGAGTAAAGGGCAAAAGAGAACACATTGCTGGTTTACAGGCAAGGCAAATGAGAGGGAGAGGTGAGGAGGGGCTGCACAGAGAGGTGGCTTACAGGAAAGGCAAATGAGAGGGAGAGGTGAGGAGGGGCTGCACAGAGAGGTGGGAAATGTGGTTTGGGGTGGGGAAGACAGAGTGTCTAGAGCTTTACAAAGAGAAGTTTACATAGGTTCGGAATCAGCAGAATGAGAAAGAATGAGAACACCTCTCTCTGAAAACCTCAACAGAGCTCATTCTGTAAATGCAGCAGGCTTTCAGATCTGGAAATACTTTTGAGGTCCCTATCTGGTGTCTTTCAGTAGCTAATTTTATCTGCCATCGAGGGTACATGTCCCTGAATGATAACAATGAAGATACTAAGTTATAATGATTAATTTTGACAATTACCACCATTTACTGAGTGCCGAGTCTGTGCAAGGTAAGTAAATTCCATGCAGCATTGCATTGAAGTCTGTCAACAACTCTAAGAGATGAATCCTTCTATTATTTCTGTTTGACAGATGAAGCAGAGAGAGGTTAAAAAATTCTTGCCCAAGATCACACAGATTTACATGGCAGAGTTGAGACTCAGGGCTACCTGGCTCTCAAGATCATGGTCTTATTTACCACCCTTTGCTGCCTGCCTCTGAACAGCAAGAATACAAGGAAGGGGTTGGGAGAAAGGAGAGGCCAAGTGTCAGCCAGAAGCACTGAATAAAGAAGACGGCCTCCATTCAGGGGCTGCTGTTCATTCAGACGGGTCATCTCCGTAGCAAAGGCAGTAGGAAGTGTGAAGCTAAGTGGCTTTGACAGAAGACCCAATGAAGGAGAATCAATTGTTCTTATTTATAAGAACAACTGCCCCAGATTCTACATAGGAATATTGCCAAAGACACAAGATGATTCTCCTGTGCCGGAGAGAAGGTGGCAAGGATCCATGAGAATGAGCCAATCCTCGGCAACAAACCCAGGAGAGTGAGCTGCAGAGCCTGGGCAGCGAGCTCCTCACCTCACTGTGTGTCTAGAACACCTGGGACACCTGTTTAAGAAAATCTGACTCAGGAGGGCTGGAGAAGGGCCCGCAGATCTGTATTCAAAGGCCTCCTAGATGATTCTGATATAGGTCCTCTGAAGAAATGGCTTATGGTATGATCAGAGTCTCCGCCTCTTGATCCTCCCCATGTTTATTCCTGCCTGGGAATTAAAAAATGTCAATTTAAAAGGACACTACTCAGCCAGGTATGGTGGCTCATGCCTGTAATCCCAGCACTTTGGGAGGCCGAGACAGGCAGATCACTTGAGGTCAGGAGTTGAGAGCAGCCTGTCCAACATGGCCAAACTCTGTCTCTACTAAAAAAAGAAAAATCAGCCGGGCGTGGTGGGCGCCTGTAGTCCCAGCTACTGGGGAGGCCGAGGCAGGAGAATCCCTTGAACTCGGGAGGCAGAGGTTGCAGTGACCCGAGATTGCACCATTGCACTCTGGCCTGGGCGACAAAGTAAGACTCTGTCGAAAAAAAAAAAAAAAAGGACACTACTTTTTTCTGTGCTTAACTTTTCAAAGCTCTGAATAAGTAAAAATTCTAACTTCTTTTAATTACCTTAACCTACAGGATGAAGTGTTCTTCAGACTGAAATTTTTCTTACCATTTAACATGCTTCTTTGCTAGAAACGCCTGAGTTTTTAACAGCCATTGCTTTCTGAAAAGCGTCTCCTCCCTGGCGTCAGTGATGCTAGACTCTCCTGTTCTTGCCCTGTCCAGGGATATTCCTTTGGGACAGCTCTTGCCCCCTTTTCCTGAGTAGGTATTCTCAGGGGCTGGAACTCTAGCACACTGAACACGTGCTTTTATAGCCAGATGAATCCCGGCGCATCACTTATTAGGCCAAGTTGCCATACTGCTCTGGGCCTCATTCGCTCATTTGTGAAATGGGAAGGAATAACAATAGTACTTACCTTAAAGAGCTGCTACAGGGTGAACTGAGAGCACATATGAGTTGCTCAGCACGTGCCTGACACGCACTGGTCCTCAGGAAAGGCAGATGGTGCTCTCTCCACCCTATGACTTCAGCTATGGCCAACCCACTTCACACGCAGCCCCGACCCTTCACCTGAATTCCAATGTGTAAATGACAGCCTGTTCAATTTGAAGCTTGAATGGTCCACAGTTGCTTCACACACAACACAGGTAAAACCCAGTGAAACACCACTGTCTACCCCCGACCTGACCACCACCGTCCTGGTCACAGAGGCCTCCTTTTGCTTCTGCCCTCCTTCTAACTCCTCAGACCATCTTTGTCCTATAAAAATGTGAGCCACGTATGTGATTTAAAATTCTCTAGTAGCCATATTAAAAAAAAGTGAAATTAATTTTATTTTATTTAGCCCAATATGAAAAAACTGACATGTAATCATTGTAAATATTATTGAAATTTTTTTTGTACTAAACCTGTGAGACCTCACAAATATTCTATACTTGTAGCACATCTCAATTTGGACATGACAGTGGCTGCCTTATTAGACAGTATGACGTGAAACTCTGGACTCTGAAAATCTTCTTGAATTCTCCACTTTGACAACCCTCCTCCGCCCCCAACCCATTTTAACTTTCCCCATTCTCCTGTCTTCTATTTTACCTGAGTCTTGGCTCACTGCAGCTCAGGTCAGGGCTACTGCCTGAGCCTTGTAACAGCACTCCTGCCCCTAATCCTTCTTCCGTCTGATCTACCCTGACCACTATGCTCAGATACAGTTCCCCTTTCAGTTTGGTCCTCTCTGGCTTTCCCAGGACCCCCCAGGAAAAGTCCAAAGGGCTTGGCTTCACACTCAAGATCCTCTCTAATGTTTTGCCACCATAATAAAAATCCTAATAATAAAGCAGCTAATTTCTTCACAGAGCTTACTACATGCCCATCAATGTCAATACATCATCCTACTGAATCCTCAAACGGCCCTGTGAGGTAGGCTCTATTTTCATGCCCATTTTACAGATGAAGAAACTGAGGCACAGAGAGGTTAAATATGTGTCTTGTATCAAACAGCTAGCAAGCTGCTTGCTTGGGATTTGAGACCAGGCAGGCTGATTCCAGAGGCCCGGCGCAGAACCTCTACTGCTATACTGCCATAGTGTCAGGGGAGTGTCACCCCATTTCCTGGCTTCATGGGCCGTGTTTAAAGTCTCGCCTGCAAGCTTCCACTCCAACTCTCTGTCTTCTTTTCTCCACCTGTTTAAATTCTCCTTTTGTAGGCCCTAGTTCACATCACCTCTTCCAAGGAAGGTCTGTCTCCCTCATCAATTTTGTTTACAGTGATTAATTCCCTTCGTGAATTCCTGCTACGTGCTTCTATCGTATGGGTTCAAGGACTCCTGAGGGTGGGTCACGAGTGCAAAAGGTGGGCATGGGGAGTTGAGCCCTGATGCCCTAAAACTGTATGCAAAATTTGGTGTGTGTGCTTATGTTTTGCTTTTGTTTGTTTTCCGGAGGACAAGATCTAGAGCTACCGTCAAGCTTTCAAAAAGGTCTGTAACACCATTTATTTCAATGGTTAATTGTATGTTATTGAGTGCCTACTGTGTATAAATATTGTCTTCCCACTGTTGGCTCGGTAATAATATAGCAACTACACTTATTCATTACTATAAGCCAGCTACTGTGTCAAGTACTCTATGCAGATAACTAGTTCATTTGATATTTTCTGCAACTATAGAAGGTTGGGTTTATCACACCTACTGAGACCAAAAGCTCAGGACAGTTACATAATTTGTCCAAGATCATACAGCTATTACATGGCAGAAAGAGGATTTCAACCCAGATATCTGACTTTAAAGCCGTGCCCTAACCAGACAGCTGAGTTATCCCATGCCATCTTCTCTCTCAGATTGACTAGTGTGGAGAATGAGGCCTCAGTTAAAACTGGATTAGATTAAGACATGCAGTGTAGCAACCAACACATTAGCCAGCCTGAGTCTCGCACCCTGGGTGTTTGCGTGCCCAGTGTTTGTTTTCTCAGAAACAGGATGCACCTTGCTGCTCCTTCCTACAAGTATCCCGTGAAACACTGACTGCTCTGAGCCCACAGACGCTCACTTGCTTGGTGGCCTGCACAGCTCTGAGCAGCCTGGGTGGAGCTTCTGATGTTTCCATGCACTTGATTAGGGCCAGTTGCTGGTGCTCTGAACTTTCACCTCCAGCATGAGATGGCCACTTGTGTGGCACCAAGATTCCAAGGGACCACGCACCCTCATCCTGTGCCCCAAATAAGTTTTCAGCTGGTGAAGGCGGGCCCATGGGGAGTAGCCCTCGGACGGGACCCATCTTAGCCCCTTCTGTGCTCTGCTGGACCAGAATCCAGTAACACACAGACATGTGTTTACAGTCAACAGTAAGAAGGATGTTTACAAACAAGTTTTACTCTCTACCTAGTATCTCAAGACGGCTGACCAAAGATTTGCTGATATCTGCAGGGCTGGCTTGGGAGAGCCAGGTATCTCATGTGCTTATCCATAAATGAATAGATGAATGGATAAATTCAGCAATTATTTAATATTGAAAACAAAAGCTAACATTTAGAGTGCTTTTTCTGTGCCAGGCACTGTGTTAAGGGCTTTAGATAAAATTATTTTATTTACTCTTCACAACATCCCTGATAAAGGCATTACTATTATTCATTAACTAGTTTTCAAATTTTAGAAGAATATACACATGAGCAAATAATTTAAACAGTCTAAAAGGTTATACGACAAAAACTAGGTCTCCTAGTACTCCTGGCTTTCCCAGGCAACAACTGTTAACAGCTTTTCATGTTTCCTTCTGACATCCCATGCATATATAGACACGATTATGCTTGTATCTGTCTTTAAAAATAGAAATGGGAGCATATTACACACATTGCTCTGAACCTTGTCTTTATTTTGATTAATAATATATTCTTAAGACCATGGTAAAGTTAGTTTTATTAACCCAGTTTCCAAGTGAAGCTCTCAGGGATACCTAGTTAATAAGCTCCAGGGATGACATGAAGCCTGGTGCTCCCAGCCATCACTCCACATTGCAGGCCTCCCGCATCCCTCAGAAAGCTTCTGAGCCTGCAGAGAGGAAGTGGGAATGATCAGGGAAGCAGAAGAAAGAAATTCCTGCCCTAAAAGAACTCATTGCTTTTAGGGGCAAACAATACTGTATGAAGTGAGAGAATATTTCCAAACAACTTAAGAATACATGCAGGACACAGGTTCACAGTACCCCACGGTGCTAAGCATGCGTGAAGAAAGGAGCCCCAGAGTGGAGTGACTCCAGCAAGGAGTCCGCTACAGCTATGGTTCTAAACGCGTGGTCGCACCAGCCAGCAGCGTGAGCCTCGCCTGGGAGCCCCTTCGAAATGCAAATCCACAAACCTCATCCCAGATCTACTGAATCAGAAACTTTGGGAGTGGGCCTGGCAGTCTGTTTAACAACCCTTATGAATGATTTTGATGCTCCCTAAAGCTTAAGAAACTCCCCACTAGAAAATCCTTATGAATGATTTTGACGCTCCCTGAAGCTTAAGAACCTCCCCACTAGAAGGAGGTAATGTCTAGATAGGGCTTTTCAACAGGAGGATGACCTGGCTATCAAGTAAGTTAGCATCAGTCTATTTAAGCCAAGATTGATCCAGATTCTTAGCATGATCCTAGGACTAAGCTGAGAATGGGGGATACACAGACAGACCCTACATCTCAAGGAGGTTATTCCTGGCAAGGCACATAATATCAATCTGCCTAAGAAAGGAAGCAGAATATTCCAAATTCCCTGGTTGAGGGCTCTGCCTCTTATCTGTGATGAAGTGGTCTGTGGCCCCTTTGATACCTAAACCCAGACAACTTGTAACTCCCTATGTGACCAACTGGGAACCCTTCCCATCAGCATTCCTGCTCCCTGCTCCCCTGGCTGAGCAGGGCTGGAGCTTGTCTGAAATGGAGCCCTTTACCCTGGATATTGCCCACAGTGTAGCTAACCTACCCCCAGTTCTTGGTGGGCTGACAAAGCAGAAGAACACAGAAAGAATAACAGAGATATTTATGATTCTAGTCTTAAAGCCCTAGCGTCTGACCCACATTAAGAAGAGGGCATGCTTTCTAATATTGCTAAGCAAATAGGAGCTCAACCACTTCCTTAGAATGTACTTAAAAAAAAAAGAAATCGAAAAACCCAAACCCTGATGGGAGGGTTGAAAATGAGGCAACAGGCACATGCTGCTGCATCCACTTTTGGAGAAGAGAAATTAAATTCCCAGGGAGTCACTCCTCTGCGTTGAGTTGTGTCAGCTTCTTGAAGGGGCAGGAGAAATGGATTCAGGAGAGAAAAAGGCTGAGAAAGGACAGAGAAGTGTGTGTGCGGCTCGCTGACATTTGCAGTCGCCAGCTGGGGCTGGGCTTCACCAACAAACAATGAATGTGGGCGACTGGGCTGATGGTTAAAGGGCTTAGGACTCCAGCATGATGGACTGAGTCCTGCACATAAATAAGGAATGTAAGTGGGTCAGTAAAACATGCCAATGGCAAGCAGTAGGTGCTTAGAGAAAGGATGGTCAGTGAGGACTTGAGCAGCCAGAAGACAGATGGAGGAGGAGTCAGTCCTTGAAGCCTAGGAACTCGACAGGTGGGGGTGGGAGAATTTCAAAACAGTTACTGAGGGGAGTGGTAGAGAGCAGATTAAAGTTGACTTTCTCATGTGGAATGGGAGCCACCGAAGCTTTCTGAGCAGAAAGAGCAGGCATAAGGGAACACTGCGGGGAAAATGATTGAGCAACCTTCTATGCAGGGTGGAACAGAAATGGGAGACCGTGAAAGACAAAGTAGACTATTTCCATGCAAGGTTCAGGAGCAGTCAACACGGTCAGGGCTTGGGGTCAGATGGAACTGGGTTCAATCGGGATTCTGCCACTTAATGTTGTATAATATGGAACGAATCACTCTCCCTGAACCCTCAGATTCTCTATCTGTAAAACAGGGTAACGAGAGTGCCTATGTCACAGGCTGTAATGATTAAATAATATAGAAAAGAGCCAGCACATAGAAACCACCCAGTGTTCATCTATCAAACATCATTATTATTAGGAGTTAGTGCATGAGATTTCAAACAGATGGAAGCAATTACAACTCAAAAAATTTTTTAAAAGCTGGATGTGAGAGCTGTGAAAATGTAAGAATGAATAAGACTCCATTCTTGGGGCTGAACGGGAGTGACAGCCCAGAAATGGCTGTTGATTTCCGAGGGGCGCATGAAGAGAAGTGCAGAGGATGGCTTTGAGCCCTTCTCACTTGGATGGGGACAGTAGGGCAGTTTCAAAGGAGCAGAGACAGGCTGAGGAAAGCCACCCTGGACAGAGCAACATCCTCACAAAAGGTAGGGAAAGAGAGGGAGTGGTAGGGAGGGAGGGCAAGTTAATGCTGTATAAATATGTTTAGTTAAAAACATACCCAGAAAACATATTAGAAGAATGTACTTCAAGATGTAGCTATTGCCAGGTTGTATGAATTTTAGGGGATTTTTAGTGTTGTTTTCTATGTACTCAGGCAGTTGTGAGTTTTTCATTTTTTGGAATTAATAGTTAATACTTATACAGCACTTAACACTTGCCAAGCATTGTTCTAAGGGCTTTACAGATATCAACTTAATTTTCAAAACAATGCTATGAGGTTATTCCTATTGTTCTTCCTAGTTTAGAATTAAGGGAACTGAGGGAGGCAGCCACTCAGAACACGGCCAAGGTCAGAAAGAAGGTTAATGGAGGAGTCAGCACTCGAATCCCGGCAGCCTGGCTCCTGATTCTAGGCTCTTTAACCACATGTGATACTTTTATGATTAAGAAAAGAAAAACACCTAGTAATTGTTATTCACAAAACCAGGGGGAGGAGTTATTAGTCACTTTACCGGGTAAAAGGAAGTAGAGGGCAAGAACAGCTCACAGATGACTGGGAGTTACTGGGGACTGCTGAGTAGTTTCCACAGCTTGAAGGGAATGGAGGTCAAATGATAAGGGGCTGAACACAGAACTATTAATTCAGGGACCAGGCAGTGACTATAGAGGAATATTTAGAAAAATTCGGCAGTGTAGTCAAGACAAGGAATTGTATAGAAACTTCTAGGGGCAGGAGGGTTGTTTTAGAGATGGTTGGCATTGGAGCACTTCCAGAAACAGAGGAGGAGCGTTGAGAAACGAGGGAGAGTGAAGATGCACAGAGAGGGTAACTGAGAGGGCAGAAGGGGATGAGCTCAGGACTGCGCTCAGAAATTGGTCAAAAGAGGAGCTGATAAACCAGAACTGGAGGACACAGTGGTGGAAAAGCAGGAAGGAATGAACTGCTGATGCAACACAGGTGAATCTCTCAGATATTATATTGAACAAAAAAGCCAGTTACAGAAGAGCATGCACTGTCAATTCCATTCGTTCATTCGAGATGAAGTCTCACTCTGTTGCCAGGCTGGAGTGCAGTGGCGTGATCTTGGCTCGCTGCAACCTCCGCCTCCCAGGTTCAAGTGATTGTCCTGCCTCAGCCTCCTGAGTAGCTGAGACTACGGGCATGTGCTTCCAAACCCAGCTAATTTTTGTATTTTTAGTAGAGACAGGGTTTCACCATGTTCACCAGGCTGGTCTCGAACTCCTGACCTCAGGTGATCCACGCATCTTGGCTTCCCAAAGTGCTGGGATTACAAGTGTCAGCCACCGCGCCCGGCCCAATTCCATGTATATAAAGTTCAGGAACAGGCAAAATGCATCTAGAGCGATAGAAACTGTAAGAGCACAGAGTGGGCGGGGATATGGATGAAGAAAGACTTGCTATGGGTTAGTTGTTAACTGCTGCTGCTGGGTCACTTCAACCATTAAACTGCATGAGGTTCATTCTACTTTCATATATGTTGGAAAATTAAAAAAATTAAAAGTCTATAGTCCTAAACATGTCATAACATACGATGATTAACATTATCAGTTGAGATTTGTCATGAAAGAATGGAAGACATGTTAATTATTATCTACAATTTCCTTCTTTAGATCATAATCTAACAAGTATGTCCAATGTCCACGGCACAAAGGAAGCAGTTGCCTTTTGAGGGACAATCTGGGCCCTCTGCCCATTTCACACGATGTTCAGGCTCTGGGTCACAGACATCCAGTTTTTACTTGCCAGGAAGCATCATTCCTTGGAGGTACCCATGAGAAAGGAAAGGCCCAGTACTGTGGTGCAGATACTCATAACTTTGACATGCCAAAAAATGCAAAATAGGATACTTAATTTTTCTTTCTTCCCTCATCTCACCTTCTCCCATAACACGACAGCAAGGAAACATGCCCTCACCACCTTTTAAACACGTCTGGATTTGAGGAAACATGTCTATCAAACATGTCTGTACTTTGAAAAAGGTCAAAGTCTGTGGAATTTCTGGGGTGACCAGCAAGGTGAACATTTTGTGTTGGCCCTCATGGTTAAAGTACTTGTTTTGAGACTCACAGTGTCCAAATGTTTATATATTTTCAAAGGGGAAAGGACTGATAATACAAGATGTTCCCAAGTCAACTTCTGACAGTTCTAACTCATTCCCTAAATTGATTAGAATTCTCTCTCTCTAAAAGCAAACTTGATTAACAGCTTCTTTTTAAAAATGTTACTTGAGGGAAAACATGGGACAGAAATCAAAGCAAGCCATTTAAAGTCCAAACCCAATCAGCAACATCAATACAATTTAAATAACATGGCACCCATACAGTACGTTTATACTTTAGTTCACTGAGTTTTGTATTTCAGAATGTCTCCAGTTCATCTTAAGGAGTGACATAAAATTTCTCAGAAATATTATTTCAAGTTCATTAAAATTTTTCTTTAAATAGGTACAGAACTTTTAACATATGTGGTTGAGTCAAACAAAACATGACAGAGCATCACTTACAACAAATGAAAAGATGACACCAATTTAAATACTCATGTTACTATAAACAACTTGCTTGTCAAGTTTTATTCACTCAAATTTAAGAATACCACAAAATGAGAGCATGAAGTGGAATGGAGTGGGAGGATTCCTGTCTGTAATCCCCCTAAAAGAACTTCCATGGCTAATTTCAGCCCCAGGTTTCTTGGGCCAGACCTATTTGAAATATTCTGCTTCTTTTGGTGTATCAGTAACTGATCAGACCATGGGTCCCAAGCATTGGCTTTTTAAAACTACAGTCAGCAGACTTTTCACAAACATTGACATCTCCTTCACCCATGAGAGTCTTTAAGTTGAATCCTCTATCTGACGGTGGGCACCTCATATTATATTAATGTGCTTTATATCTTCCATATGCAATACACAAAGAATAAATATGTGCTGATTTATCATGAGTCCCATGGATGGTCTTGGCAGGAAGTGACAGCTTTGTCATTCTTTTTCATAACTCAGGAAACACAGGAACAACATATGCCTTGGGTTGGGCACAGAGAACTCAATAAACACTTTATCCAGTGAAATGATGACACAGAAATCTGTGGCAGTACTTTAGTTGAGTGATAAGGGCTTGAACCCAATGTGTGAAAACCAGAAATTATTAAACAAATGAGATAATGTCACATGACAAAAAGATTCCTCCAGAGATGACTTTCCCAAATGTATTATCTGTTGAATGAAAAGGTTAAGTCAGAGAAACTAATTCTTTAGCTTTTTTCTAGTTAAATATCAATTGGGAACTGTAATACACATCTCTAAATCAAAATATAACATTTTTGCACAACATCTTGTGTGTTCTGAGTATAATTTTACTTAAGTTCCCAAATACATTACTAGCACATGTGTTCTCATCATTCTTGTACTTGTGAAAGGGAGGGTGATACAGACTTCAGTTTTAGGCTACCCACTACCTTTGGTTTCAAAAGCCACTCCTCTTCTAATCTCTGTTCTTGGTGTATTAAGGACAAATACTGGAAAGTATACATGTGACCCCGCAAGCTCTGGAAAGAAAGAAGTGCGCCAATGCCTCCATTGCTTAAATCTGCCTGTGCAGGTCAATTACTTCAAGTGGAGGGAAACCGGGCTGCATCCAAGGGTAATTCATCTTATGAGTGGCACTGGGCATAACATACACTTTAAAGCAAATCCGTATGTAGAAAGCTGAAACTGGATCCCTTCCTTACACCTTATACAAAAATTAATTCAAGATGGATTAAAGACTTACATGTTAGACCTAAAACCATAAAAACCCTAGAAGAAAACCTAGGCAATACCATTCAGGACATAGGCGTGGGCAAGGACTTCATGTCTAAAACACCAAAAGCAATGGCAACAAAAGCCAAAATTGACAAATGGGATCTAATTAAACTCAAGAGCTTCTGCACAGCAAAAGAAACTACCATCAGAGTGAACAGGCAACCTACAGAATGGGAGAAAATTTTTGCAATCTACTCATCTGACAAAGGGCTAATATCCAGAATCTACAATGAACTCAAACAAATTTACAAGAAAAAAACAAACAACCTCATCAAAAAGTGGGCGAAGGACATGAACAGACACTTCTCAAAAGAAGACATTTATGCAGCCAAAAAACACATGAAAAAATGCTCATCATCACTGGCCATCAGAGAAATGCAAATCAAAACCACAATGAGATACCATCTCACACCAGTTAGAATGGCCATCATTAAAAAGTCAGGGAACAACAGGTGCTGGAGAGGATGTGGAGAAATAGGAACACTTTTACACTGTTGGTGGGACTGTAAACTAGTTCAACCATTGTGGAAGTCAGTGTGGCTATTCCTCAGGGATCTAGAACTAGAAATGTCATTTGACCTAGCCATCCCATTACTGGGTATATACCCAAAGGACTATAAATCATGCTGCTATAAAGACACATGCACACGTATGTTTATTGCGGCACTATTCACAATAGCAAGGACTTGGAACCAACCCAAATGTCCAACAACGATAGACTGGATTAAGAAAATGTGGCACATATACACCATGGAATACTATGCAGCCATAAAAAATGATGAGTTCATGTCCTTTGTAGGGACATGGATGAAACTGGAAAACATCATTCTCAGTAAACTATCGCAAGGACAAAAAACCAAACACCGCATGTTCTCACTCATAGGTGGGAATTGAACAATGAGAACTCATGGACACAGGAAGGGGAACATCACACTCCGGGGACTGTTGTGGGTTGGGGGAAGCGGGGAGGGACAGCATTAGGAGATATACCTAATGTAAATGACGAGTTAATGGGTGCAGCAAACCAACACGGCACATGGATACATATGTAACAAACCTGCACACTGTGCACATGTACCCTAAAACCTAGTGTATAATAATAAAATAAAAATAAAAGAGGGGACTACGTACTTTAAATACTGCAAAGAAAGGGGCTCTGCCTCCAAATCAAGAACGAACTAAACACTCCCTTGGGAGAGAAGTCACTCAGGAACTGGGTGGTCCCATAGCTCACTACAGCTAACAATGTTCACGGTGCTTGCTGTCTTTGTGGAACGCTGCCTTTGCTTTTGAAGCTCTTTCATGTCTATTATCACACCTCATCACTTTGTCTGGCTAGCATAAGGAGAAACTGAGGCAAAAGGAGATTTAATGACTTGCCCAAGGTCCCCCAGGACTAGGGAAAGGAGCTGGGTTCCTGACCCTCAGACGAGGCTCTCTCCACTCATCTCAAGGCCTTTGTAGGGGCAGCAAGTTTCCGCAGGGGTGACCAGTGATAGCTACCGCCCTCCTGGCAGTTGTGCTTGGGGTGGGCCCCTCCATTTGGTCCAGGCCTGAGTGATTAAGCGCTTTATCATGGCCAAGGGCAATACATGGGAAGCTGAACCTTGGAGGATCTGAGCAGCTGGTGTGGCTTACCCCAGGGAGGGCGTGGGAAAGGAAAAGCAAAACTTAGCACCACTTGAAACTGCACAGCCTCCCAAGCCACACACTGCACAGCCCAGTTTAGTGTGCACGGTGCAGAGCTAACCGTCACTGGAATCAGCCCGTTTTCTGATCTGAGTTTCCTTCCCTCTTACTGCAAAGCCCTCCAGTCAGCTAGGCAGTAACACCTATCACAAGCCACCAGTATTTAGTCTCGCCCCATTTTTGGAGCTGGCTTGGGGTGTTTGCCTTTTTTTCTTTTTTTAAATGAAAAAAATGTCGAAAATTCAAACTATATGCATATGTATAGAATACAAAGTTAAAACTCTTGCCTTCGAATTTCACTCTAAAGGGGTAACTACTGTCAATACAGTCTTTTTCTTTCAAACTTCCATACCCTCTTCTGGCCTTTGCAAACATATAATCATATACACGTGCATGTATATGATGTGCATGCATCTTTTAAACAAATGGAATCTTATTTGCATATGGTTCTGCAATTGCATTTTTCACTCAATAATAAACATATCACAAGTAACCACCCTTGCCCATACAGAGGGTTAGTGTATTTTTATAATTTTAATTTTTCATTTTGAAACGATTAAAATTTATAGGAAAAAAAAACAAAAAGGGCAACATGAAACAATACCTAAAGTCAATTTTGAAAATTTGTAAATTTCTGCAATTTCTTTCCTTCTCCCCAATGGACTTCCCCCAAATCTTCCTGGGAGTCATTGCAGGACCAACTTCAGAACACACAGGGGAGGGGAAAGAGAAAACCCAACCAAATGTTATCTGCCTGTTGCAGGACTTTCCAACAAATAGCCCAGGCAGGCTGTGTACTGAGAGACCAGCCCAGAAGCTGAGCCTGCAGAATTGTAAGGCCCCTCATACAGCACCCATTCTCCTTGGAGGTTAGTCTCAGCTGAAATGGGGCAGTGGCAAGTTCAGTGAGTGTGCAATGCTTGAAGATAGTTTTGCCTTCTGGAAATCTAGGGCCAATGGTTTGCACAGGCAGCTGCCTTGCTCAAATGCAGGAAACTTGAGTTCCTTTCTCACCAGAATGCTCTTTTTGCAGATTCTGCCGGGGCCACCCACAGCGCGTGTTTAACCCTGATAGCTGTCCTGTGTCCCAGCGGGAGTGTGTGTTATTCCTGACTCAAGGGCAGGGCAGAGACCTACTGCCTTGACCTGAGCCCAGGTCTGGGCTGCTATCTGGAACAAGCAGATGGTGAGAGGCAGAGAGAGCACAGGGCAGCTAGAGAGAGTACTAGAGGAACGGAGGGTGAGGGCATGCTTCTTCTTTGATAGGTTTTCTGAAGACTGGGGAAACGGCATTTGGCTGTGATCTGACCCCACAGTGGTAAACGTTTTGACTCCTTCTGCTACATTTAGAACACTGACTACTTCTCTATGTGCACAACGGTGTTCCAGGTCCTTTAGATGCACTAATCTACCCCTCACAGTCACCCTATGCAAGAGTGCTATATTTTCCCCACTGCACAGATGGGGAAAGTGAAGCACAGGAAGCTAAATAACTTACCTAGGGAGTAGCAGATACTGGACTTGAACCTACGTACTCTGGCTTCAAAGCCCTTGTACCTAACCATCACATTATGTTGCCTTCTTTACGACGTGTAGAGATGGGGCCTTGCTCTGTCACCCAGGCTGGAGTACAGTTGCAGGATCGTAGCTTACTGCAGCCTTGAACTCCTGGGCTCCAGCAGTCCTCCAGCTTCAGCCTCCTGAGTAGCTAGGACTACAGGCACACTACAGGGTCTGGCTCTAGTTGCTTTCTTAGACTAGTGTGGTGTTTCTCAAAATGTATTACAATTTTATTTATTCTTTTTATTTTTATTTTTGAGACAGTGTCTCACTCCATCACCCAAGTTGTAGTGCAATGGCGCGATCTCGGCTCACTGTAACCTCTGCCTCCTGACTTCAAGCAATTCTCCTGCTTCGGCCTCCAGAGTAGCTGGGATTACAGGCACGCACCACCATGCCTGGCTAATTTTGTATTTTTTTTTTAGTAGAGACGGCGTTCCATCTTGTTGGTCAGGCTGGTCTCAAACTCCTGACCTCAGGTGGTCCACCCTCCTCGGCCTTCCAAAATGTTGGGATTACAGGCATGAGCCACCGCGCCTGGCCTCAAATGTATTACGATTTAATAGGTATATATTGAAATGGGTTCCATGCCATGTATTTTGGAAAGTCCTAGTTCACACAATGATAAGCAGGCTTCTTTCACGCAAGACTTCTCAGGGTCTTTCCTGCACTAAGGTACATTTATGATCTGGCAAGAGGCTTGTGGCTTTGCAGCATTTCCCCAAATTATTTGCACATAAAAATATTTTCCGAGGAACATCTCATGAGATCGTTGTTCTGCTGATCACACTTTGAGTGAATGCTGGCAAAGGGAGTTGTTAGGAACAGGGCTTAGGTTCTGGTTCTTGCCATTTAACCGTGTGACTTTTGGAGTTGCTTAATTGGAGCCTGCGTCCTCATCTGCAAAAATGGGAATAACAACAAAAATGGGAATAGTTCTACATCTCATGGAACTGAGGATGAAATGCATATGTAAAGTGCTTAAAATTGTGCCTGCCTCCAAACATTCAATAAATGGGACCTCTTATAGGGATTATAAAGAATACCAAATAATTTAAGAAGAAAGGAACTATGAGAATTCAATTAAAAGGGGCAGAGAATCACTGTAAATACTGTAATTTCTGAGTGATCTTCACTAACAACAGTGAAGCTCCTGTGAGAAAAACATAAAAAATTCTTCCATGAAAGAAAATCCTAAACCATCACCGAGTACAATATTATTCTAAAGAAAGAAAAAGCAAGGGAAAATATTTTTTTAAAAATAGCTCAGACAGAAAGCATCTTTGGCAAAGAGGATCTTCTGATAACAACAGATGCAAATGAGAGACAGGGCTGATTTCCTGGGTGCTAACCAAGTGGAGGAGTTCTTGCGAGGGAGAGAGCCAGGTGCTGACCCCTCTGCACTGGGGAAGGAGGGAGATACAAACACATTTTCTTGCGGGGGTGGATTCTCATCACTGAACTGAAAATGGCTTGGCATCAACAGGATGCCTTCCTGTTCCCGTCTTATGAAGTGACTCACGCATCTGCCACTTCACTTGCAGGCACTGTGGGAGGAGAACTAGGAGTCTGTTCATGAGGAACCCTGGCTCCACAAAGGCACTCCCTCCCAGCCTGACACAACGCCCACCTCTTCTTCCGGGTGTGCCTGCCAAGCGTGAGAGTGTACAACAATCAAGCAAAACAAAAATCCCAACCCCCGAACCAAGCAGCAGGCAGGCAGAATGTTGCAGTAGAAGGCTACTGCTTCCTGATGCTAACGTGGACGCCAAAGGCACAGCCCACAGTTCCAGAACCCACAGCACCTGAAACAATTTGCTCTCAGTGGGCCAGAGCAGCTCTAAACACTAGCCTGCTTCCTGTTGTGCAGTTATGTAAATGAACCCTGTGCTGGGGCCACGGCCCAGCTGTACTGTGTGGCAGGGATGCGTGAGTAATGGAGCCACCAGGGCAGCCTCAGTGGAACACACTTGTGCAGCCTGCAGGCTCAGCCTCATGATGCCAACCCCAGGAGCAGTGACCCCCTCACAGGGCACACCTCTGCCAGGAAAACCATCCCTGTGGTGGGGACAGACAGTTCCCTGGCAAGCACCGTCTGGATCCAGGAACCTCAGCAGATAGGGACTGAGTTGGGGGATGATCAAAACCTAGGGGAGTGGGCTCCACACTGAACTGAGAGTGGTTTCCTTGGGTCATTTCTAATCTGCTCCAGTTTCCTCACATAAGATGAGAGGGACCCACCTCTTAGGACCTCATTTGTGCAAGCACCAAATGTGTGTGCCTGCTAATGTCCACAGCAACACTGGAAAGGAAGCATCTCATTTTGCAGATGTGTAAACTGAGGGTTGCAGGAGTGAGCGAGCATGGCCAACATCATATAGGTACTAAGGTTGTGGAGCCTGAATTTAAACCAAGAATTGTGGATATTCAGATGTGTCCACTCCTGAAATTCCACACAGGCTGCTAAGTTTCCTTAAAATGATGTTTGCAACTAAAACCAAGTCTTAATTTTCTATATAAGCAGTACTCATTGGGTAAATTATCTAACTGCAAATTAAAAATCATACTTTCATCAACCCTTCTTGGGCTACTTAGTCTTTTGTATTGCCAAATGGCCTGTGCTTAGGGGATTATAAATGGATTTTGAAACTAGCTAAAGCAAAGTCTAATTATAATTCTCATAATAAATCATTATAAAAATAAATCACTAACATAATTCCATGACCAAATATAAATGATTTCTGTTCTAAGGCAATACCTCATTTACTGGCCTGAAGAAAGTTGGTTCTGAAAGATAAACAGTCACATGGATGGTAAGAAGAGCCCTGGGCCCAAGGTAAGAAACCGAGGGTCTACCTGGGTTCAGGTGTTAGTTGGCTAACTGTGCAATTTATGCAAGTCACTCAATTCCCTTCCCTTTCCCTTTCTGCATCAGTATCACAAAGAGCTTGGACTAGACCAGTGTTTCCTCCTCTTTTCAATATGAAGACTTTTTTTTTTTTTTTTTTTTTAAATGTATAAGCACTAGCTTTTCCCTGCTCCAAAGAGAGCTGTGTTTTTGGAGCCTACTGGTTATGAAAATACATAATAACCAGAAATTAACAAAAATGTTCTCTTTATTAATTGCAGCAACATCTTCATACACTTTAACAAGAGTGGTGCCATTACGTTTCAGACATTGTTACTCAGTTTATTGTCAATATGTGGCCCCTGTCAACAAGGGCCCACTCTTTGCAATAAACTGTCCACTCCCCTTACCATTCTTTGCCTGTATGCTTTGAACCTTTGCATTAAATAGCCTCTAAGATTCTTTTCAGTGTCAAGCTTTATTATAAAAGCTTTTCTTTCCTTTTTTCTTCTGTCACCCAGGCTGGAGTTCAGTGGCACGATCATGTCTCACTTCAGCCCCAACCTCCCAGGCTCAGATGATCCTCCCACCTCAGCCTCCTGGGTACCTGAGACAGGTGTGCGCCACCATGTCAGGCTATTTTTTGTTTGTTTTTTGGTAGATACAGGGTTTCATCATGTTGCCCAGGCTGGTCTTGAACTCCTGGGTTTAGGTATCTGTCCACCTCAGCCTCTCAAAGTGCTGTGATTACAGGTGTGCACCAGTGTGCCCAGCCCTATAAGCAAATTATTTCTAAGAAACCACATACCAGATTTCCATTTTTTTTGTTTTGAACAATAAAGCCACTTATCAGTTAGTGATTTCGTTTTGTGCTAAATCACAATCACTACGCAACAATAGCCACAGATGAATTTACTGATTAGACATACATAACTGAATGCTTGTGCTAGGTACATAGAGGTGAATAAATAGACTCAGTCACTGTCCTCATTCAGCTTTGGTCTATGTCAAGTCTTCAACAACGATCCTGAGCCCTCCCCTCTGTTTATCTCCAGCTTCAACCTCCCCCTGGAGCTCTGGTCTCTAATCTCTACCTGACTGCTCAACATTCCGCTTGGATATCTAAAACGCATCTCAAAGTTTACACGTGTAGGCCAGGCATGGCAGCTCACACCTACAATCCCGGCACTCTGGGAGGCGCGTGAGACCAGGAGTTTGAGACATGCCTGGGCAACATACACAGAACCTGTCACTACAAAAAAATTTAAAAGGTTAGCTGGGCATGATGGCATGTGCCTGTGGTCTTAGCTACTCCTGAAGCTGGGGGCATGGGGACTGCTTGAGCCTAAGAGTTCAAGGTTATAGTGAAGTATGATTGTATCACTGCACTCCATTCTGGGCAACACAGCAAGACCTTGGCTTTTAAAACAACAGAAATGGGACCGGGCATGGTGGCTCATGCCTGTAATCCCAGCACTTTGGGAGGCCAAGGTGGGCGGATCACTTGAGGTCAGGAGTTCGAGACCAGCCTGGCCAATATGGTAAAACTCCACCTTGACTAAAAATACAAAAATTAGCTGGGCATGGTGGCAGGCGTCTGGAGTCCCAGCTACTTGGGAGGCTGAGGCAGGTGAATCGCTTGAACCTAGAAGGTGGAGGTTGTGGTGAGCTAAGATTGCACCATTGCACTCTAGGCTGGGCAACACAGTGAGACTCCGTCAATTAAAACAAACAAACAAAAACAAAAAAACCCCAGCAACAACATACTTAATATGTAGAAACCTGTGGATCCCACCCTGCATGCCTGTCAAAATCCTTCCTCCTGTGGCATTCACCATCTCTAAAATGGTAATACCATTCGCCCAAATGCTCAGGCCCCAAAGACTCTTCCTGTTCTGAAATCCTCTCCCTCAAGGTGATATCCGCAGAGAGTTGGTCACAATGACCAGTATGATCTTCACTCAACTTAAGTTTATTGAACCTACTATGTGGTAGGTCCCATATAGAGACAGAAGACAGAGGGCAGGCTGACATCACACAACGGATGAAAAGTATTGGGACAGCTATGTTGGAAAATCACAGAATAGGGGCTCTATCTTGTTCTGGGATCAGAGATAGCTTTTTGAAAGTGGTGTCCATGAGCTACATCTTCAAAGGAAGAGCCTGCGTCAAAGCAGTGTACCTGTAAGTTAGAAATGTACTCATGAGTACTCCAAATATCTGACAGATGAACTTCAGGGTTGAGGGAAGAGTTATGTTCTCACTCCTACAAACCAGAGCAAATCAGAGCTGGGCATAAACCAGACATAGTGAGTTCAGATATGTGAAGACCAAATGACCTGCTTAATTTAAACCTAACCCAGCCGGGAAAGCCACTGTGAAACTAGAACTCCACGACGGGCCGGAAAGTATTTACAACTCTGTTTTAAAGCCGCTTTTCAATCCTTTTCAAAAATAATCTGAACACAGGGAATTCATCCTAAGGAAATAATCCAAAGTATGTGTATAGAGATATTCACTACAGTATTATTTAATGAAAAATTAAAAATGAAGAATAAAAATTCGCAAAACACAGGCATGGATAAATTATGGCATGCCAGCTGGATAAATGTACCACTGAAGGCATGATTTTTCAAGATTGTATTGCTATATAAAATATGTTTAGGATATTACATTAAGTAAAAAATGTATAGTTTTACCCGTGCTGCTCACAGAGTATATAAGATTATACATAAAATGCATAAAGAATGAGCAGAACATACACCAATGAATTAATTTGCTATACAGGACTATGAATACTCTTACCACTGTTGTTTGAACAACAAAAACAATTAAAAATAGAACAAGTCTCCTATATTTCTTCCTTGCTGATCTGGGGCAGGGGTCTGTAAATTACAGTCAGTGGGCCAAATCCAGTCGGCTGATGACTTTTGTAAATACAGTGGTATGAGAACACAGCCACGCTCGCTTGTTTACGTATTACCCGTGGCTGCTTTTGCCCTTCAATGGCAGAGTTAAGTAGTTGTGATAAAGACTGCAGCCCACAAAGCCTAAAATATTTACTATTTGGCCCTTTACAGAACAAGTTTGCCAACCCTGACCTGGAGTAAGGAAGGATCGTGCTTCATTCTAAAATTTACCACACATATAACTGCTACGGTTTAAATGTTTGTGTCTCCCCAGAATTTGTATGTTGAAACCCCAACCCCCATGGTGATGGTATGAGGAGGTGGTGATTAGATCATGAGGGTGGAGCCTCCACGAGTGGGATTACTGCTCTTATAAAGCAGGCTCAAGGGAGCTAACTGGCCATTCCCACCTTGTGGGTACATAGCAAGAAGGCACCATGTATGAGGAAGCAGGACCTCACCAGACACCGAATCTGCCAGAGCCTTGATCTGGGACCTCCACTGCTTCAAAACTGTGAGAAATAAATGTTGTTTATAAGCCATCCAATTTATGGTATTTTTGCTGTTACAACCATGAATATGAATGAACAGGGAATTATCTATGTTTTATATTTTTATCCACTAGTTCTTAAAAGAAAACCCAAACTAAAGAATAAAACTGTTCCCCAAAACCTTTCTTCCCATTTGTTTCTATTTCAGTGTATATATAAAGGTCATGCATTAATCAGATAGCTTATTACCTAATTTGAACCTCAGTTCATTTTTATAAAATACAGACTGGGGAAACGCGACAGAGAAATGCTTCTTAAGTTAAAGATTAGTGCCAAGAACTGAAAAGCATTTTTTACAACTTAAGGTTTTGTTTGCTTTTTGAAGCTTCTCTGGCCTTTGGGAAAAATAAACAAGTCAGAGTTCCTGGCCATTCTGATCGCACACCTGGACTTCATGGCCACTGCCTTCCTCTGTAAGGTCACTGACACGTGCAGACTACATGAACTTAATTCCTCCAAGCTGTTCCTCCTTGTGCTACAAAAATGCACTGGCCCTGGAAGAAAGTTCACCACATTCTATCCAAAGTCCCTCACAAGCTACCAGTGCTGTTAACTGCCTGGCATCTGTTTCCTCTGTTTGCCAAGAGGGGAAGGACTGATAGCTATGTTTAGGGTTAACAGCTCATTCTCAGATTCTGGAGGGGCTGGGATCACCCCAAACAGAAACTGATCATCAAAGGTCTTTGATTCCACCATCTTTGAGTCCATAACAGTTAAACTAGTTGTTTGATACTAGAATAAATTATTTAAAAATACTGTATAACTTGAAAAAGCTCTAGAATTGGATCAAGGAAGTAAAGTCTAAGTCAAAAGTCCCAAACTGGCATTTGGAGGACTGAATTTGGCTTGCAGACCTGTTTTATTTGGCCTACAGAGAATCATTTATTTTTTTTAATGGAGCTAACATTCAGAAATTGGGAGTTTTCACATAAAAATCCAGATTTCTGGCTTCTTTACATAAAGCACATTCCCATGTGGCTGCTCGGTTGCAGCTGAGTAGCAGATGCACTTGGACATGGCCCGGCCTCACCTGCTGCATTGCTCTACTTGCCTGGGCCCACAGTTGGCTGAGGCTGTGACCCTGGGGTAAGTCATCTTTTGGAAAGCTGTTTCAATGTTTCAAGCAGGCAGTGGGACCAACATCAAGTTTAGGAATCAAAACCTTTAAAGTGCTGAGACTGAGTTTTAGTTCTTCTGCTTTGCTACTTAGAGGGGGCATCAATTAGGGAGAACTGGCAGATTCTCTAACACCCTTTTAGAAATGATCTAAGTAAATGTTCACAACATTCACAAAAAGACTCATCCACCACAATGTGCATTAATCAATTAATATCAAGAAATGTTTTATTCTCATGACCCCAGTTCTGTTTATTTCCCCTGACCTACTCTAAAACAATCTAATCTTTAATAATTTAATAAATATATGTTGGTATTTTCTAGAGGCAAGTTACTATACTACATACTTACAGAGAATTCAGGAATTCTCTGGCCCCAAGGATTTGGTAATTCAGCTGGGAAGAAAACTCCCACACAGACTAAAGAGAAGCTTATAGCTCTAACTCTGTGCTCAAAGCATTTGTTCTCACAATTACTCTATGAGATAAGTACGATTATTATCTCAAAAGAGGAATAAATTTGGGGGCCTGAAATGATAGGTAGGGTCCAAAGAAGCTGAAGAAAAGTAGCAAAGAACAGTGTGTATAAAGCGATATAAGCTATCTGAAAAAAGAGAAAGAAATATTTTTATTATAAATAAAGTCACTAAATTTCAGTGGAAGATCACTGGCAAATTATACCACTTGATTGCTTTCTACACCAAATAATGCAATTTTCCATTCTCGGAAACATATGATGATTTCTGGTGGTATATGGACACACATTTATTTTAATAGAAATAGCTCATGTTTATTTGAAAAAGATAAAGATAATTACACATCAAACTAGTGGTTTTATGGATGATATTGTTTGAGACAAGGATAAGTTAAAAAGTGAGTTGATTTAAAATGGATTTAAAGAAAAACACTAAACATCTGATACTAGATGGTATGCAGGTCTGATAAATCTTCTGATGGTGGCACACAAAATACTGGTGTTTAGAATATACTACCTTGTTAGAAGAGTAAAGATACAAGCTATCTACTTACTAATCAGGAAGAATAAAGGTTTCTTTTTGACTGCTTAGTACCAAATTCGGTTACACTGGGTTCACTAAGAATAACATTCCTAGAGTGTTACCATGAAGCCACCTTCCGGGATCTGCAGCCTCGGGGAGTAGGAGGAGGGGCAGCTGGGTGAGAATGAAATGCTATCTAGTGTTTTAGGAATTTGAATCTTGAAATCTCAGCGTCAAGATTTAGTATGCACTGAAGCTAGTACCTGAAGCAGAAGCAAGGTTCTTCATGCTACTGTCAGCTGGGCAGGCAAAATAACATAAAAACAACAAATGTAACAAAACACAATACGTCTTTGGTAACAATCAAAACTGCAACTAACCTCATAGCATAAATGTCTCCATATAGCAAATGACAGAGAATTTTTATTTGCTGCTAACACAGCCAAATGCAACAGAAGTAAAGAGTGAAACTCAGAAAAGCCTAGATTAGATAAAGACCGTGACAGGCCAGAATGCCTTTGCATACAGGGATTTTGCAAAGTAACACCCAGGGAAACAAGACAGTTTAGGTTTACTCACACCTGCCTCCATTTGAATTGGCTTCCTGACTGCCCCCTATCTCCCCTGAAAAAGCCCTATTTATGGCATATATTTTTAAAACTTCAGAAACTCAAAGAGCAATTAATTTAGGCTGCTGTAATGCTTAAGACACTTCTACATTTCTATTCATCAATAAACTGAATTCTTTGTGTTTATAAGCAGGAGGTAAGTTATGAGGCAGACCAGTCATCCAGCTTTTTACAAGGATATTGGTCTCTTAAGAGACTGAGAATGTTAGTTGCATGTTAAACAATTTTCTGGAAATATATCACAATAGAGAAAGTGGTATTTATTTGTCAGTGAAGTACCGAAAACGGTTAGTAGAAATAATATAGTAAGCCACTTGGGTGTGTTTCTTTGAGTTTTTGTGTGTGTGCGTGGGGAAGAGAATCCTCAAAGGGCATTGCTTGAGTGATGACAGTACGAACAACAAACTTAACAGTATTTACTGGATGCTTCCTATGTACCAGGCACTGGTGCTACACAAGAATTACCTCATTTAATCTTCACACTAACCCTATGAGGGGGTACTTCTATCATTCCCACTTTATGTATGGAGAAACAAAGGCATGAAGAAATCAAGTAAATTACAGCTAGCAAGTCACAGAGCTGGGATGTGATCCTAGGTAGATCAACTCCAAACTTCTGCTCTTAAATGCTGGTCCCCCGGGTGCCTACTAAGCAAGATTGTTCTGGGTTAAACAGCAGAGTTTTTGTACTGCCAACTGCTGTCCGCAACTCCAGAGCCTGAGATGAAATTGTCATGTGTCCAAGGAAAGGCAGAGGCTACCCCTGGTGTTTCCTCTCCACTGTGCCCTACACTGTGCTTCGGCACCTCTTTAAACAACTGATTTTCAGATATATGAAGAACGTTTGTAAGAAGGAGCACCAGTTTATAGTCTGCAGAGAGGGCCCACATGTCTTAGTGCAGCTCTGCGGAAATGGACAGAGACAAGGCATGGTTCCAGAATCACACATATGTGACTGCTACTCATGGGGCAGGAGCTGGGAGGACTCAGGTTTTTTTGTGAAAGGCCATGCAGATGCTATTAATATCTCATTTCATCCTCACTAGAACCCCACAAAGTATGTAACATGTCCCATGTTACAGATGGGAAGAGCAGGCTTTGGTCATCTGCACCAAATTATACACTTAGCAAGGGGTAGATCCGGCATTTGAATCTCTACCTCCAAATCCTCTGTCCCTCCTAGCACATCTCCGAAGACAGAATGTGATTCTATTTAAAACTACAACCAAGAGTAGCGGCTAAGTTCACAGGCTGGAGCCAGAATGTCTGGGTTTGACCTGCTCTGCCATCTACTTGCTATATGACTGAGGGCAAGTCGCTTATTTTCTCTGTAACTCTTTCTATATCTGTAAGATGCGAATAGTAATTGCACCTATCCTATTGGATTGTATTGAGGAATGAATGTATTAGTATTTGTAAAGCGTTTAGCACAGTGCTTGGCACATGGTAAATATTTACTTAAGTGTGTGAAATAAATAAAAATGTAAAATTTCTCTTATATGGGTACTTATACACAGCTGACAAATAAACCAGGGTAACAGATGTGTCATCACGGAAAATTCATATAAATCAACTCTCGCAGTTGCCAACGTAGCAAGCCCACCACAAACACTGCTGTGGGACCTGATAGCTTTCCATCTGAATTGGTGATGTGAAGAATACATTTGGAAGAGTCCTGGGCTTTAGTCTGAGATCTGACATGAATTACTGCGTGACTTGGAGAAGGCATTTCACTCTTCTGGGCCATGCTTCTTCCCAGGTGGAAAGCTGCCCAGGTGACCAGGCAGCATGGCATGGGGAAGGAGAGTGCCCAGAAATGGCGTCCAAGCCCCACAGGGTCTGGTTCTCCCACATGCGAATTTTATAACTTTGGACTAAACTGCTTTATTTCTTTGCATCTCTATTTCTTCTCTCTAAAATGGAGAAAATGGTGTCTGTCCCCTTATTTCACAGGGTTGGGGGCAAGTAAGAAAGGGAAGGTTAGAGCCCCTTGGCAAACAGGGCTTTCCAGAGGCATCTCCTTTGCTGGGTAACAGGTGGATACTTAGTAAGTATTCATGGTTTCCAAGTCACTGTAAAAATCTCAAAAATAAATAAATACATAAATGGATGTTTGTGGAAATGACGTGTAGCACCTATCATTGTCTGATGTAGTTTTCCTTGTTTGTTGCTTGTTCTCCATCCCCCTAGAAGCTAAGGTTTCTGAAAGCAAGGACATCTCTGTCTATATCCCTGCAACTGGTAAAGAGTCAGTACTTAATAAATACTTACTGACTGAATTTGTGGAAAGTATGAATACATGAACCAATGAATAATGACTCTGAAGTTACATGAGAGCAAACAAACTTACCTAAAGATATTAATGAAAGTCCAAAGTCCTAAGAAACAAGGTATGTAGGACTAAAGCTCTTGGTGTATTCTATCATCTGACTCCTCTAAAGTCTTTTCTTTGGGGAGGTGGTTTGGGTGGAGAAATGGCAGAGTTAAGATACTATAAAGTTGTTAAATTAACATACTCAGCAGGTCCACAGACTTTTTAAAGCTGAATACCAACCGGGATAATTAAAGGCCAGAGCCTTCTTTTTTAATTGACTCTCCAATCAACTACCTGCTGACAGAGGCACAGTTGATTCCTGCAAGAATAAAGAAACTTTTCTCTTCCATTCTTAATTTTTTAAAAAGTCCCCACTTTCCCCTCTAGCTCAATGAGCACTTAAATTCACCAGAATTAAAAGGAAAGTTACCAAATACTTTTTTTTTTAAAACTAAGCCTGTAACATCCCTTCTTCCCAGCAATCGATTCACGAAGGCACGGAAGTGGCTTCTGCTGAGGAAGGCATTCGGAGGGAGCTATGGGGGTGGGGGAGGTGGTCCCACCAGCTCTTCACCAAGGGATGGAGAAGGGCCCAGGAGCCTCCCTCATTCCTCTCCATCTCTGTGGTCTAAAATAAAATCTGCCATCTAAAAAACACTGTTCTAAAAATAGGGAGTTTGGCTTAAATCCACCAGTTGGTGTTTTGATTTTTAAATTATGTGCAAAAAATTATGCTTAAGACCCAGAGAGTATTAGTAAGTAATTCAAGGAGGTTGCCATTTTATTTTGATTCCAAAGTTCTAAAACATTTATTCTCTCAGAGTCTGAGGAAAGGTGAAAAGAGACAACAGAAAGGGGGTAAAATGATGTAGAAGGCTTAAATTCCAGTTTGAAAGTGAAAGGCAGCTAAACATTCCTAAAGCAAATAATATACTTTAAAAGTGTGTGTGGTTTTTTTTTTTTTTTTGGTGGTGGGGGCGGTGCTATAATTCACTCTAAATAAGTAGAAGAAAAACTGGTGAGTTTCAACTTAGTTACTCCTATCTTTCCTGATACCATTTTGGGATCCAACTTTTATGCACACAAAACTGCAAATAATTCCTAACACGCAGTTTTAAAAGCATAAAGAATCTTTTTGTTTGTTTGTTTTTGAGACGGACTCTGCTCTGTTGCCCAAGCTGGAGTGCAATGGTGCGGTCTCGGCTCACTGCAGCCTCTGCTTCCCAGGTTCAAGTGATTGTCCTGCCTCAACCTCCCGAGTAGCTGGGACTACAGGCGTGTGCCACCATGCCCAGCTAATTTTTGTATTTTTAGTGGAGATGGGGTTTCACTATATTGGCCAGGCTGATCTCGAACTCCTGACCTCAGGTGATCTGCCCGCCTCAGCCTCCGGAAGTGCTGGGATTACAGGCGTGAGTCACCGCGCCCAGCCCATAAAAAATCTATTGAGTGTTTGATGGACCAAGACTGTATCATCTTTGGAGTAAGAGTTTTAAAGCCTCCCTCATCAGACACCAATCATAACCAGAAGGTATTTTCAGAAAGTTGTGCTATTACAGTGTCTTGATTAATGAATATTAATTTCACATGAAATTGGGCTATTTTAAAAAAGCTTTCACTTAATGGGAGTGAGGTGGGCGAGTAGTGTTATAAGAAGCAAGTATTAATGCTATCTGCTTCTGGACAGAAAGACTGAAGTACCTAAAAAGTTTGATTTTACATGTGAACTTTAGCAACACAATTTTCAGCTCGTCTCTAGACTATAAAGATTTGGACTTGTGTGTGGGTAGCATCATGTGTGGACCACAGGTCACCACCTCTCCTCCTCTTCCCGGAACAAACACCCACAACCTGATGGGGATGCTCTGAAGGTTAAACTGGACCTTCTAATTGTCCAGGAACGTATGCTATGCAAACAATGTTGGCTCCCTGTACCAAGGCAGAGCTATTGTGGGACTTGAGGCTGCTGGCTACGAGGAGAAGGATGATGGGGCACAGTTCTATTCACTGGGGCAAAGTGGGAACCCAAAAGAGGGTGGCTGAAATGTTTTATTATCCTAATCTTCAGAGGACAAATAATTACACAACATTCTATATCAGAACAAGAGACTGTTAGTCTGCATGAGGGGGCAGGGAGAGAAAGGCAGAGGGCAGAGATAAAGAACTTTCCTTTTTAGGGGGCAGGGAAAGGAGAGAACCTAAAGGGTGGACTACAATTCACTTTTCGAAGGAGTTTTCTGTTTGTAATATGTTTCCTTTGAAGAGTGGAAGTTCTGAGCATTTGGAAGTTTGGTTATAGATCAAGAAAGAAATTCCTGGCTTTCCAGAGTTTGGTGGCTACCAATCAAAGGTCAATCAGATACGAAAATCAGAGTAGTCCTGAAACCATACCATAGGCTACTGGGAAGATGTAACATGCTTTATAAAAAAATAACAATAATCTCTTGCATGCATTTTTCTCTTCAGTGAAACACAGGGGATATGAGTTCTTTAAAAGAAGTAGCAAGAAGGGCACAAAAAGCAGAAATCAGGGCTTGGCGGGACAAGAAGAGAGGGTGGAGGAAGAAGTGCAGCGTCTTTTGGGATGGCAGCTGTTTCATTTGCACCCTCTAAGAGTTCCTGGAATAATTAACATGCACTGCCATTCTTATTTTTCCAGTGGTGATTTCATCCAGTCCCTGCAGAAACTCAGAATTAAATGTCATGGTTTTGTGTTTTGGAAAGCAAAACTCTCGCCCAAACAAGGGAGTTCTGAACACTGCTGAGAGCATGTGAGATCCGAAAAGTCTGCAGAGTGCTAAATCATTAACATGCTGCTTTTGGAGGCAGGACTGCCCCTTTCTTTGCTATCACATTTCCTTCTATTTGATCCTGCCCTGTCCTGGTTTACGTTCTGTTTCTCCCACTCATTACCACGCATTCTTCCGTAACACATGTGAAGGCCAGAATAGCCTCTCCCTGTCGGTTGTGGCCAACTCAACACTTCCCTTACAAACTCTCCTTAAAAAAGAAAATCATCTCCCCTGGAGGGGAGAGGGGGGAACAACCAAACCCTCCACTTCTTCCTGAATAATGCAGGAGAATAAAGCAGAAGGTCTACAGACACTACTTACGGTGACTGCAAATAAAAAGGTGTCTAAGAAGAATAGTCTGCTAATTTAGTTTGGAGGGAGACAGATCTGGGTTTGCATCCCGCCTTCGCCATTTGCTCATGGTGAGACTACGGATACGTCGCTTAACCCTTCCCTAAACCTCCATTTTTTTCACCTGCAAAATGGAACTTTACATTAGGGTAAAATTATTATTTGAAGATAATAGTACTAGGAGTTTTAATAAAAAAGCCCTTCCAGGGCTGTAAAGGGAATTAAATGAGACGAAGCACATGGAGTGCCTGGAACACAGTAAGCACTCAATAAACGTTTGCTGCTACTGATGATGATGTAAATCCTTTGAGGAAGAATGTCATCCTCTTTCCCCCACTGCATATATAGTAACAAGGATTCAGTGCTTCTCAAAGCTAAAAGACAGTACCAGGAGGAAGGGTCTGGGTACAACCGTTTGCTGATTGCTGCCCCCAGGAAGCACATCTCAGAGGCAGCCTGCACAACACAGCAAAGGGCTTATTTTAGGAGCCTCCAATCAGGACAGACTGGTTGATCTGGATGCCTCACCTGGCAAGGCAGCCTCAGCCACACGCCCATCTCCACAGGCTATCGGCATTCCCAGTGGGATGCACCACAGCCCCAGACTGAGAATTTTACCCACAACTTGTTCCCCTCTCCTGATCTCCCTTCTCCCTTTTGGAGACCTCAAGGCTGGAGAGAAATGAAAAGCAACAGCTCTGCCTGAAAAATAAGGTAAGGACTCTGCCTCTCAGGTGCTGAGTCACTGGTTAGAACTGTCCCATCTACAGACTCTCCCAGAAAATTACACAAAAACACACAGTCGGGCTCCAGACCTTGGGCACTCTCACCAGGGTGTGCTTCAGAACTGAAACTCTGGGTACAGAAGGCACCCACTGCCCAGCCTGCCAACAACCTATCTTCCTTTAAACAACAAAAACGGAGCAGAAAGAGGAAAAAAGCCTGAACCTTTCCTAATAAGGTAATACCACATGCCATTTGCAGTTTCGAATTGCTTGGCACGCCAGGATCATATGACATTCACTGCAGCTACCGCTTCATGCTCGTGTGAGGCTCTCCAGGAAAAATGAGACCGTCTCTGGTGTGCCTCTGGGGGATTACAAACGAACAGGGAACATGTTCTGCCAGTGGAACCCCCATTTTCCTGATTCACCACACTTGCCTCCCGTCCCTCTTTCACACTGCTGCCTGCAGGCCTCTTGCTTTGTGGGTTCAGGCACTGTGAAGTTCTCAGGCTGCTTTGTGTGCAGGTTTTCTCTCTCCAACGAGGGCCACGCTTTTTGAGGGCAGAAACACTCCTTCATTTCTTTTGTTTCACCCTGCTATGCTCATCACAGCGTCGTTCACCCAGCAGCTACTCAATACATGCTTGATGACAGACTAGTGCTGAGAATTTTACAGATCAGTAGGTGATCATTTTATATCATTAGCCCCCAACTTACAAATCGGCAGGGTTTCAAAAGCTGGTTTCAAAGAAGGTATTTATGAAGCATATTTTCCCGTAGAAACAGTGTTATAACTGGGGCTTAGGTTTCCAGGCCCGCTTATTTCTCAGAATATCCTATACCTACTTCTATGCGTCTTACTGAGCTCTCTCATTTGCCCAGACTCACGTTAGACTGCCAGTATACGTGCAGGATAAACTCTAGTTCTTTCAGTTACAGCAATGCTGACTTGCACAAATTTCCTTTCCCACTTACTAGTTGTATTTTCATATTTCATGACACTATATGTAGCAGCAGGTAATAAATTACTCGTCATATACTTTAAAAATAACACTAACAGGTAAGGAGTTATTTTTGCTCCTCATTTAAAAAGATGCATGCGCTTTTGTTTTTCCTTTTACATTAAAATAGTTTTCAACAGCTTTTAACCTCAGTTATTATTTGGGCCACTCCAGACTTTCCCAACCATTTACACACATTCACCCCTCACCCGCCCACCCACACATCCACTCGTAGTCTACCAGGACTGCCCATTTACATGGATACACACACACACACACACACACACACACACACGTTTTAAAATGCATTCTGGGCCACTAAAAGTATTTACTAGCCATTATAGAAATGAATGACATTAGCTTTCAAAGTAAAAGCTATAGTTGTTCAACAGAGAGGCAGAATCTGTGAGCCGCTTCTCACTGCAGCATAGGGAGAATGTTTAGTGGTCTACCCCTGGGAATAATATTGTATCTGAAGAAAAAAGCTTTCAATGGCTCAGGGGGTAGGACAATCACCTTCAGTTGCCTGTCCCACAGTGAGGGTCTCTGTGCCCAGTCTCCTCCAGAGCCTCAAGAGTGGCAGCTCTGGGGGAACACTGTCCCCTGTCCAGGGTGGGGTCTTCAAACAGGCCAGGGTTGCTGTGTTTGGGGTCATGAGTACAAAAGTACATGCACACAAATGTCGACGGGTGTACTGCTTCTGGGATACTTAGGTAACCTGAAAAGCCATACCTCGGCCCTTATTCCCATTCAACAGCATCCTGAAAAGAAATCTAAGTGATTTTCCAGCATGCCTTGTGTCTCGAAGGCTGGTGGAAAGAGTTATCATGCAGACGCTCTAGAAGAGTCAAACCGAAACAGAACCCTCTCTCAAGACTGACGTGCTGAACACGTGTACTGAACGAGGTGAGCCTCTCCCCGTGTTCTGGAGTTCACAGCTGTCTTTCTAAGCTAAGTCGGCATTTAAGTGGCACAACAGAGATGCCAGGTTAATGGCTGTGAAGGATGACAAGTATCAGTATGGTTGTATTACATCGGTCTTTCAGCAAGAGTTATTACCAAGACATAAGAAACTGCAGTCTCTTCCCTGCCCCACAGCACCTCAGTTACTCAATATGGCCCATCCTCCATTGATTACACTGACCCTTTAATGAGAAGTTCTGATAACCATATTCTCGTTAGCAGGCCTTCTCTTTGATCAGCTCTTACAGGAAATCTAATGTATACTCCTTCACTCTCCCACCATTGGCAGAAATATAGTTGAATCGATGCAGTAATTAAGTACCCCATATTCACCTTTCCTTGGCGTTTCAGGATGTTGCTCACTGGAGAGAAGAGGGCAGCTGTCTAGAAGTAGCAAGTGTAAGAGACTCGTCTGAATGCACCAGGATCACAACAGACATTTTGAAAGTTTACTTTGATTGTTTACTTTGTCTCTGAAAAATGCCAAGCATGTAGGAGTTTGGGGTTAACAGGTCGCATGCAGTCAGATCCCAGTTCGTTGAGCTATTATTCTAATTTAAGGAATGCAGACGTGTGACGTGGAGGTTGCTTCTTTTCCTCTTGCACTCACGGCAGACATCCCTAATGTATCAGCACACATGGCAGCTATCACTAATGAGTCATGCTGTTCTTTCCTGTCGGGCCCAGACAGGAGTTAATTAATACTTCTTTTCAACACCTCGCTCCAATCACATAAGTTGGAAACATTGAACTATTTTTGTTCTAATTGATTTCATATACTTCAATTTCTTTCCTTGAAGTAACTGACAGTTGACTAAGGTATCATTACCTTATTTTAGCAACATTCTCTCTACACTTCTTAGCTAATTCCTCCACTAATTGAGCTACAAATAATATGGGCTATCATCCATTGCCAGGCACTGTTAGACACTAAGTGCCAATTTATGTCCCTGTGTCCTTACAAAAATCTCAAGGCAGGGAAGGTGGCTCGAATCGGACCTGTATTATGGCTTCCAGTAACCTTCCCAGGTGACTGCTACGCTGAATTACTGGCCTCCCTTTGCTTCCTACAGTGTCACCACTGCATTCACTTTGTCGTACCCACATGCCCTCTTCCCTACTTAGCTCCACAACAGCAGGACGCATGTCTTACTTAACCTTTGAACGCCCAGCACATGGAACACTGCTGAATACAGAGTGGGTGTTTGGTAATTATGTTGAAAGAATTTTTTTTTAAGTTCTTGTTTTCAAATACAAGTTGAGCATCCCAAATCTGAAAATCCAAAATCCTCCAAAATCTGAAACTTTTTGGGCTCTGACATGACACTCAAATGAAATGCTCACTGAGGCATTTCAAATTCGGGATGCTCCACTGGTAAGTATATAATATAAATATTCCAAAATGTGAAAAAAACCCTGAAATCTGAAACACTTCTGGTTCCAAGCATTTCAGATAAGTGATTCTCAATCTGTACTCGCTGAGTTTCAATTCATGCCCTACAGTGAACATGACCCATGACAAGTCCTGTGACTGGAGGAAATTTACTTCATAAAGTAAGGAGTGGTGGGCAGGCCAGCCAGAACTGAGGCGGGGGTCCGGGCAGCCCCAACACCTTCCATGAATCAGCTGTTCGCATGCACCTCCCCTCCGAGCATGAAAAGCATTCACCGCTCAGCTTCTGCCCCCATGCTTCACTGCTGGGTTTGCGGTTTGCCTTTCTGTACCTCCCACACTGGACTGTGCTCTGTATCCCTAGCACTTACTAAAGTGTTCCGTCAGTGGTGAATAAAGGTCTTTGAAGGGGTCTGTAGTAAAGAGAGTACTGGCCTGAGACTGGAGAACTGGGAGCTACTTCTAGAACTGCCCTGATCCCCTTGGGTGGTCTGTCTGAGTTGTTTTTGTGGTGTCGGTGAGAGAACGCCTGCCCAGCAGGACAGGTGGCGGGCATTAAGTGTGGCAGAGTATGTGAGCGCTCTGCCAGGGTAGAGGTAGATGCTCCCTTCTCCTCTTCATGAGGCTGCCCTACACGGGCTGGTGCTGTCATTCCAGCATGCCCCGCCCCTTTGCCCACTCTCCTCTGGGCCACTTTGTGCAGCTCAGTGCGACAACTTCCCGGTCGTGCCCAGAGAGTCGTGAGCTCCCCACCTCTGCACGCGGTATTTCCTTTCCTTCATCTCTTCTCACTTCCAACTCCGTACAGATTTCTGGGCAGCTGGAGGGCAAGCTCTTGGCCTGGCCCACAGGCGCTGTGTGCTATGACTGCCGGTCACCTCTTCAGCTTGGTCCCGACCACGCCCGCCTCCCACACACTAAGCCCCGGTCATACCTGAACTCATCATTCCTGTCCCCACCACAAGCCTCCGCCTATTGTTGTGGTCTCCAGCTCAGGGAGTGGCACTGTCATCCGGGCAGCTGCCCAAGCCAGACACCCCAGAGTCATTCTGGACTCCCCACTCCTCCACCACACCCCTTCTTCTGTCTCCAAGTCCTGCTTACGCCACCTCAGTATTTCTCAAATTAGTGTATTTTTACCCCACTGCCCCGCCCTAGTTGGGACTATAAGCAGCTGGCCACTGGATGACTGCAGCACAGCCACGGCTATCTAGCTGGTCTCTCTACCTCCCCTCAATCCACTCCGCACACCCAAAGTGATGTTTCTGTCAAGAAAATTGACTGTGACCCTCCCCTTTTAAAGTTCTGTCCACAGTTTGGACATCGCTTCCTGCAGGAAGCAGTGCTGATGCAGGAAGCCACAGCACCTCCGTCTCTCCCATCAGGACGCCGAGCACAGTTGTTGGTCTTCTGCATTAGAGGCCACTCTGTGAGGGCTCCCTTGCTCTCCTCTGAGCAGCGGAAGGTTTTTCATCACTCCTTGTGTAGCAGGCGCTCCGGCCTGCTACTTGACAGCCATCTACTCCCTCCTCTCTGCTGGTAGAACAAGTTCACTCTTTCCTCATGTGACGAAGGTAAATCCAGATCGGTCTAGGCCACATGGATGGCCCCAGAACACTTAGGAGTGTTTAGCGGTGGGCATGTGCCCCAGTTCTGACCAGTGAGATATGAGGGGAGGTTGGCTGGAGAGTTTTGAAAGGTCTCTTCATTCATAGAGAGATGCATAAGAAACAGTTCTTTATCTGTCCGCCTTGGCATTGTTATGAGAGGATGGGATGCCTTCGACCTTTCTGTACCTAGGAGGAGAGCTTGCTGGCGCTCTGAGGATAGCAGAATAGGTGGAAAGAGCTTGACGGTGTTGAGCTGCTGACTTACCAAACTGGAAACAGACTACATGTGGACTTCTTTTTATATGAGATGGTAAGTTCCCTTTGGTTTAGGCCATTTTGAATTGGGTTTTCTGTTACTTGGAGCTAAAACAGATTACAGATTCTTGGGCACTTTTCACTTCCTATTTTGTCTTAGAGGTACTTATTAGGTACAAATCTTGTTTCTTTTTTTAGACTGTGGTCTTTTTAAGGGCAGCATTTGCATTTTGATAGATCCTTGTATCTCCCAAAGGCTGGTGGCTTGTCCTACTCTTGAGCTTGAATGAAGAGCCAGCACCGTCTTCCGGCCTCACACTGTAAGGTCTCACAACCTGTAGATGGGCCTTCTTCAGGGGTTTAATTTCTTCATTTATTTTTACAAATGTTCAATGTAGGAAGAAACATGAACAAAATAGAAAAGCTCTACAGTCCACTCTAGGAGGCAAACCTATCACATCCATCCTTATATACCTCACTGTACTGAACACATGCTTTGTGCAAAGTGGATACTCAAAATGTTTGCTAAATGAATAATTTAATTTGCCTCTGATGAGTCAAGAGCACTTAGGACTTTTATAATGTCCTAAGGTCATAACGAACAGTAATTACCGACAAATAGTGCTAAATATATCCTGGTTCTAGGAGATCACTAGTGGTAAGGTTTTGTTTGTTTATATGAGAGCCTTGATCCACCAAGATGCTAAAGCCTTAAAACAGAACAAGCAGAACTAGGCTTTGTACAGTGAAGCAAAAAAATAAAAGTTTGAGCAGCAGAGCTGCCCACTAGATGTGTGCTGAATGCCCATCTTACTTATGCCTGGCCCTGGGGCTCAACCAGGTAAGATGGACCCATTGTCTTCAAGGGGCTTAGAGTCTGGGAGTGGGAAGAAGAAAAACAGACAAGTTCAAAAGAGTGCAGAAAATGTCGTAACAGGTAAGGTAGAGGGTGCAATAGAGATTCCAAGGCCAGACCTGGTCCATTCAGAAGGTCTCTCAGAAGAGCATCTGAACACGAAGGGTAAGTTTATCATTCAGGAAGGGACAAAAAAAAATACATAAAAAGAAGAGTAGCATGATCGGGTCTGAGTTTATAAAAAGCTAATTCTGGCTGCAATATGAGGTAGGAGAGACGAGGCTGAAGCCAGCGAGGCCAGCTGAGGGGCTGCTACAGTAATTCACTGTGGAACACCACAGGTTTCTCAGGCTGGAAACAGGTTAATGACAAATAATGTCACGCCTGGGTTTTCAAGAGCATGTGGTGCTGTGGCTGCTGCTCAAATGGTGATGGCTCTGGACACCAGCTTCGCATCTTCTGGGTTCAGGAAGGGGAGTGGGTTTGACTTGGAGGCCACAAGATAGAGAGTGATGGTTGTAACCTGGTGTGAGCATGAGTACACGCCTGTGTGCATATGTGTGTGATGTGATGCTCCGCCTCCTCATTTACCACAGCTCACAGTTAGGTGAGCAAAGGAATGGCTCTGGTCCCAGCATGGCCACAGATTCCTCTGTGATCTAGTTCGAAGTGTCGTACCTCTTTGACCCCCAGTTTTTTCACAGGTCCTATCAAGAAGCTGGGCCACACAATCTCTAAAACCAATCAATCGGTCTGCCTGGGTCATCTGCACTGCAAGGTTTATGATTCTCTGGACCAGGGCTTCTCAGCTGGTGTACCCTGCTGAGGTTCAGGTGCGCCTCAGCCCCAGGTGGCCAGGCAGGGCCTGGACCATCCAGAGCCTCCAGCTGTGGGCATCTTCCTCCATGCTATAGTATGACTTTTCTAAGTGTGCCATTTAGGTTGAGTATCCCTTATTCAAAATGCTTGTCACCAGAAATGTTTTAAATTTTTGGATTTTTCTCAGATTTTGGAGTATTTGTATATATATAGTGAGATATCTTGGGGGTAAGACCCAAGTCTAAACTTGAAATTCATTTGTGTTTCATATACGCCTTATACACAGAGCCTGAAGGTAATTTTATATACTTTAAATATTGTGTATGATACAAAGTTTGTATACACTGAACCATCACAAAGCAAAGGTGTCAGACGGGGAATTTTCCACTTCTGGTGTCATGTCAGTGCTCAAAAAGTTTTGAATTTTGGAGGATTTCAGATTTCTGGATTAGGAATGATCAACCTACATGAGGAAACAGGCAGGAAGCGCCACTCTTGACAAGAGAAAGAGAAACATTCGCATGAGCCCAGAATCTCCTTTGGCTCATCACTCACGTCTCCTTGCGTCACTCAAGTGTCCACTAGCTCTTTAATGACAAAGCCAACACCAACCTGCTTCCAGCTGCATACTGGCAAGGCAACCGAAGACCGATATGGCTCGAAGGTGCCAAGCAGTAGGGCCAGAGGGACGGTCACAAATGGGAGCCCTTCCATTAGGGCTTTCCACCTCATGCCCTCCTGCCTTCTGGGGGACCCTGCTCTATACTGACTGTTGCCTTCCCTCCAGAAGCTCCAAACTGCCTCTCCGTCTCCTTTGATATGTGTGATTTTGGTCACAGTGGAAAAAAATCTTGTATTTAGAGGGAGAAGAATTCAGAAGGAAAAGCACTGCTTTCTTTCAGAAGGCTGAATTAGGGGTCCCCAGGGACACTGGGGAGTGTTGAGAAGTTCTGAGAAAGAATCGAGATGGCTCAGCTCACTTAAAAAGAAAATGCAGCAATGCAGCAATGGACAGGGGTTACATAAACAAGTCTCCGTGCTCAGAATCGCAGGTCTGAAAAGGAGGTTTTAGTTTAGCTTTGGGTTTCCTTTTTTTTTTTTTGAGACAGAGTTTTACTCTTGTCGCCCAATCTGGAGTGCAATGGCGTGGTCTCGGCTCACTGCAGTGTCTGCCTCCCAGGTCCAAGCGATTCTTCTGCCTCAGCCTCCCGAGGAGCTGGGATTACAGGCGCCCACCACCACGGCTGGCTAATTTTTGTGTTTTTAGTAGAGATGGGGTTTCACCATGTTGGCCAGTCTGGTCTCAAACTCCTGACCTCAGGTGATCCGCCTGCCTAGGCTTCCCGACGTGTTGGGACTACAGGCGTGAGCCACCGAGTCCGGCCCTAGCTTTGGGTTTCCTATTGCAGCAACACATTAGAATAAACAAACCACACCCTTGGGACTGAACTAACACACCTGGAGAAGGATTAATGTGGCCTGGGTCCTGCTATCCCTCCTCAGACCTAGTATGTCGCCGTGACGATGAAATACTATTTGCTGGTAGCAGCAGCCAGCTCGCTAACCTGGGCAGCAGGTCCCTCTCTGCTCTTCACACAGCTTGGCACTGGCCTGGTGTCAGGATTGGGGAGCACGCTGGACAGGGGCTGAGTGGCTGCTATATGCATGCTGGAGCACACGCTGATGGTACAGCAGAGGGCTGGGCTCATCTCTGGTAACCTGTCAGCCCTGGCTTTTAGATGCTCGAAAGATGAGGTTGGACACGACTATACCAGAACAAACACACCCAAAAAAGTCCTTGACGGGAAAACATGAAGCAAATAAAATCAGCTAAGATGCTCCCTGTGCAAGTGTGTCTTAAAACCATTTGCCTTTTCCTGACTGCTCCGATGGAGGAATACCTTACTACCAACAAAAAGTTAGGAGTGAGGTTTGGAGCTAAGAAAGTAGACCTCATGGAGGTAGAGAGTAGAATGGTGGTTACCAGGGGCTGGGAAGGGAAGGGGGGGATGAAAAGTTGGTTAAGGGGTCCCAAAATACAGGTAGGGAGAAGGAATAAGTTCTAGTATCTGACAGTACAGTAGGAAAATTAGAGTCAACAACAATTTATTGCATATTTCAAAACAGCTAAAAAAAAACCTGCAATGTTCCCAACACAAACAAAAGATAAATGTCTGAGGTGATGGATGATAGCCCAATTACCCTGATTTGATCATTATACATTGTATGCATGATCAAAATACCACATGTACCCCCCAAATATGCACAACTATTATACATCAATAAGAAATGTTTTAAGAAGTTGGGGTGAAATCCAGCACATGGAACAGCATACGCATCCCGCAGTACTAATGGAGGCCGGAGGGCGTGCGGCTTTGGGTGGCAGGAGTGTCAAGGTCTCTGTGGTTCCTGCATAGGCAGTCTTCTCGGTGTTGGCTAACTATAGTCTGAGAACTATTCACCTCAGTAAACACTGGTCAAGGGCCTAACTGCATCCAAAGTACTGTGGGAGACAATACAGGGTGGCCATTAAGAAAACGAATTCTGGAATCAGGCAGGCCTGGGTTTGTGTTCTGACTCTTTCACCTATTCCGTGTGTGACCTGAGAAAGCTATATAACCTGTCTGTGCCTCAGTTTCCTCATCTGTAAAAGGAAGGTAATAATAATACTGACCTTATAGGATTACTGTGAGACTAGTACTCAAAGCTCCTAGAATAATGCCCGATTTCTAGTAAGCACTTAATATCCGTTGGCTGTAATTATTATAATCTTGGTGCACCTCAAATTCCTCATCTACAAAGTGGACATAAGAACTATACGTACCTCACAGAGTTGCTGTGAGAGTTAAATGAAATCATGCAAGTATGGTGTTTTGTATAATATCTTACACATGGTAAGCGTGCAATAAATACTAGTCATTGTTATTCCTAGAAGCTTCCCCAAATTATTTTAAAAAGAAGGCACCTAGATCTAAATGACAGTCCAGGTAACAAAGAAACCCCTTCCTCGAGCAATTTCAGTGAAGGCCATTTTCCAACAATGCTCACTCTCACTTCCCTCCACTCTGGGTCCCAGTCATGTATAAAACACTCTGCTTTGTGTTGACTAAGCTCCACAGTGACATTCCAAGGAGTTCTGGTGTCCCTCCAAATATTCTAGGCTGCCCTTTTAACCTGATACTGATACCCTGTCCACTCTGCTGTTTAAGGGGCTATTTAAAAATTTGGCTTTGTAAAACAGGGAGCAAGGCAGAAGGCCTCCAAAGCTTTAGCAGTTGGCGTGGCAAGGAACAGAAAAGCAGCATTTTATAGTATCAAATACCAGAAGTAGCCCTCACAACCACTAACTTTGTAGTGCTCTTCCTTCACTGTGGTAAAGTGCTGAGCATGTTACATGCATTACATTACTGAAACCAAGGCCCTGTGACGTTCCAGTGTGTCCAAGGTGCTAGCTGGTGTGAGCACAGCTGTGGGCTCTAACCTATGCTTTGCTTCAAAGTCCAGGCATGCAAATCCTGGGCAACTCCCTGTGTTTCCAAGGCAACTCAGCCAACTCATCCAGAGGTAGCTAGCTTCCAATAACTGTGTAAGCTCACTCCCATCATTTGGTATGTTGGTAGGGCAATCAGTTCAATTTATTTTTATTTTTATTTTTTTGCCTTCTCTGATATTTGACCAACCACGACACCTAGTGGCCAGTGGAGCACAAACATAGGTTGCCTGAAAAGGCTGACGGACGGGTGGGTCCTTCAGCTATAGAACACGTTGCTGATGACCAGGAAAAACCTGATGGATCGTGTTCAAGGAGAAGAAACCAAGGCACAGAGAAATGAAGCAACTTGCCTAAAGTCAAAGCTAATGTAGAACTGTGTGGAAATACTGAACCTTAGCGTTAGAGCTCGTATTCTGACTCAGACTTGGCCTAAATTTGATCCTCAGCAAGGCACTTTCTTCAGTTATTCAACAAACATTGACTGGGCACCTCCTGAGTCAGGCACTGTGCCAGATGCCGGGGACGTGACAGTAAGCAAGGAGGACACATCTCGATCCTTGCAGTCAAATAGGAGGGGAAGATAAACAGAGAATCCACAATAACAACACCAGCCAATATGTATTAAGGACTCAGCTTCAAGAGTTTGATGTACACCAACTCGCTTCATCCTTGACTTGAAACAATCCTATAATGGGGGTGCGGTTATTATTCTTGCTCTGAAAATGTGCAGGAGAACATTTAAATTGTGGGTAACAAACAGGGCTCCTATGCCTTTCTAGGTCTAAGTTTCTGAAATAAAGTTGTGCTAGATACTGGAAGATTTCTAAGGCCTCTTTCCAGCTGTTTCCCTTCACTTCTAGGATTCTGGGATGAAGCTGGGATTAGACCTTGGTCGGTTTTCCTGACCTAGAGTCTAGTGTTCTCTCTCTATACGCTGTGCTGGTCAATATTTATGAAGAACAACTGGAAGTTACTGAATGCTCACTCTGCGCCACGCCCTGAATTTCTCAGTTCACGCAATCTTCTTAATAACCTATGAGACAGCTTTAAAATAGAAATAATACCTGAGAGAAAAATCATGCTCTAAAATAGTTTAAAAGATTCCCAAGATAAACAGAGAGGCTTCCAACCTCACTCAGCTGTAGCATCCTGAATCTCTGTTCTGTCTGATTTTGTTGAATGGTGGATTTAAACCTTATGTATTGGTGTCCTCAGGCTCTCATGATGGGAATGGATAATGGGTCCAGGCAAATGGTTCAATGATGAGTTACTGTCTAGGGAAACGGGGCATCTTGTTCAATAACAACATTGCTTTGGGGTAATTCTGGGTCCCTAGAAGTATCTACAAAGCCTGCAAGGTCAAGTGCAGGCCGACTTGGCTCTTGGTTTTATGATTCCAAATGAATAAAACACATTTCAGTTCAGCAGGGTATATCCGAGATCGGCAAACTCTCCAACGAGGAATTCCCGTTAACCCTTAGTCCCTTACCCTCCCTGAGGGTATGTGCACACCATCCGCTTTCTGTCGGGTGAGGGAGGAGACAGGGAGAGAGGCAGGGGCAATCAGGAAAACTCTCTCAGTGATCCTGCAAATGGGAAATGGGGACATTGAGTTTAATCAGGGCTCCATGACCCAGGAAAGCAACTCCTGCCACCTGCAGTCAGACCACTCCCTCCCACACCCGGGAAAGCAGACCCAGTGGGACCTGGAGCTTCCCGGTCCGGTAAGACTCTGGCCTCTGTTCAGGGCCTCCAGAATGACACTCCAGCGGGTCTTGGTGAGAACACACACTAGACACGCTGCAGTGTTTAGCCTGGAGTGCTCTGCTAGCTTTTCCAAATGGCAAAGCTCTCACTGAACTTGCTACGTCTAAAGATCGACACCTTCTCCTTTTGCCTGACCACCACCACCGCCGCCCCCAACTCAAGCCTGGCCACAGTAGGAACTGCCACATTTGCCCAGTACCTAGCACAAGACTGTAATCACTGACTTGTTCATCTGCCTACCCCATGGACTTGAAACATCTCTAACAGATGAAGTGGGGTGACTTAACCATCCTTGCGTACTCGGTACCTAGCTAGCGCAGCCTCTGGATTGAGGAGGTGCTGATTCCCAAAGAGCTGGAAAGGAAGGCAAGGAACTGTAAGGCTAGAAGAGGCTTAAGAGGTCATCTCATTTCTAATCCTGCCCAATATGGGATTTCCCTCAAAATACGTTAAAGAAAAACAAGAGAAAAGTTTAAAAGAGTATGTATTTATTACACATATACACTTCTACATGCATGCATACATATACGGCACCCTTCTACTGGAATGGGGTATGTGGTGGTAAAGACACACAGAGTAGTAAGATTCACTCAGATTTTTGAGCATTAGCGTTTATCTCTTTTTAAAGTTTTTTTTTCCCTAATTTTTCATGAAATACATGCAATTTAGTGAAAACTTTGTAAAATATAATTACAGTGAATAGAAGGTAAAAGTTAACGTGCTGTTACATTTCCTTCTAATACTTTCTCGGGCGTTTTTTGTTCTTCCTTTTTTAAAAAATCAAAAGAAACCTTGAGCAGATTGAGTTTTTAAGGTCGTCTAAATCAGACTCTGCTACACAACTTTATATTTTGCTCTGTTCTAGTGAAAGCATTTCCCTATGTGATTATAAAGTCTTTATAAGCATCATGTTTTAACTTTTATTTTGATATAAGTTCAGACTTAGAGAATAGTCACAAAGCACTCAGATTTGGGTTCCTCAAATGTAAACATTTTACTATATTTAACACCCTACCCTCCCAGGAGAGAGAGAGAGAAAGAGAGAGAGAGAGAATCAATATGAAGTTTTACTCCTAAATATTTCAGTGTATACGTCCTATGAATAAGAATAAGGAGTTCTCACATATAACCACACCAATTAGTCAAATCAGGAAATTAACTCTGATATCTTACTATTATCTGATCTACAACCTTATTCAGATTTTGGTGATTATCCCAATAATGTCCTTTACGGGAAAAGAAAATACAAAATTATACACCATGTTCAACTGTCATGTCTCTTTAGTCTTCTTGACTCTGGGATGCTTCCTGAGTATGTCTTGGTTTTGAACGTTATTGATATTTAAGAGTAAGTGCTGGTTATTTTGTAGAATGTCCTTCAATTTGGATTTGCACACGTTTCTTCCTGATTTGATGCAGGTTATGCACTTTTGGTAGGGATACCACGGAAATAAATATGCATCACTTTTTTTTTTTTTTTTTTTGTTAGAGAAGGCTACCCTTCTCCTCTGTCTGTCCTGGTCAGCAGAGTCTAAACTTCAGTGTGTTGTAATCTGTGAATAATAATGAAAGCCTGAAAATGCTCTGAAATTAGAGGGAACTTAGATACCATCCTGATGTTGCTCAGCATTGCAATTACCTGACTTCGAGGGACCATTAATGAATGAGACTGTCTCAACGTTAGATTAATGGTCACTTTCAACACTGGAAAGGGGACAGATGTCCAAGAAGACAGAAAGGTACTAACAGCTGTGTGTATATGCGTGTGTGTTCTCCTTCAATAACCGGGGTGGTGGCTATGGCCACAAGCAAGGAAGATGGGTGTTCACGCAAAAACAATCAACCTGCTCGTGCTTTGGAGTTACTCTGGTCTAGCAGAAACTGCAGCTCCTCAGGCCTCACTATCACCTCTGGACTTCGTCAGAGTGATCAAGTAGCAAGAACACAGAGGAATCCGCCAGGAACTAGACCTGGGAAAAATATATCCATCTTTCTCCAAACAAAGCCTGTTTGGTATTTCAGGCAATTGGTTTCCATACACTTGGGTCAAAAAGCAACAGATTATATTGTCAAAAAATTATTTCCTTGCATGAGATGAAAAATTAGACAAAATATATAAGAATATATAAAAATTAAAGTAGACAAAATATGTAAGAATATTATCAATAGTCATTAGATGCTCCTGTCAAGTATTGAAAAAATAACTTATAATAATCTATAAAATGCATGCACACTCTTTTCTTTTCACATCCTTCTGAGGGAAACAGCCCTCAGTAGGCGATTAAGCTGATGCATGAGTCACGATCTCTTAACAAAGCCATGCTATCAAATACTGAAGTACAGTTCAGCGTTTCTAAGAGCAGAGAAAGAAAAAAACATTAAAATTATTACTAATATAAACACTATGATTGTATACTGCACTTGAGGGATGAAGATCTAGAACAATGAAGATGATAAACATATTTACCCAGAGACAAAAGATGGTAGAGAAGATTTTTATTATAAAGGCTTTATTTATAAAGGGAACACATTAGAAGCTAAGTAATTGGGTCAGATTTGGTAATTAAAAGCAGCTGAATAATTAACAAAGGCTTAACAAAGGTGTCAGAATAAGATCATATTTTAACAGAAGATGAAATAATACATAGAAAGGTTTTTATACTTCAACCCTTATCCTTCTGCCTGTTTTGCATTTTTCTTTTAAAAATACACAAAAAGTATAGGAAGCAGTAGTGAAATAACTACTACCTAGTTAGCCTGTGACTGAATCTGGCAGTTCTTAGTAGCAGGTGTAAATGAAATGATGCAAATAAACGAGCAGGACTAAATCAAAAAGATTTCAATGTGGGTGACATAACTAAAGCCTATAATTTAGGATCTCTAATACATATCCAGTTTGTGGTTGAAAATTCCTGCTTTCTAGTGGGCTTTATGTCTGTCACAACCCCAAGGAGTGAGAGGAAACTCAAGACTAACAATGATTTGTTGTAACTAGAAGTAGTGGTGAAAATCTGGCCAAAAAAAAGCCCACTATAAATGTAACAGCTGTGAGCCTTAAGCCTGGTGGCATTTAAACCATTTTACTCTTTATAGCTATAAGAGTATTCAACCCCAAGTTTACAATAACATCTCAAGGCAAAAACTCAAACAAAACAAAGCATGTGCACGCGCGTGCACACACACACACACACACACACACACACCATAAACAATGCCCTCCTAGACAAGCCCCTTTCAAAGTCCCACCTAATTACAGGCTGACAATCTTTCCAGATTATCAATCGGAACAATACAAATGCCCTTGAGGGCTCATTTTAAACAATTCTCTGGTCCTCCTCTAGGGGGCGAAGTTGGCTCGCATTTCACTGAAAGGGGAAGCTATTTTCCAACCCTGATTTTCGCACAGTGCTAGAAAGATATTCACAGACAAAGGGGCCTTTCCGCGCTCCTGTTTCTTCTCAATGCATTTCACTTGGGCTGAGGAGCAAAGCAGCCCAGCCCTTCGGCACAGTAAGAGGGAGGGAATGTGATGACGGCTGAGCGTAAGCAGGGCTTAATCAGCACAGCCCTGAAGGCTGGCCAGCTCATTCTCCTCAAACTCGAGATCACAGCTATGGTTTTGCCAAAGATGATACACTTTCAAGAATATACGCTGGTGTTTTTTTGTTTTGTTTTTTTCCAGGAGAATTTTCCACTGGGGAAATTCTGAAGCCAGGTGAAGCCTCACACCGGGCTCCCTCCCACCCGGTCTCCTCTGTAGGGCCTCCCTCTGAGAAACCACAAAAGCCGCTGGAGGTCTGAGTGCCTGCCCTCCCTTCCTGCACAAACGGGGCCCTTTCTACCCCGAGGATGGCATCTGGTGGTCAGGAAGGTGCCTGGGCAGCAGTTCCTCGCTGGGCCTCGCTTCCCCCTCACGGAAAGGGTTAGGTGTCCTCTTAGGGAATGCAGGTCTAGCTACAGAAGGGGCATACACAGGCAATGCCTATTCCCAAGGGAGAATCAAATGTGAGTTTCAGCACCCTGGCAACCATACAACAAGGCAGAAGGCTCAGAGTGTGTGTCCCTGGCCCATGGATAGATCCAGTTTTTGTGGGTTCTTATACAATGTTGGGGGTCCTCTTTAGAAAAATCATACAAAATTAGGAATACCACATTAGCTGCAGGGCACTGAAACGGGATGTTGCCAGTGAAAGATCCTGAAACTTAGGGCTGTTTAACTGCTGGGCCATGCAGTTATCTTGTCCACCCTGCCACCACTGGACTCTCCCCTGCAGTAAAACCCCATGTCAAGTGTGCTGGCTGTGGGTCTCTTCTTGGCCTCTTGAACATGGTGCCATCTCTAATGAGGCTGGTACAGGTTCAGCACAACAGGGCCTGAGCTCCTCCTGCTTAGGACTGTCCATTGCCTGGAGACAGATGCCGAGGCGGAGCTATTGAAAGAAACACTTACACTGCCCTGTGAAAGGGAACAGACTCCTCTGCCATGGGTCAGCTCTCCACACCTACCTGACCAAGCCTCAGTCACCAGTTTGGGTCATCTCACTAGTTCACACTCTGCCTCCTCCTCCTCCTCCTCCTTTTCCACCCATGGGAAGGTTATGCAACCCCCCTTCCAGACCTCCTTGGGCTGCACAAAGGTGCCAACTATACTAGTCTTTACTGAAAGAGAGCAAAATAAAGTGACCTGAATTGAGAGCATTTAGCTAAACATAGTTTGTTTGCATATTTTCAGTCCTTATAAAAATAATACACAATTTTCTCCTTATCTGATGGCAATATCACTTACCTAAATCTTAACAATAAAATGAGGCAAGGCCGAAAAAAATGGAAAGTTAAGTTTAGTTAATGTAGCTTGTTTTCACATGTGCTACAGTTTGGAATTTATACAAACCAGATATAAATTTTCTTCTTTTTGAACAAAACAGAACAACTTCTTACATATAGAAGTGTCTTCATAAAAGCCATTTATCGCAAAAAAAGTGTTCTGCAAATTTGATTTAAAAACTTTTTTTGGAGATGGGCTCTTGCTACATTGCGGAGGCTGGACTCAAACTCCTGGGCTCAAGGGAATCCTTGGCTTCAGCCTACCAAAGAGCTGGGACTACAGGCACACGCCACCGTGCTTGGTCTTCTGCAAATTCTTATTTGTAAAATGGAGTGTGCTGGGAAAATAATAGCCACCATTATTTGCATCCTGTGAACCACATGTAGTCTAAACATTTCATACAGACTATTTCACTTCATCACCTCAATAACCCTATGCAGTATTATCCCTATTTTATTGATGCGGACATTGAGGCTTTAAGAGGTAAGCGACTCGTCCAAGGTTACAAAGGTATTTCGTATAGATTTGAGGCTGGGCAGGTTGAGCCTTATTCTTAGTCCCTGTGCCATGCTGCCTCTGCAGCCAAAAATCACTTTCGAAACTATAAAGAACTAGTGAGTTTCACAAGATAGTTATTTTTTAAAAGCAGATTATTGCACATATTTAGATTTTTTCCCCAAATTCTTATTTGATTAAAAAAAAAAACAAAAAACAGGCTGAGGAACGGGGCTACCTTTTTCCAAGGCTTTAAAAGTTTTTAGAAATCATCCTAATAGTTAAGTGCAAACAAGGTAACAGCTACCATTTATTGAACACGCACTGTGTGATGAGCCACTGGCTAAGTTCACTACGCGCACTGTTCCCTTTAATATAGCTATCTGTGAGGCAAATGACATGACGCCCATTCAACACATGAGGAAACTGGGACTCAGAAAGCTTAACTGTAACCACTACGTTCAAAGTGTCTCAATAGCTAAGGAAAGTTCGAACTCTAGTCTATCTGCCCACACTAAGCCACTTCCCTACTATAAAATGTATACAAATAAAAAGTATGCTTTAGCTAAGAGCCTGTTCGTTATTTCAAATATATATCTAGATCTTTGAATGGCCAGTGGAGATCACTACATGCTTTCAGGCCAAGAGAAGATTGGTGAGCAGTCCCAGGGGAGCTGAGTTCTGCCATCTGAGTTCTGTCTCTAATATCACCTCACATGATGGGTCTGGGGGAGGAAAGGAGGGAACTGTATCTTGCCATCTTTGTAAGCAGCCAGTAAAAATGAGGACATAAATCAGGTCCACATCTGGATATAGAACGTTCAGTCTTGCCAAGAGACTAGTACATGATAGAACTACCCAAAATGCATTTAATACATTCTTAGGCCACTGCACCCAGAGAGACTCCAACTTTAGCTGACCCAAGCATCTTCCCAGCATGTGTCACTTGTTCATTTGAGACGCTGGCTTCACCACGGGTTGGGGGGCCTACACTCAGTGAGTGACCTAATTGTTACAGGACCCAACATCACAGTGGTCCAACCGCACATGAAAAAGGAGGGCACGTTGGCAGACAGGCTGAGTTCACAGTGCTGGCGCCAGAGAAGGCAGAAAAATATGCTGACTCCAAATGTCACACGAGCATGAAAGAAAACCTACATAAGTGAGGGTGGGTCTTTGGAGGGAGGTAGGATACATTCTGCAAGGCTTGAATTTGCACAGTTCATGAACTCTGCATGGAGCCCTGATCAAAATGCTTCCACGAAGCACAGCAAATACGTTCTCAGATCAAGAGAAACTACGTTAGGGTCACGAGCGTGAGAAATGGCATGAGCACCGTTTCCAAACACTAGCTTTCTGCTGGAGTTACACAGGTGCACGCTGGTATGCAGGTAGAGGAAACCCACCCAGATACACAGGTCGAAAGTTTCCCTGTGGGCTTAGAGAACAGGGTGTCTAAGCTTCGCTTTGGAATCTCTGAGGCCCAGGCAAGAATTCCAATTTTCCCAAACATTTCCCACTTTTCTAATGTCCGATTCTCCTAGACAAGGCACGCGCACACACTCAAACTCACACTCACTCTCACGCTCTCTCTCTCTCCCTCTCCTGAGATCCCATTAGAGAGAAAAGACGTCACGGGAAGCTAGGTTTGGCCACGCGCACACACACTCACACTCTCTCTCTCTCTCTCCTGAGATCCCATTAGAGAGAAAGGACGTCACGGGAAGCTAGGTTTGGCTTGGAGGGAGCAGCATTTTCCAACACTCCAACTTAGCTGAAAATCTGAATGGGATGATATGGGAGGGGAGATGGAGGTAGGAAGCTCCTCACCAGATGAAGGACCACTTTTAGCGTGTTAAAAGAAGGGAAGTGTCTCACACTGGGTCTGAGGTTAAGATGCTAAAGTGAAAGTTTCCACCACCTCAAGACGTAACAGATGGGAAATTCCAAAGCAAGGGATCTGATCATTATGTGGAAATTTCTAAGAAGATGGCTCTAAGACCCAGAAGGAGGACACAAACCGGTCAGGGCAGTGGAAAGCAATGGAGGGTTCTGTGAGTCAGATTGTTTGGTAATGCTCTGATTCCTACGGTTTCCAAGGTGGGTGGAGTGGAGAGGGTTCAGCCTTTCTTCTCCAGCCCAGAGAAAAGGGTTTCAAAAGCTGTATGTGCTGAGTTTGATATGCATCTCCTAGAGTTCCCAGGTTGGTATGTGACATCTGCCTTAGGAACCAAAATGTGAGAGGGGGCTGACGCTGGCTAAGCCAGCAGGGTGGATGCCACATCAGAAAGTGAGTACTGTCCCCTTGCCCCATGGCGGAGGGGAGGGTGAAAGGAATACGAACCCTGGACACCGGGTGGCAGCCTGGGTCTGTTCACAACAGGTTCTCCCAGAGAGGGCTTTGGCCTGAGAGTGAGAGGACCCCAAAGAGAGTCCGACTGGAAACCAGAAGGTGCTGAGGGATGGCAACAGCGGCAGGAGGAGAGAACCACCCAAATCCCGGGGGCCCAGAGCAAGGCCCCTCAGAGGAGTCCTGGAGAAGGCCGTGGAGGCAGCCAGGAGAGAAAAAAGTCCCCTTTCCCTGTCTGCCAGGCTCAGATAACTCAGCACCAGGTGTGACAGTTGCAGTCAGGTAACGACGTGCTGCACGCTCCCCCTGACCCCACAACCTGGAGAGACCTGAGCAGCGGGCAGCTGGAGGCCGCTGGAGGGGAAGTGGCCCTTGGTGGCTGGATGGAGGGAAGTCCTCCCTCGGAATGAATACTGACTGTTTATAGCCCAAAGAGGGCATTTCGAATTTCCAAAATGAACCTGTGTGCATGTGTGTGTGCGTGCTGAGAGACAGTGAGTGAGAGACAGAGAGAGAGAGAGGCAAGCTGACTTCAAGTGGCCTTAGAACTTGTCATTACCAGAAAAGTAACCAGAAAAGTCATGGGCCTGATCAAGTTATTATCAGGAAATAGGGTACAACACACCTCCCTGAATAAACTTTAAATGAACAGTGGGAGACAAGAATGAAGCGGAGTCTTAACTATGACTCGTGAGTCACATTGTACAATATACTAGTTAACCTTTGCTGAGTCCTGACTAAGCGCCAGGCACTGGGCCATGGACTTCACAGACACTACCTCATTCAGTCCCTCTAACAACTCCTTGAGCGGATATTTGACAGATAAGAAAACTGTGGCTCAGAGAAGTTAGGCAACTTGCCCAGGGTCACGCAAGTAAATAAGTAAAGTAGTAGGAACCTGTATTCAACCTCAAGCCTGACATCTATCTGTGAGCTCTTGTATTGTCCCAGATGAGTGGTTTTCAGCAAAACATCTGTGATTGAAGCAGGAAAGGGACTTGGGTCCTACCCATCCTTCCTCCTCGGGAGTCCCTGAGCTAGAAAACCAAACAGCAGAGTCTGAAAGCCACTGACTGACAAGCATGATCTCATGGGTCCTGTACAACACTCTGATTTTATGATGCTATCATCTGTGGGCGGGAAGGTGGAGAGAGGTGGACCCACCACAGCAGACATAGGGGAGAGGAAAAACTCAGAATTTGTATCCAGTGTTCCAGGAGAGGCAGCTGGAGGGAGCTGGTTCCAGCAGGTGGATCTGAGGTTCACAGAATTATAATCATGTGTATAAATATAGAGTTCAGAGAATGCATGTAAAGCACTTAGCACAGAGCCTGGCATTAGGTAAATGGCAACTATGATTGTGGAAAGTTTACATATGTGCCTAAAAACCTCAACATATAATTTAATGCAACATGCTCAGCCACTGATGTCACTGTCTCCGTTCCATAAGGAGCTATGTTTATCATGGACACTACACTTTACTAATTGAGCCAAGACAAGAAAGGAATGTGTAAGATTAAGCTAGCCAAGTCTAAAACAATTAGAGTAAGTCTGAAGCAATGGTTTTTAAGCAAGGGGGGCCCAGGGAAGGGGGCAGGCATGGAGTCCTGTGACATAATGATGGAAAACATAATCCTTTCTCCAATAAAAAAAAAGTGCATATGTACAATTTTGCAAATCATGACAGAAGGTTCACAGATCTGTTGAAGTCTGTTCATAGTCTCCAGATTAAGAACTATTCCTGTAGATCCTGGGGATTCAACATGAGGCCCTCAGGCCAAGAGCTGCCCACCAGATCCCAAAGTGGTGCTACCCATCCTTGTCCTCTCCACATGTTCCTTATTGGTAGTCTGGATCATGACACCAAACCTGAAGTAGGTAGTCAATGTAACTGTGCAGAATCTAATTTCCAACCTTTCAAGTTCAATAGACTCCAAATGAAGAATGCCTAAACTAGTGGACTCTGGTACCTAGAAAATTCATCTGCTTGGCATTCTCATTCTTTCCTTCCTTCCTTCTGGTAGCAACACCCCTCCTTTTTATTATATTTTAATTTTTAAAATTTATTACATAATGTGGGGAGTCTTCCAGGGAAAACAGGAAACCTGCTAGACAAATTCTAAAAGAGCTGTAACACTACCCCTCCTATTTCCATGGGGAACCCACTCTGTGTAATTCTGGTGGGCTTTACCCTCTCTCATGGGACACATGAACAGGCCTTGGCCAAAGTGACATTGCTTATTGTCTACTGCCTATTTCTGGCCATGCTGATTCAGGCAGGCAATCCAGTCTGGGTTGGTCAAGGTCCTTCCTTGGTACTACTGCTAGAAGTATGGCAAGAGGCACCCATAGCTGTGAGAATGACAGAAACCCAGTACTGATAGCTACCTCTGCCACCATGGTGAGGGACAGCATGTCTGAGAATGAAGCTGACAGCGCTAAGCAAAGTCAAGACAGAGTGAAAGATAATGGCCTGATGATATCTTTGGAACTCCTGAATACGGCTGTGCCTGAAGCCCTTACTAGCACGGCCATCCTAATCATATAAGTCAAGAGACTAGTTTAAATTATATTTCTGTTGCTTGCAACCAAAATACTCCTAATAAACTTGATCCAAAGCAAAACAAAGTCCCAAAGGAAATTCCCCTTCATGGGTAGTCCTTGTGGAATTCTGGGCTCCTCTCTGACAATGATCCTGAATGAATTAAAACTTTTTCTTCCTATGACATTCTTGCAAAAAAGTCTAGGCTTAACATTATTCCCTATCATTCTCTGCACCAATGGTTCATCTTACCAGTGCTGCCATTCTCCCCACCCGTGATCCTGCACTCCTGCTCACCTTCCCTATACTATCGGATACTTCCTCTTGTAATAAATATTAAGGTTACTCATTAGAAGAGGAGGGACCCAGAAATGGACAACGGTGGCCTAGTTTATAGTTCGCTACCATCAAATACTTGGAGTCAAGTCTCATGAGCCTCTCAAACTGCCCCCAGAAGGCACTGAATGTTCCAGTATAAGAAATGAACCTAGAACCACGGGGCTCAAAAGAGAAGGAGAGAGACATGGAGCAAGGGAAGAGGATCATGCAGGGTCAGTGTAAATTCTGTGTATCAAAAGCCACAACACAGACTGAGTCACAGTGTAGAATGACTTGAGAGTTGAGAGAAATAACATCCACAGAGCACTATCAGGAAGTTGTTTGTTTTTCTTTTAGAACAGGGATGGTAAGTAGATTTCAACTCATGTGCCCAATCTGGTCCACAGCTAAAGTGCCAAGGCTCAGCATCAAGACGGCCGTGAGAATCTGAAGTCCATTACCAGGTGGGGAGGGGAGGAGGGCTGAGAATATACGTATTTGTTATTTCAGCTGAAACAATTACATTTCATCCTCGGACTAAGCAAGACCAACAGAGAAATGCACACCTGAACCTAGAAGGGTTCTCTTGGACTGCACTCAGCTGTCACATCATTCACCTGCACCGAGGCCGTCCTCATTGTTTTACCTACAGGGATGCTGTCGGCCACTCTTGCGGCATTCTCTTTACGAGTACTCTGAGGACATTTCTCTGAGCCTCGAATCATGATCAACCTTGCTTCTTCTGAGTAACTGGCGTGCTTTTATCTTCCAGCCACCGTGAGTCGTTAACGGAGCATGTTTTCCTTCTGGTACTGACTGCTCAGAAGCTCAGAGGTAAGTCTGTGGGAACTGCCAGCAAATGAATAGCCTCTCTCCCATGAACCGGGGCCTTATTTTATCTCGGACTTCACCCCACTTTCCCTTCTCCACAGATTTCCTCCCTTACTTATTTTTCTTAATCGCATTATATTACACCTATGTTTAAAGGCCATCTCAAAAATCTTTGAAGACAGGTACATACATCAGATCAACAGTAATCAACATAAGAGGAAACAAACCAGATGGTGATTGGAGGAAAGTTTTACAAATGCTGCCATGCAGTGGCAGCCACAGGGTATGGCCGTGAACCAGGAATAGCCCTGGGCCAACGCGTCAAGTCAGCAAATATCTCCTTCTCCCCACCCTGCATCCTGTGTTCCTGCTCACCTTCCCTACGCTCCACCTCCCATGGGCAGCCAGTGCCCCGGGCCATTCCTGAGCATCCACACCTGCTCTCTCTTTAGTACTACTGGTTGCTCTCCCTCCCTCAACTCCCCCCACCAGATCAAAATGCCTCCCTCCTCTCTCTAGAACCTTGGGCTTGACTGCATGTGGTCAACAGGTGATAACAGCGTAGCGTCTTTTCTCTTTCAAGGACAGGTACATTTTAACCAGGCATTTTGAAGAGGAAAAGAAACCCATAGAAGTAATTCACTAATGGTGGAATATACTACAAAAGTAGTACAAAAGCAATTGAAAAGGAGATTTTTTCTTGTAAATCTCAAGTAATTCTGTGTAAGGCAGCACAGTACCTGGCATACAGTGCTCAATACACAGTAGCTACTCATTATTACTACTGTTGCTGTGATTGTTAATCCCACCACTACCACTTGATCACTCACTGTCTATTCCTTTCACCTCTACCACGCGGGCTACTGCCCTTTTCAGAACACTGGCAGACTGGAGATCCACAATCAATTAATCCATTTTAATCATATTTATGATTTATAATGTATTTTTACATACATTGTCCTTTTTTGATCTTCCTAGCAGTCGTCCAGTTAAACATTCTTCCCATTTTATAGATGGGCAAACTGAGGCTCAGGGAGATTGAGTTAGTAAGGTTCCACAGCCAGGCTCAAACTCAGGTATTGTATAAATTTCTTGTTCTTCCCACAACAAGTGGTTGCCAACTATAGTGCAATCACATCAGAATCATCAGAATTTTGAATGTCATGAAGATATTGTAAAAGCAAAAAAATAAAGAATCATCTGGGTGCTTTAAGGTTCCTGGGGTCTACCCCAGACCTAATGAATACAGATGGCCCAGTGGAAGGGACTGTATGAGTTTGTATTTCAACAGGTACCTTGTGTGATTCTGATGAGCTGCTGGTGGATGGACAAGTCCAATGCCCATGCTTCTTCTTGGTTGATTAAGTACCTGCTGTACCCTCAGCCCTGTGCTAAGTACTGCAAGGCAGGCATATGTCGCCTTTAGCTGTCAAAGAGCTAAGTGAGTAGGAAGCTGGGAAGTGATAGGAGCTAGGAGGTAAGACTAAACAAGTGAAAAAGAGTGAGCCAAAGAAGGCACTGTTTGGCGTTGAAGGAAGTCAGAGTAGGCGAGATCACAGATGGCAGGAATAGAAAGGAAGGCCCTGTCATGGAGAAGGGAAAGTTCCAGTAGGTCTTGCAAAATGGGAAGCATTTCCAGGTAGAGAAGGGGTAAGTGGAATGAAATATCCTCAAGAGAGATACTGAATAGATTGTCTGGCAAGAATAAAGGGAACAGCAGGACTTGAACAAGAGAAAGTGGGGCCAGAAAATGAGCAGAGAAGCCAGAGAGGAGCCTAGGCTGGTGTGGGGGTGGCAGGTAGGGAGGGAGGTGGTTTCTGAGGAGTAACGTCCTGAAAGATAAACTGAAGAATGACTAGTGGGGTGGTGCGGTGTAGAATGAAGGGAGGGCTGGAGGGCAGAAAACCTGGTATTGGCAAGACCGCCTAGGAACTTGTTGAACTGACTGAGATGCCAGACGGCTAGAAGTGAGACTAAGATTTGACAGTGCTGGCAGTCAGAATGGGGTGAAGGGATGGGACTATGAGATGGGAATCTAAGTCCTCTCACACTCCATGCTCTTCTCATTCACCACAGCTGTTTCCATGTGCCCAATAAACACTATGGTAGATTGCCAAAATGGCTACATTTCTTCCCCTCCCTGTATCCATGCTCCTTGAAATGGGACCCTGCAGCTCCTCTGTCATGTATTTCTTGAATCCAGGCTAACCATATAGCTTGCTTTAACAATCAGAATGTACTGGAAGCAATGTGGTGTGAATTCTGAGTCTCACTGTCAAGACGCTTCTGCTCTCTCCTGGAACCCTGCCCAGTCACCATGTGAACAAACTTGGGGTAACTTGCAGGATGATGAGATACATGGCTTAGTCATCATTATCACTCCACCTGACAGCCAGTGACCCCCAGAAACGAAGCCTAGCAGCCACCTGTAGACACATGAATAGTCCCAGGTGAAAGGAGAAGGATCACGTAGCTGAGCCTAGCCCAAATCACCAACCCACAGAATGGCGAGATAAACAAAGCATTGTTATTTTGAGCCAGTACATTTTGACTCAAAATGCTGAAAGTACATTTTGACTCAAAATGCTGGCAGTAAATTTTGGGTTGGTTTGTTACGCAGCATAAGATAACTGATACACACTGCAAGTAACTGTATAGCCATAATATTAGGGAGTGATGCTATATGAAGCCCCAGAAGCTTTCTCACTTTTAAAAAGTACATTATTTTCCCAGCTCTTAAGGAAGTTTTCTACCATGGAAGAACTATCACCTCACAACAATCACATTTAGGTGAGATGAGAGAGGAGAGAAAAAAAATAGAGCAATAATAAAGAGTAGAGCCCCAGTATGTTTTATGTTGTAGCTGTGAGCCAATTTTCACTACAACACACTACAAGGAACTGTCTGAATTCCCTGGCTGAAATAACACTCTGTTGTTTTGGATACTCCCATCAACAGGGGCCTGGAAATAGTTTCATTACCCAAAAAAGTTTTTATTTTAATAGTATTTGGCATGTAATCATGGATCTTTATCCTGCCCATGGTCTTACAAAGAAACATGGGTTGCTCTGTTTTTTTAAGGCATGGAAACATCATAAATTATAGAGATTAAAGAAAACTACAAATAAATAGACATCTCATCATAGCACTGGTATGGAAGCATCTAACTTAGAAGTGTATCATCTCAAAAATAAAGTCAAACAGTCACTTTGTTTAAGAAATGAAGAACTTACCAGTAAGACTTCGTGTGGTCCGATGTTTTCAGGTTTTAAGTGGAATGAATCTGAAATAGAATTAAATAAACATTCCATAAGTAAATCACATTTGGAAAGGGTGTGCTTTCGATCCCAAGTGACTGCCATAACGTTGAGCATTTATCCATGTAGTTAAAGATGAAAAAAGCTTTTTCTGGCTCCTGATGGAAGAGGGAACATTTTCGCCAACACAGTTTAACTTCCTGAATAGAGAGAGCACGCTCTCATCTACTTCGGGGAGTGCTCAAAGTCTGGCGCCAGTGTAACTATAAATGGTAGTGTTTTTTCCAAACCTCTCCAAGTCAGGGGAAGCCTCTCTAGCCGTTGCCCTTGCCTTGGTCTCAATCTCTTTATGCCAGGACCCAGCCACGGCCCCCTCTAAGACACCACCTAAAACACTGGTGGTCCGACATAACTTGCAGGGCAGAGGAGGAGTGTTTGAGACTTTCTAATGGTGGCTTTCTGATCATATACATAAACACAGATTTTTGTCTTAATTGATAATAATGAGCCTAAGGCAGTGTTGTTCAATAGAAATATAACCCAAGCCACATGCTATTAAAACATAATATTAAATATATTTAATAATTAGATTAACAATATATAATTATGTATCACATTATATATTAATTATAACTATACATAATTATAATAAAATACATTTAATCGTAATATTAAATGTTCTAGTAGCCACATTTAAAATGCAAAAAAGAAATTAATTTTAATATTTAATTAACCTAATTCATCTAGAATATTATTGTTAACACATAATACAGAAATCATTAACAAGATATTTTACTTTTTTTAGACTAAATCTTCAAGATTCAGTACATCTCAACTTGAGCTAGCCACATTTCAAGTAGTCCATGGCCACACATGGCTACTGGCTACCATACTAGACAGCACAGGTCTAGGGAACCTATTCTTGGCCTTCAGGTATTGGTAAGGCTTCAAGAAGTCTGACGCATATGAAGATCTTATTCACCTATTTTCCTTCTCTCAGTCATCTATCATTACTCCCATTTCATGATGCCATTTTAACAGAAATCAGACATAATGACAGCAAATACTTATATATAGCACTTACTATGTGCCAGGGACCGTTCTTGGCATGCCCCTATCTTACCTCAATTAAACGTCACAATAACTTTATGAGGTGAATATATTATTCTCACTTTGTAATGAGGCAACTGAGGCACAGTGGGGTTACCTTATTTACACAAGACTGTGAGACGGTGGCAGGGATGGGATTCAAATCTAAGTTGTTTGCCTCCAGAGTCCATGCTTTTACCCACTACCCTCTCAATTAAATTTGAACAGCTCAAAATAAGATAATTACTTTCAGTTTTAATTATAACCATCAAATGATCCAAGTCTGCTCTCATGATAACACGGCTAGATGATAGCAGTGATGGCAGATGGAGCAGTTATTGGACGCACCAGCAAATTAAATTTAAAACCATTCGGGATCCGAGCACAAAAACCACAGCAGGTGGGGTCGAAAAGGCTGCACCGGGTCTGGAGGTTTGTCTGGATGACCAAGGTGGTGGTGGTTGGGGAGGTGAATGTGAGGTCCATGGAAAATCTTCTTTTGGTGATTTTTCTGAGGGAAGGGCCTAATGCTTTCATCAGATGCTGAAAGATTTCTCAAATGGGTCTTTTAGATACATATCCCTATATCTGTCTCAGCAGGGGTAGGGAGTTGGAAAGAATCAAGTGAAAGAATTAAGAAAACACATCCTTTTCACTTTATTAATCCACAGGCCCCCAAAGAATCACACTCGGTGAGCAAAATCAGACCCCTGCATGCGAGCTTTCTGCCAAATCACAGAGACGGAGGCTGGTCAGTGACACTGTAGGGCTGAGGCCACTCCAAGTGCTGCCACCCAGTCTCCCATGGAGAGCCCTGAACCTGCTGAAGGATTTAGGTTTTAGGATCAAGGCCAAGCTCCTCAGACTACTCTAAACAGCCCCTGTGGCCTCATGCCTGGGCTCTCCCTCAGGTGCCTCACTGGCAGGTCCCAAAATGCACACCCTCCCCCCTTCACTCCTCTATGCCTTTGTGGATTCTGTTCTTTCTGCCCAACATGTCCTTTCCCTACAGTATCCGTGGGTCTTCACATCTCAGTTCAAAAGTCCCCACCTCTGGGACGCCTGTGCGAACACCCTCAACTGGCTCAGCAACCACTTCTCTGCAGCAGTGGCAGTAAGGGAGAATTCATTCAATTCAAATGGCAATTACACGCTACTATGTGTATGTGTCCCTGAAGGAGGGGATGCGTTCTGAGACACGAACTGTTAGGGGATTTCATCGTGTGAATCCGCAGGGTGTACTTACACAAACCTAGAGGACACGGCCCACCACACAGCTAGGCTGCATGGTGGAGCCTCTTGTGTCTAGGCTATAAACCTGGACAGCATGGGGCTGTTGTGAATACCGTAGGCAACTACAACACAATGGTAAGTATTTGTGTATCTGAACATAGAAAAGGTATAGTACAAACATGGTATTATCATCTTTAAAGTAGGTTGTTTTGTTTAAAAAACATTCAGTCAGTACCAATGGTATTGTAGTCTTATGGGACCACTGCCACAGATGCAGCATATAGTTGACTGAAATTTCGTTATACGCACATGACTGCACTATTGGTAATATTAAAAGCTGGTTTTGTATGTGCTAGGCACTGTTCAAGTGCTTTACATGCTCCTTTAATCCCCTTAGTAATCCTATGAGGAAGGTTCTTTCATTATTCCATTCAGCGGGACAGCAAACTGAGGCACAGAGGTTAAGCCAGTAGCCTAAGGTTACATGGCTTGTAAGAGGCAGAGCCAAATTGTAAACCCGGACAACTTGGTTCTAGATCGCACACTCCATGCCTGCTCCAACTAGCGTCCACTTCCCTCTGCTCTCATTGCCCTTGACTTACTTTACTCTGGTATCTCCCGTATTTTAGATTTCCATTTATTGGTTTCTCTCCCCACGTTTGCAGAATCCCTGAAGGTTAATAATATGTCTAGTTCATTTTTGTCTCTCCAGGACCTAGTAAGGTGCTTGGTATATGGTAGATACTCAATAAAGACACACACAGGAAAACACTGGAATAGCACTGAAAGGATAGGAGCCAAGGCTATCAACCCAGGCCTGATAAAAACGCACCAGGATAAAGAATCTTCAAATACACACTTTAACAAAGCAAGTTTTGACTTCATCTTTTAAATCCAGCCAGTTCCAAGGAGATGGTCACTTCCTAGGCCTGTTCAATACCAGAGGGAGGAGAAGCAACTCGGAGCTTGGCAGACTTGCTCACACCTCCAGGTTCATCAGTTTTACTTGACTTTACATGTAGAACTAAGTAATAACATGCTTAAGCAATAGCATACCCAATGTCTTGGCTGGCCATTATCAAGGACTGCCAGAAAAGACACACGCTGAAAAATCTCCTTTGGCTGCCTGGACATGGCTTGCATATTCCTACCCTGGAGTTCCAGGATATATTTCTTTCCATTACTATCTAAACTCCCCTCAGATGGCTATGGAATTTGAACTTGTAGAAGAATACTTTCCTCTAACAGTGAGAAAGGCAGAAAGTCTTAAGATCTAGAACATACACAGATCTCTAGGAAGAGAAGGAGCTCTCTATAGCCTGGTCAGAGACTGCACCAGGACTGTGGCCCAGCCTACCCGCTCGCAGATAAATGCAGTCAGCCATAACATCCACACTTTATACTGCATCTAGAATGGAAAAGAATCCACCACCTTCCCATGTACATGGATGGATGTCAGCATCACTTGTTATTAACAACCAAACCATAAATCTGTATTCTGACTCTTGCCATATCATCTCCTTACATGATGAAGAAATAATGGCATTAATTTAGTTATTATTGAGAGGTATACTGAATGTAAATCATGTGCCAGGGATGGCTGTAGGTGCTGGAGATGCAGTGGTGAATAAGTATATTACATTCTTGACTTGAGGCCTTTACATTGTAATGGGGGACAGCAAACAAACACGTATACAAATAAGTAAATAAGATTTTAAACAATAAGTTCTACAATTTTTTTCATACATGCAAGGAGTGAAGTGACCTAATGAAGAGTTTAACAAGGTCTCTTCAGCAGCTGTAGGGAGGAGTATTGAAGAGGCAATAGTGAACAAATGGTGACCAAGTATGAGGTCATTTGATTGTTCAGGTGAGATGGTACCTCAGATGGAGAGAAGTAGATGATTTCAGTATAGGTTCTGCAGGTAAAACAATTAAGACTTGCTGATGAAGTGGATACAGGGGGTCAAGCAACTTGGTCAATGACGGTTTCATTTACGCAGGGAGAAAACAGATTGACGGAAGAAAAAAATCAAGAATTCTGATGTGATCTGGTTAACTCTGAGACATCCAAGGGGGGATGTCAAGAAAGCATTAAGAAGTCTAGAACCATGCTGCCCAATAATAGGTACATGTGGGTCTTCAAATTTAAATACAATTAAAAACTCACTTCCCCAGTTGTATGAGCCACATTTCAAGTGGCCAAGCAGCCACTGAGGCAGCTACCCTATTGAACAGCACAGGTACTATATGGTTTCACTTGCAAATTCTGATATGTTATCTCAAAAGGCAAAACAGATGTAAAAGGGCTTTTGACACACATAGAGGACCCTACTGTAGGGATAAAAGGTAAATGCTACACAAAGGTGGGGCACAGTTGAGGGAAATATATCCTATGCTTGAAGTCTATCCTACACATTTGTCTTTATTAGATGTTTGGAGGGCTACCAACTTTGTAGAGTAATACTATTTGTGTCAAAGAATTATAAATTCATTCTTGAGCTCCAAAGGTTAAAAACAGTGGGTTAAAACACTGGCATTTTGCCCCATTGGACAAGGGCTTCTGTCCCAGAGAATGGCACACCCCAACAAAAGGTTGAACTGGCCTACTTTAATCAAATGGTACCACCCCATTATCTCCACCTTGGGACTGGCTCCTGGCTGGAAGAGCTGGTCTAAGCTGTTCATCAGGAGAAACTCTTTTCACCTGGTTACTGTCCTAGTCCACAGAGAGCTTCTGAAGACAAAGTTTTGTTTTTAATTGAGGAACTGGTGGTATATGTACTCAACTAACTTGCAGATAAGTTGGGGGAAAAGTATTCTGATAACGCCAAAGACAGTATAAATTTTAAAAAATACACAAGGATTCCAATTTCATCACACTTTAAGAGAATAAGTGAAAAAGTCAGAGTAAACAAGAAATTGAAATGTTATACTCAATATAATTTTTCCCCATTTTTGTACTGAAAGGACAATGCAGTTTTAAAAGGATGGCAAGCTTCTTTGGAATTTACCCATATTTTCAGCATCCTAGTGCTGCTATTTATTTTTGCATGTTACCTTTGATAGAAACGTGTTTTTACGTGACTATGACCATAGTTTATATGCTATTGGTAGTAAAGGCTTTGGAATTGGACAGATCTAGGTTTGAATGTCGGATCCTCAACTAACGAGATGCAAGTCCTTGAACAGTTTATCTCTAGTTTTCAATTTCCTAAAGTGTAAAATGGAGCTAATATTGCCTTTTGTATATACTTGCTGTAAGGATAAAAAAAGAAAATCTTAGCACAGTGCCACTAGGACAAATTCCATGAATTACGGCTACTATTTCTTTCTAAAATTTCAGCTTAAATATTTTAGTATTTCTACACATAGACAGAAGAGTTTCATGTCGAAAAGACACAATTTCCTAAATCAATCCACTAATGCTGGATAGTTAAGTTACTGCCAGTTTTTATTATCACAAACATGACTGCACTGGACATCTTCATGGCTTAGCTTTTTCATTCTTTTATCTTATTTCTCTGGCTTCTTTAAATTCCTAACAGTAGAATTACTAGTTTTTGCTTTTAAAAGGGTTTTTATTAGCATTCAATAATATCACCAGCAAAATAATGCACAGTTCCTAAGATCTTCATATTTTATACATAAAATAGTATTGACTGTTTTATTTTGTATGTGTAAGACCATTAGGATCAACATTTTTACAAGTTTGTTTATTAATGGTGTGTCACCTCGAAAAACAATTAATTTTATATTTTTTGGTTATTCATGTACTATGATCCTGACGTTTTTCTTGTAAGTTTGAATAAGTTCTTTGTAGCGCACAGTAATCAACAGGTAATATATACATTTGCTACAAATAGATTCCCAAAACTTATGCAATTTTAAGATAAGTATCTTTTCACTTACATGGCATTTCATAAATAATGTGTCACAGCTATATTTTGTATAAACCTCAAGAGCTATGATATTGCTTCTTGGCAAAATGTTTGGCTTTTGATTGTGTCTCAAAGTCAATTTATATCCAGGCTGATCATCACAGCAACCCCGTGAGTGAGCTGGGGATTGGAAAAATGTTGCGTGTACAGCAGAGAAAACAGTTCCAAACAGGCCAGGTGACTGAGGCAGGATCACTGAATCCTGCAGCTGGCCAAAACCAGACTCTGAATCCCTCTTTCTCTGAGTCACAGGACCCCTTGTGAAAGGAAGCTTGCAAGGTAAAAGTGAAGAGATGCATTTTGTGCAAAACGGATTATTATTCAAAGCACCAATTCGATATTGTTTCCTATTAGAAAGCCTTTACACGCAGCATCAGAGAACCATGTTTACTTCCCTGGAGGATCTCAAGAAATGTTAGCCTTATTTCAGCAAATTTACTATAACGATGGCTCACAAAATGGATCCACCCTCACACGGTTTTTTATGCAGGCAAAATAATTTAAATAACTTAAACCTAAATTAACTTTTACTTTATTGTTATTTTTTACCTGGCATAAATACCACTTCTTCTCCCAAGTATTCCCTCATTCTTTGGCTCAATGAAACCACTCTTCTCTTAGAATTTCTACAACCTTTTCTACCTCCTAGTTTTTATCACAGATATTTGGGAATGTGTTGCACTTCTCTGACTGGGTGGTAAGGTCCCAACGGTCCATATTTTAGTTCTACCTCCTAAATCACCTGGCATCTTTCTCTGCACGGAGGAGCACTCGTTCAATGTTTTACAGAGATATGGGAGAATAATTTTACACAGTTAAGAGACAACAGTTTTTTTAAAAAAGTAATTAAAATAAAAGCATTAAAGTACAGGTTGCACTAACTGTATTCTCTTTGCTACGCCATTCCTTATTTTGGCAAGCATACCATCATGAGACACTTCTAATGCATTCTTAGGCTGGAAGTCTGCATTAGCCAAACAATACTAAACTACATTAAACAGAATGTCTAAGAATGTTTCCAACCATGTACAAATCTGTATAAATATGTAACTATTATCTGTGATGCTTTTATTTGCAAATTCAGATAAAACTTATTTCTCAAAAATTCGCTGTGTACACAACACAGACACACACAGCACACAAGCACTCAAGTCTTGGTCAGCATTTAGGAAAAACTCAGATAAAAATATGGGACATCTGTTTCCTAATACCGGGAAATGATTAATGTTAACTAGGAAGAAAGAAATAATCTGGATCAAATTATGAAATGAAAACATCCAAAATTCACAATTTAATACAGTATAGCCTGTGAGCCATGAGATCTTCAAAAGTGGGGATGATTTAACATTTTACTGATATATCTGTTAGAGTAGAAACATTTTTATTCCATGTATATACCAATAAACAAAACTGAATACCCCTGCCTACACAATACTTTCAGATTCTGTGTCTCCCCACTGATATTTATGTAACCCTTGGCAGTTGAGGTTAGCCGTTTCGTGTCTATTTCCATAATGTGCCCAGTGCCTTGTGGGACAAATTAAGACCTAACACTAAATTGGGCGGTGGTCCCCAGATAGAGAGGATGGGGCTCTTTTGAGAAAGATCTAGCATAGCTATGTCTCCCAAGGAGAACCAGAGGGACAATGACAGCCAGCCACAGAGCAAGGCCAAAGAAAACTGTAGATGAAGAGGGTTTGTACTTGTTGGTTCTCCCACCAGCCTGCTGCTTGTGTCTCTGAACCTACCATGTGCTTGGTAATGTGGAAGGTGGTAGAGACAAAACAGAGAACAAAATATAGTCCCTCTCTGGGCCAGATGCAGTAGCTCACGCCTGTAATACCAGCACTCTGGGAGGCTAAGGTGGGTGGATCACTTGAGGTCAGGGGTTTGAGACCAGCCTGGCCAACATAGTGAAACCCCTCTCTACTAAAAATACAAAAACAACAAAAAAAAACTAGCCAGGCATGATGGCATGTGCCTGTACACCCGGCTACTTGGGAGGCTGAGGCAGGAGAACTGCTTGAACCTGGGAGGTGGAGGCTGCAGTGAGCAGAGACTGAGCCACTGCACTCCAGCCTAGGTGACAGAGTGAGACTTATTTATATATACATACATACACATATATATGTGTGTGTGTGTGTGTGTGTGTATATGTGTGGGTATATATATGTGTAAAAATATGTGTGTGTGTATACATATATATATATTATATATATATATAGTCCCCCTCCTCAAGGAACCTACAGTAAGTCATATAAACAACTCATGAGGCCACCATAGCTCCAGTGGCACATAATCTAATCGCAGTAAGTACAACTAACTCTGAGAACACAGGGGACACTTATACCAGTCTGGAATGACCATAGAAGGCTTCCAGGAGGAAGCAGCATGGAAGCTAAACTGTACAGAATGACCAGGGTTTACCACAAGAGGAAAGGAGGGAGGTACAAGTAAGGTAGAGGGAACAGCTCGTGCCAAGGCCTGAGAGGAAGTGAGTCCCTAAGCACACTGGGGGATGCAAAGAGCTTGGTGCACCGGGGCAAAGAGTTCTCCAGTGGAGTCCTATTAACTAACAGGCAATAGTCAGGCAAAGAGTTCTCAAGTGGAGTCCTTATTAACAAACAGGCAATAGTCAGGCAAAACCTAAAGGAGGTAACTGTAGTGAAAACCACAGGACCAATGGAAATGACCCAGAATCTCTAGCATCTTCACATCAGAAAGAGTTAGCACTAACAGGGGGACAGCCAAGGCCCTTTAAGGTAATAGGCCTCTAGAGAGGGGCAAGAAGATAAACTGTACCATGGCCACAACCTCATCAGAGCCAATGCTGGTTTCCAATTCAAAGGAAAAACCAATAGCCAGCTACCCAACCCAACGGAAAGGAAGAGTGAGCAGGCCTTATTCACAACCCTAAGAGGATGGCAGAATTATCTCCATTTTACAGGTAAGTTGCTGGTTTTAGAGAACAGTATTTATCAATATTCCTTCCTGTTGATTGATCCAGCTTCTGACTAGGAAAAACCAACTCATCTTGCTTTGCCTGGGACTTCCCAGTTTTTGTACTGAAAGTCTCATGTCCCAGGAATCCCCTCAGTGCCATGCAAGCCAAGATGGTCGGTCAGCCTACTCAGAGTTTGTGAGGCACATAAGTGGGCAATGGGATTTATGACACAGGTTTTTGTACAGGAACTGGTGCAAAGTTACACGTGGCTGCCCTCCCCAAGCTAACCTGAACCCTTTGAACCACGGAACCTTTTGGAACAGCTTAGTGGCTTCTCCAAGGCTCCTACATAATTTGCCATCATTTACACTGAATAATAT